>NC_135531.1:64036261-64636261 GCF_045843805.1 Urocitellus parryii | reverse complement strand
CTCAACACATGTGCATGCATGTACACACACACACACACACACATACACACACACACACATATATATACACACACACACACACACACACACACACGGTATACCAAAAGGCAGAAACACAGTTTGGAGAGATTATATTAGTTCCCCCAGCTGCCATTAAAAAATATCAGACACTGGATGATTTATACAAAAGACAATTATTTTCTTACAGTTCCGGAGTCTAGAAATCAAAGATCAGGATACTGTCAGCTTTGGTTTCTTCTGAGGCCTCTCTCCTTTGACTTGAAGACAGTCAGATTCTGGCTATGTCCTCCTCTGATCACCACTTTGCATGTCCTAATCTTCTCTTCTTATAAGGACACCAATCATATTGGATTAGGGCCACCCATCTGACCTTATTTATCCTAAATTACCTCTTCAAAGACCCTATCTCCAAATACAATCATGTTCTGAGATAACATGGGTCAGGACTTCAACATATGAAGGGGGCACAAAATTAGCATCAGAATCTGACTCAGATACGATATGGACCTTGGAATTATTCAACAGGGAATTTAAAATAATTATGATTAATATGTCAAGTGCTTTAAGGAAAAAACAGACAACATAAAGAGCATATGGGTAATGTAAGGAAATAGATGGAATCTAAGAATCAAAGGAAAATTCTGGAAATCAAAAACACTAATATAGAAATGAAGAATGCCTTCACTGATTCATCAGTAGACTCAACACAGCTGAGAAAGTAAAGTGAGCTTGAGCTGGGCTTGGTGGCACACACCTGTTATCCCAGTGGCTCAGGAAGCTGAGGCAGGAGGATCACGAGTTCAAAGCCAGCCTCAGCAACTTAGCAAGATCCTAAGTAACTCAGTGAGATTTTCACTGTCTCTAAATAAAATAGAAAATCAGGCTGGGGATGTGGCTCAGTGGTTGAGTGTCCCTGAGTTCAATCCCCAGTCAAGAAAGAAAGAAGAAAAGAAAAAGAAAAAAGAAAAGTGAGCTTGGACAGATCAGTAGAAATCTCCAAACTGAAATGCAAAGAGAAAAAAGAATTGAAGAAAAGAAATCATCACCTCCCTGTATCAAAAAAAAAAAAAAAAAGAGAGAGAAAGAAAGAAAGAAAGAAAAGAAATGAAGAAAGACTACAATGCATAAGAACTTTGGGGTAAATTCAAAAGGTATAAAGCATTCATAATTAGAATATCAGAGAATGGATATTCCATAGATTAGAATATCAGAGGCTGGAACAGAAGAAATCTTTGCAGTCATAATGGTAAGCGCTTTCCAAAAATAAATAACAGACACGAAATCCATAAAATCCAGAGAATGAGAAGCAGAATCAAGACCAACATAATCACACCTAGGCATATCATATTCCAACTGGAGCAAACCAAAGGCAGAGAGAAATTCATAAATGAAATTGGAGAAAAAAACACTTTAGCCACATAGGAATGCAGATAAGAATTACAGCACCTCATCAGAAACCAGTCAAGCAAACAGTGAGGTGAAAAATATAATGTTTAAAGAAAAAACCCACCAAGATAGAATTCTATATTCAGTTAAATTATCCTTTAAAAGGGATGAGAAATGCAAATATTTTCTGGGCAAAACAAATACTAAAGGAATTCATTGTTGGTCAACTTGTCCTACAAGAAATGTTCTTCAGGCAGAGGGAAATGATATAGGTCAGAAACTTGGAGAAGGAACAAAAGAAAATAAAATCTTTAAGTTTTCTTCTTTATAAAACTGATCTAAAACATAACTGTTAAAAGTAATAATAGAAACAGCATATTTTGTGATTATAGCATATGGACAAATGAAATAAATGACTGCAATATTACAATGGAAGAATTGGGGCTACTCTGTCATAAGCCACAGGCACCACTCTGGCACAGTAAAGTGTCATTGGAGTGGATGAACTGGAATGCTATCTAATACACTGCTGATGGATATATAAAATGGTGTATTTACTTTCAAAATCATTTTGAGAATTTATTAAACAGTTAAAAAAAAAAACTGGTCATACGACCCAGCAATTCAACTTCTAGTATGTGCTGAAAATAGCAAAAACAAACATCTATACAAAAAGTTGCATCCAAATGTTGATAAATAAAACATAGTATATACATACAGTGGAATACTATTCTGTAATGAGAAGGATCAAGTGACTGTACATGCTACAAAAATGGAGAAACCTCAAAAACATCATACTAAAAAAAAAAAAGGTCAGAAACAAAAGGCCATATGTTGCATGATTTTGTTTACATTAAATGTTCAGAATATGCAAATCTATAGAGGTAGAAAAGAGATTAGAGTTTTCAGAGGGTGATGGAAGAAATAGATGGGGAGCAATGGCTAATAGGTACAGGGTTTATTTGGGGGTGACAGAAATGTTCTAAAATTGATTGTGATGATTGCTGAACAATTCTGGGAACATATTAAAATCTATTAAGCTGCAGATTTCAAATAGGTTATTTGCATGGTACATGAGTTATCTTTCCATAAAGCTGTTCTAGAAATGCAACTGGTAAAAAATGACCACAACAGGGCTGGGGATGTGGCTCAAGTGGTAGCGCGCTCTCTTGGCATGCATGCGGCCTGGGTTCGATCCTCAGCACCACATACAAAAATTTTGTGTATGCTGAAAACTAAAAGTGAATATTAAAATTCTCTCTCTCTCTCTTTAAAACAAATGACCACAACAGTTTCTATTACCTAGAGATTTAAAAAGTGATTCTAACATGGTGCAGAACTCTAGGCTACCTTCCATCTTTAAATCATGAAGAAAAATGAGCCTTTAAATCACAACTTGGACAACACCAATTATCTGTACTATGCAGGAATTACCAAAAGATAAAGATAGATAGAATTATACTTAAGGCTTGGGAGGAGATAAAAATGTAGACTTTTCATGTATATATCACTACAAATAATAAAGTCACAAACTTTTAAACAGGGAAAGGAGCTCAGACATTATACAGTTTGGTGGTTCTCAAACTTTGGCACAAATCAGAATCAATTGAAGCACATGTTAAAATGCCCAGCCATCTGACTGAGTAGGATGGTGTATGGTCTAGAAATCTATATTTTCCAGGGGATATGGATGTTGCTTGTACAGGGATGGCATCTAGACAATCAGTAGACTAGTTCAACGCTCAGGCTTCAATCATGAGAAATCCCAGGACCACAGAGAGGAAGTCAGGTGTTCACAGTGATTCAGATAGGACTCAATCTGCTCTGCGAACACACCAGCCTTCCCATGAGTCCACACCTAAAGCACCAAATACATAAAATAATACCACACTGTGGAATGAAATCTAGGTGTAATAGTAGACCGGTAGGAGAGTATGTTAGGGTGACCCAACCATTTCAACCATGTGCTTCAACTAAATTGACTGAATGATCATAAAATCAATCTATCTCTAAATCTATTTACAGAATTTAGAAATAACCAAATTTTAGCCTTAACTGACTCAGTAAAATATTAGTATATACACAGATATGCACATTTACATGTATACATACACACATCCATGTGTGTGTACATACACTCATACATACACTTGCTTCATCTAGTTCCACTGTTTTCTACCTTGCATCCACCTTAGCATCACCTGTAGAATTTTTTTAAATCCTGATTCCTGATTGTCTCCCAGATCAATCCATCAGAATGTCTGGGTACGGGATCAGGTATCAGTATTTTTAAAATATGGTCTAAGCCCAACTCACACCAAACTCAGATCTACAGGCTTGATTATACAAGCAATGACTGGTTTAAAGGAAGAAAAATAGACTATAAAAATCAACTACCAAGTAATCATCAATAAAGGATTCACTACTTCACTAAGCAATTGTAACTGTGCCATTAATTTTCCTATAAGTGCATTCAACCAATCCTCTACTTTGCTAATTTACTTTGACTTGCATAGAACTATAAACTATATAATCTGCTTACAGATAATCAAGAGTTTCTTATAATACCTCCACTGCCATTAATGCTACTTCCATAAAAATAACCCACCTCATACTTTCATACTTCATTTTAGATCATTTCATAAACTGTAATTAATGCTGTAGTTTCAGGTTTATAGTAAGTATCATGATGTGCCCTGGTATATTTATTCATTGAATTTGCATTTCTATTCATATCATAACTATATCCAAACTGCACCTGCAAGTTCCCTGTATCAGCAGCCATCTGAAGTGAACACATCTTAATTTCTACTTTATGCAGAGCTCTGAAATTTGAACAGATGCCTGAAAATACATCAGTGTGGCAGCATACAAGAACCTTACCAATTGTCCTTTGTCCTAATCTTATAGATTTAAAGCCACACCACAGAAAAGGAGGCTTGTTTGACATTAGGAGAGAAAATCAGAGTGGTAAATCATACAGTATTAGGGTCTACTCACCATTACCCAAAATTATTATTAATACCTAGTCAACAGCTCATTTTTAATTGATGACATGTGCTGCTATTTTCATTATACCATATACCTTTAGATGAACTCAGAAGAAAGACTGCTAATGACTGGTTGATGATCATACCCCCAGCTCCATTACCCAAGGTACAAAATTGCCTGTAGCTGTTGTGATTCCAAGAATTATCTGAATTGGACTCCATATCGGTCATCTTTGGGTTACAAACACCAGAGCCAATTACTTTATAATGAGAAAAAATTTATTTTACTCATGGTTCTGGTCCAAGACTGGTTTGCCCTACTGCTTTGGGTGTCTGAGGAGAGCACTGGATGGCAATGGGGAGGAGAGTGTGGCAGAGCAAGTCACTTGCTATTATGAGCCAGGAAGCAGAGAGACCAAGAGGACTGATGGGGTTACAATTCCTTTCGAGGGCCACCAGTGACCTAAATACCTCCCATAAGGCTCCCCCTCCCCATAGCACCACCAAGAACCAAACCTTTAACATCTGGATCTTTGGGTGATTACCCAAATTCAAACCATAGCAGATTCAAAAGTATATGTACCAGGACATCAAGGAAACTTAGGTTTAGGATCTCTCAGTTGGTATGGGTCTCTTCCAAAGTCTTGGGAGACGACCTGAAGGTTTATATCTGTAATTTCATATTCTTTCATAAGCATTAGGCCCACAGATTCTGGATCCACCTGTAACTGGGCCTAATATAGCCTGGAGAGTAACAACAGGACCTCTTTGGGAAAGGAAGAAATGCCTGGTTTGGTGGATATGTTTGTAATACAAAATCAGTTCTTATTAACACAGAGTATGAAGCTTTGACCATTTGGTTAGTGCTTGCCTCAAGGTGACCCCAGATTTCAAGCCCTTTCCAATCCTGTGGGTGAGAGGAAAATCTTATATCCCACCAAGAATGAGACAGCAAGTTACCCAGCTGCCTCATTCTTGGTGGGATATACTCAGCCCAGGGCTGTGGGTATTCAGAGAAGTGGTACAAAGCCCAAAACTCAGAAGCCCCTTGCTGGTTGCAGTGACTGACATCCCTTCCCAAGTCATTTGGAGAAATAGACAAAATTATTTTGCCTTACAAAAAAACAAGAATAACAACAACATCCAGTGATTTAAAACACTCCAGCACAATAAACACACAGGCAGGTACAGGTTTTTCTTTTCTGCACCAAATCTACTTTATTACAAGGTGTGATCTATTCATTGAGTCATAACTCATTTCATAAACATTCATTGATCGTCTACTATGTGTACAGTACTACTCTAGACATTGGGACGACTGTGGGAAATAAAATGAACAAGAATCCTTGCCTCTGCGGATCTTTTATTCTGTTAGAGAAATAGAAGTAAGCAAGATAAATTAGTAAAATTTATCCAGTATGCCTAGTACTGAAAAGTATGGAGGAAAGAAAACAGAGCAAAGATAGGCTACACGTAGGTAGCTGAAATGAATCGGGAAGGCTGAGACAAAGAATGACACTTGTGCTCCTGTGACGTGAGCCTGTGTCAGAGGAGCATGATAAACAGGGAGAAGTAATTTGGGAAGCATAATGCTACAAAATCCTAAGACTGGCCACCCATCTACCTAAAAAGCCATCAGGATCTCCCCAAAAGGTTGCCACCTTCACAGAAAGCATATGTCCTCTGGATGAGAGAGGTAGACTAAGGTAAGCAAAGGAGGCATGATATGGAAGACAGTGTTCTACCCATTTTTGGAAAGGGTGGGTTTATGCTATAAAAAACTAAAAATAAATAAATAAATAAAAATACAGACAAAAAAATCCAGACTTTTCCATGCATGTAGAAATTAGGCAGGCTGTACTTCTGTTGGCAGAGCAGGTGATCCTGAACAGACCCACAAATAAACAGAGCCGCTGTCCACAAATAAAATCATTCTCCCCTGATTCCAGGGCCAAGCAGGAGCCTCTGGTCTGCCTTCTTTGTAAAGGAAATGTGCTACCCAAACTCTTGCCAAATCTGAAATTCTTTTTGATGCAATAAGAAAGCCTTCCAAACAGTAACTAAAGAGAAATGGCTTACCACGCAATGTCTGGAGAGAATGTTTGAAAGCATAGTCATTAATCGTCAGTTATAACCCAGGGTTGCCAGGATCCTGTCTATTTTGTGGGAGGTGGAGAGGGTTGGAGGTAGGAGAGGATTAAAGCAAGAGGAACCTGCATCATGGGAACTCACCCTGCAGCCCCCATGGCTTGGACAGGCCGTGCCTTGTTTCTTGCAAGGGGCCAGAACACAGCAGAGCTGCACCACCGAGTGTGCCAGCCCAGCAGACAGGAAGCCTGCAGAGGCTAATGAAAGCACAGGGTGTTGACATCAACCTTCTTCCTGCTCCCTGTGCAACTCACCAGGTTCTAGGGTGACATTGGGTCTGCAATTCTTGATTCAGAGAGTAGATACAAGTCCATAGAGACCTGACTTTTATGTAACACTCTTTCCCTTGGAATATCTCTGCACCCAGGTCCTGCCTCACCCTGGGCAACACACCATGCTCTCCCTGGCCAGCTCATGAGACCAGACCACTTTCCTAGAACTTCTTTGGGACTTCTCTGAGTCCTGTTCTTCAGGACCAGTAAAACATTTCTGCCCAGTTCTCTCAGGCAGGTGGAATTGCCTGTGGGGCCAGCTCTGCCGAGTGGCTAGGCACCAGGAACATACTAGTCTTACTACCAAAGAGATCCCCTTTCTTACCATGGCAGTCAAAAATCAATTCACATGCAACCTGCTGCCTTTACAGTAGAGCCACGGGCACTGTCAAATCCAATCCCTTATTGCTTTTACTTCTATAATCAAATCATGGGGCTCCAACTGCATGATGACTGGCAACATTAATAGCATTCTAATGACAAAGAAGTCTGCTCACCCAGGACTCAGACTGCCTTGCACAGAGCAAGGTGGCTATGATACCTTAGTAAATCTGGGCACCCTCCCAGTGGGTGGCTTATTGAAGAGCATCTTCCTAAGGCTACTCCAGCTGCAGGGAAGAAAGAGAACAAAAGGCAGCGGCTGAAGTAGCAGAGGTTCAGAAAGACAGACAGACTTGACTGTTCAGATTTCTTTTTCCTTTAGGTGCAATGTGCATGGTCAGGTCAGAAAGCCATTCTCTAAAGTTTGTAAGAATGGTCATCTTCACAGCAATCTCAAGTGAAAAGGGACCTTCCCCACTTGGCCTCCAACAAATGGGTAGATGGGCTCATCTTAAATTATATCAAAAATTATTTTCCCTTACAACCTACATTTAAATGAGGAAAACTGCAAGGATGCTCCTGTACTTCACTTTTACCAAGGACAGACTAGCTTGTGAGAATGCAAGACAGGAAGAGGTCTTCAAAAACCACAACTGGTGACTTATTCTGATGAAAGTGTAGCAGAGTCCTCTATTATTTCACCAGAAAAGTGTTTGTTATTATACAATACAATCAACAATAGACATCGACTGGATTGACAAGATATCAGTGATACAAGATAATCACTGCAGGCTACTTTGTGTCATGCTGATGGAATTGGTGGGAGAAGCCTTCAGGAATATTTAAAGCAAAGAATACCCCAATTTGCTTGGCCACATCCAATGAAGTGTGTGTAGCAAAGTGTTCAAGAAGTGGAATGTGGTAAATCTGCAAAATTTCTATTTAGATGGGGTATATAAAATTAGTGGTAATTTGTGTTCATTATGAGCACCTCTTTTTTTTCTGCAATTTCTAATAAATCACACAGATAATCCCTTCTAATTTCTGTTGGAACACAGGTTCATGGGCTCTGGAAAAGGACTCTTCCATGGTAGGTGAAATGCCTAAAGAGCAAAATACACCACCTCTCAAGAGCCCACCCACCCCGCCTGGAACCCTCAGGATTAGTGCAGATGAAAACAGGTCTGGTTTAACATTTACAGATTCACTTTAACGTAATGTCCTCCTTGCCTATGAGAGAAGAGGACAGTGATAATGAATATAATTTTCATCTATTAAAACACTGTGCTTTTATTTTAAGTGTCTCTTCTTTACCCTGAACATTAACTGACAGAAACTCAGAAGGAACCGTGGAGCTAGAGGAAATGAGCCGTGAGTCAGCTCCAGCAGTGCTCCCCCTTCACGAGTCTCCCCCCGACTCGGCACAGGCTTTTGGCATCGAACTCAGTTAAAATGCAACTTGTTCTCGGTCACTTGGCTAAAATGGTTGAAGAACACCATAAAAGAAGAGGGCAGTAGTGACAAATCCTTCTTTTATACAGGATTTCTCAGAAGTGTGGCCCACCAACCACCCATGGGACACTCACTTGAAGATGCTTGTTTATTAACGTAGTTGGTTCAATTTTATTGTACATATTTTTAGGGTCCAACAGGATGTTTTGATATGTGCATGCACTGTGGAATAAGTAAATCAAGCTAATTAACATCTATCACTCACCTTTTTCTGTGGTGAAAGCATTTAAAATCTACTCACAGCAATTTCCAAATATACAGTACATAATTATTAACTGTATTCACCACATTGTAAAATGGATCTCTTGAAACTACTCCTTCATTTGATCTGAGATTCTGTGAGCTTTGTATAACATCTCCCCACTCATCCAGCACCATCACCCCACTCCCTGGGAACTACATTCTGTTCTCTGCTCCTGTGAGTTTGACTTCTTTAGATTCCACATGTGAATGAGATCATGCAGTACTTGTCTTTTTGTGCCTGGTTTAGTTCATTAAGCACTATGTTCTCCAGGTTCATCCATGTCATTGCGAAACACAGGATTTCTGAAGGTGCTTATTTAAGTGAGTCTGAACCCAGGCACACTGACTCAGAGTAGGAGCTGGAAGCTCCCATCACTATTAGGATCCTCGAAGTCAGTGGCCACTGATTTAATATAAATTGCCATGTGTCTATACGCAGGTGTTCCCCCTACTCACCTGGTGGACTCCCATGTCCTGCTGCTGCCGTGGCAATTGCAAAAGCAGAAGCTGGTGAAACAGAGCAGTGGGCATTGTCAGCTGTCTGTCCTGGTTATTTTAAAAGAAAGGAAAAGAAAAGATGTGAGGCAGGTGCACATTATTCTATAATGAAAATTCTCATTTTCAATCCTACACTGGTTGAAGGGTTGGGCCAAAAGCCCTGTTATGTCCCCACTAATAGGCAAACAGTAGTACTGTACATCAGCAATTCCACTGTAGATACATAACCAAGAGGAGGCAAACATGCATCCACACAAAACCTTGTGCGTGATCCATAGCAGCATTATTCGCAATAGCAAAAAATATAAACAACCAAACATCCATCAGCTGACAGACAGATAAACAAAAAGGAAATATGACTCAGTCATAATAAAGGAATGAAGTTCTAATACATGCTACAACATGAATGAATCCAAAAAGTATTATTCTGCAGGAAAGAAGCCAATCACAAAGGATCCCATATTGTATGATTGCCTTCATATTAAATGTCCAGAACAAGTGAGTCTATACAGAAAGTAGATTCATGGTTTCCAGGACTGGAGGGAGACAGGAATAAAGAGTGGGTGTGTTTTCTCTTTGGGTGATGAAAATGTTTTGGAACTAATCAGTGGTTACGTTTGCCTAACCCTGTGAATACACAAAAACTGCTAAACTATCCACTTTCGTGGGGTGAATTTTATGGTATGTGACTTATATCTCAATAAAGAGGTATTTTTTAAAAGATTCTACATCATTTATTGATAGTATTACCTTTCCAAAACGCCTTTAAAAGCAGTGAAGTGTTAAGTGTAGCTCTTCTAACTTCGAAAGGGTGGCCTGAGCAGTCTTCCCAGCCTCTTTCATTTCTGAATCTGTTTCTGATAATGCTGATTCAACCTCCCCTAGACTTTTAGTGGAGACACTTTGCTATGATTCTGATCTGAAGAATTTTTATTAGTTTGATCCTGAAGTTATACAGGCATACTTTAAATAAAGAAAGAAGCAAAGTACTGCTTAATGAAAGCACAAAAGCAGGTGGCATGTAGATAGGTAAAGAGGCAAAATGTTGGCTAGACAATGAGGAAACAGGTGCTATTCTCTCCCATTTGGATCTACCACATTATCACAGATTTCAGTCTCCTTCATAAATTCCTGTCTATATAATTTAGTCATATTGGGGAAGAAACAAAGGGCTTAGTTAGCCGGGCATGGCGGGGGGGGGGGGAGTGCACACCCGTAAGCCTAGCAATTTAGGAGGCTGAGGCAAGAGGATGTCAAATTCAAGGTCAGCCTCAGAAACTTAGTGAGACCCTGTCTCAGTGGTAGAGCATCCCTGGGTTCAATTCCCAGAATCCCCACAAAAGGGGAGTTCAGTTAAGCCATGAAAAGGATGATAATTTCAAATAATCTTTATGTAAATTAAAATTTTATTTGTGAATACAAACACATAATAAGAATATAAAACAGCTCTCATAAGAGTAACAAAGTGAATAGCATTTAACTCTTGCTTTGATAGACTCTTGCTACCCTGGGCTTTGATCACAATTATTCTAGGTTGCAGTGAACCTAAGGGACTTGCCCTATATGGCAATGGTGAAGAAGCTGCCAAAACCTGGGTTGACCAAGGCTCTAAGAATAGTAGAAGGATTTGTCTAACTCCATACATAGTAGTCTCATGACATGCCAGGAAGGTCTAGCTTGTCACCTTCATTTACCAGAAACACCTAAATGGCAGAATGATCCATAATTGACCAGGAGCCTGAAAGCCCTGGAAGCTGACATCCATCAAGGTAAATCTTCTGACAAACACCTATCCCTGACCCTTCTAGCTGTTTTTGGAGTCAACTTACACCAATGGAATAGGCCACAAATGAAATGCCCACTTGGAGTCATGCACTTTATCTTTGGCCAAAATGCTCTTGAAGCATGAATATGAAAGTCAAAAAATGCTTCTGCATTTTACTAGAGTTACCTTGGGGTGAATCTTGTTTCATAATTGTATAATTTTCTCTTCTGATTTGAAATAATTGGATTAGGATAAAAATATTTTCAAAACAACTGTTATTTAGATATATTTATTGGAGTAGTGAGTGGGGAAAACGAGAATATGAAAGATTCCTACTTTTTTCTCTTATTTTTCAAATTATAGGATCATGATTTACAAATTTCATAACTGTATATAAACAAAACATACTGTTTTTTTCCTGTAGTAATAATGTTTGGTTCCCATGCAAATAAACTTTATTTTAGATGTAAGAGTGTCATTAATAAGATTTCCCCAAATCGTGATATCCCAGATGAGCCTATTTATATAGACTACACTTGAACTCATGTTAAGGAATCAGAATCTGGCCATGTTTTGGTAAAGTGGCACTGATATTCCTAGTCATCAGCTAGACAGGCCTTCTGATTCATATTATTCCATACAAAATGCAAAGCAATCATGAGAACAAACAAATATTCATCAAACTGAAGATACACTCTCTAATCATTTATTCTCCCACTCTTTGGTCCTACAGTTATATTATTCGTTTCCAATTAGATTTTACAATTTATACTAAAATGTACTTAGAGGAATAAAACAGTAAGGCAAAGCAGAGATTCAGAACCAGAAACAACTTTTCTATTTGAGTGCCTTTCTGAGCTCTTACCTCCAGGTTGGCGATAGCGGAGGTGCCGGGGAGTCGAGGGGGACCTGCAAGGTGAAAGTTCTGTGGCATCTGCTGCTGGGGAGCTTTCCATTCCTGTTCGGTCTGCTGGGGCAGACTCCAAGACTGCTGCTGTAAAACAGCAGAGATTTCAACAACCAGGCCATGAATTCCAGAGCTTCTTGTTAGTATCATGCATGGGAATGGAAAAGTACATTATGGATAATGAGCGTTTCATATTAGTCTACAGTTTAAAGGACTTTAGTATTAAATCAGGGCATTCTTCACAACAGAATGCTAATGATCTTCTCTAATGGTATCCATCCGGCCTTGTTGAGTCTGGCTGACCCTAGCTGACCCTGGCCAGTCCGTCCCGTCCAATCAAAAACAGATGCTAAAAAGAACAGAGGGGTAAGCGATGGATCACCTGCCCTCCAGAATGTTTGGCTTTCTTGGAGTGGAGAAAGAGGGTCTTTTTTTCAGATTATAAACCAGAATAGGATTCAAATTAGGACTTCATTACTTCTTTGCCTTGATCACACTCTTAAGGGAACCAAAGTTTGAATTTCTAGCAATATGCCTGCCCAAGGAAATTCTGGGAGCTCTTAAGAGATCTAGAGCTGAACTGTCCAAAATGGCAGCACTCTCCAAATATAACTGTGTAAATTTATTTTAACTAAAATTAAAGAAATATTTCAGTTGTCCATTTGGACTAGCCACATTCAATGCCATTCAATGCCACCTGTGGCTAGCAACTACACTATTGAACAGCACAGGTACAGAACATTTCCATCCTACCAGAAAGTTCTACTGGGTATCTCTGAGCTATAGCTACAGATCAATAAGAGCCTGTGGAAATTTTTTAATTGAACGGATGAGCTTCTTTACTGTAGCTAATATCCCTAGAATAAAAGTCCCATCATTCTGAGGTCACACTTACGCTGCTGCTAATGACATTTCTTTACCCCTTCCACTGGTTTGTTGACTATAACTCCGTGTATGTTCTTCCAAGGAAATATATTACCAAAAAGTTAACAAAGGTCTAACAATTCTTCCATTTCTTTTTCCGTAGGCTGTTCATTAACTTCTACTGATCTAATTTAATTTTCACCTCCACTAATCTTCATTACCCTGGTCAGCTGAACTACTTCTCTTTTCATCCCATTCAAGATTTCACTAACTAACTGTACAAAATCCCTAATGACTTCATATAAAGACATTTTTACACTTGCATATAATTTACTCCCTTAGAAATATGGCCACAATTTCAGTCTTTAGCAACTCAAAGGAGCTGGGGAAGGGAAATGGTTAGAATCTTTCCTTGAATGACATAATTATAGGAAAGCTGGCAAAGATGCAAGATGCAGACAAAAAAAATCAGTGCTTAGCTGTTAGTTTTATTATTTTCTAAATAGCTCCATCAAAACTCAGTAATGGAAGGCATCTGCTCTGTAAGAGCAAGCAGAATACCAAATGCATGTCCTTGGTCTGATCTAACCATTCATTCATTCTTTCTTACACCAATGAGAAAATCTTTAGTCGGCAATATGCTGAACCCAAAAAACTTGCTAGTGAGACAACCAAACAGAACCCCAATTCCCTGAAAGAGCAGGAAAGCAGAGAATAATACCGCTAGCTAACAGGCACCTACAGGGAGAAGAAACCATGCTAGCATGGTGGGGTGGGGAAGCATTTCCTTCTGGCTTGTTCACTTTCAATCAGCTCCATGCAAACAGCTTTGCCTGCAAGATGAGTGGGCAGATGTGAGCTCCAAACAAATGCTAAAATCGGGAGCACGTTCAGCCCACAGGCAGGCAATTTTCAAACTGAGAACACAGAAACAGACACTGGGGCCGTGGGCTATGGACAAGTTGCTCAGCCATGGTCTGAGTGCATGCCAGGGTGTGTGGGGCCCCAATACAGCAAGCGGCCCTTTGGCTCTGCTTTCTTGTCTGCCATTGGTCTTTCATTGAGAATCCATCATTGGGTGGAATTTGAGTCAGGCTGAGATTAGCTTTTTAGAAACATCTGAGGTAGAAGAAGGTGGGGGAATGCCTGGTATCAGGAAGGTAGGGCACTAGTGAATGTTGGGGAACCTGCAACAGATTTAGGAACTAGGTTGGGGGAAAACTAAATTGTATTTTTTTTAACCTAAAATGTTTATTACCTGTCTCATTTTGAGGGAAATATACTACTTCTCTGCTTTTCCTTCATGTCATTTCAAGTTCTCTTGCCAGAAATATTACAATGCTGGCGCTATCATTGCCGTGACAATAAAACTGAAATTAGCCTTCCTTAAAGCGCATGCTCTGAACTGTCTAGGGGGATAGCAGTGAGAAAGACCAATGGACTTGGATGGACCTCATGGGAACATAGGTATTACACAGTGAGATTGTATGGGGCTGTATCCTGCTCTTCAGAGCAGAAAATGTATCAACTCTTGGCATAGGATTCTTACTCAAGTTCGCCAACTTTTAACTGTTAACATTATGCAAAGCAATCGCGAACATCTTTCAAATTAAAGACAGATCAGCGCCACCCTTTTCTTTGCCAACTGGAATTTTCAGGATTAGACAACAGGGTTAACAGAGCAGCCCTCTTGACTCCCACAGACAGAACACATGTGTACACAGACATACAGACACACACATACACCTTTCAGACATGCTGAAGAGGTCATCCATGATCTCTCTAATTCTATTCATGGCCAGTATTGCCCTTATGCCAATGCAGAATGAAAGAAAAAACTAAGTCTACAGGTCTATTGTTTACCTATAAGGAGAATGCCAAAGATCTACCATAATCCAGTCTTCATTCTAAGCATTTTTGTTTTTTCACTCACAGTGTTTTCTTTTCCAAGTCTCAATAGCAAGGAAAGATGTGCCTGTACCAATCTATTCCTGGTTTTGATATGAATTGTGTAATTGATTACATTCCTGTCTCTATTCTGTCAGCTGAGAAGCTCAGAACCAAACTTAGGGAAGCTCCAGTGGCTGTTGAGGGCCACTTGCCATACCCCTGTCCTCACATAACTTTTCTTTTCCCCCCCCATTGCCTGATTTTCTTACCTATTTTATTTTAATCCAGTTGTACCATGTGTCTCTTTGTACTACCACCTTTAATATTCCTAGGTACGTTGGGAAATAAATGCATTAAAAAAGAAATTGAAAGACAGCTATAGAAAGGGAAAAGAAATAAAGATCAAAGTAGACAGGAATGAAGAGCTTAATGGAAGAATTAGTGGGGGTTCTGGGGGAAGATGATGGTAAAAATGAGAGCTAAGGGGAGATGTGTTAGTGGGTGGATGTGCCTAAGAAGCCCAGGAAGCAGAGAAGCTGGTGTCTCTGGAGTAGAGTTTGGCTATGTGGTCTTCATCAAAGACCATGGACCCCACCTGTGCATAATCTTGGTGTTTCCCCATTACCCAGAGTAGGAGAAGTTCAGCATTTAACATGACCTGGAACTGCAAAATGACATTTCTGAGCTATGAAAATTTGCATGAATTAACTCTTGAAAAACTTAACTCTAAATCATTTGAGGCAAATACTGTGATTCCACTCATATGAGCTACTTAAAGCAGTTGGACTCATAAAAGTCGAGAGAACTGTCATTTCCAGGGGCCTGAAGACAAAGAAATGAGATATTATTCAGTGGGTTTACTTTCAGTTTTACAAAATGAGAAAGTTCTAGAGTTCTAATGTGAATGTACTTTACTAAACAATCTTAATTTGAAAATAGTTGAGAGAGTAAGAAGGAGAAAGAAACAAAGGAAAGTGCATTTTTTTTTGGTATGTTTAAGTTTGCTTGATACTAGGAAGCCCTAAAAAGACTAATAACAGGGGCTGCTCTACAAGGCTGACCAAGACATCAAAACAGGGCAAAAACTACCCCTTCAGGAGCAGTGATGTCTCTGGCACTTGGAAATGTGGTTGGGGTGACCATTTTGCTCTTTGTCCAGAAGATGGCCCATCTCCTCCCTCCAATACCCACGTCTATTTTTCTTGGCTCACGTCAAAGACACATCCCAATTCTGCTCAGCCAGGTATGCTCTCCCTGCTTTTCCACTTCCAGAGCACTCTGTCTACAACCCTTGCATCATCTACTCTTAGAGTTGTGTCTATATTATCCACATAAGTAGAGTAGGAGGGGTCGGGGTGCCATCCTA
Organism: Urocitellus parryii; assembly: GCF_045843805.1. Taxonomy (NCBI): domain Eukaryota; kingdom Metazoa; phylum Chordata; class Mammalia; order Rodentia; family Sciuridae; genus Urocitellus; species Urocitellus parryii. The sequence continues at coordinate 64,620,078 of NC_135531.1, read as the reverse complement.
TTTACCATACACTACCTTATGAACTCCAGCACACACAGTACTTGGCACAGAGACTCTTAACGACTTTGTCACATGGAACAACAGATCTCATCCCAGACCCAGGAGCTATCTCACCACACCCTCAGAGTTACTAACATCTGACACCAATCTGCTTGTCCCTAAAGCTCCCCTAACTCAAAAGAACATGAGGATCCACATTTACCTTGAGATTTCTCCTTCTCTTTATTGCAATCCCATAAAGGAGGAGAAAGAACTTTCCACACTTTGGGAAACCCCCACACTTCCCAGGCCACTTGGCCCCAGGGAAGGGGGAAATAAGCCATCCCTCCACAGTGTTGCCCAAGCCCTGGTGCTGGATGAGGCAGCTGACGCTCTCATCCGCTTGCCATCGCCTCATTATTTCTGAGAAGAATCCATGGTGATTTTGCTGAAGCTTGTTGTTCTAATGACTTTTTAATTATCTTCCCCCTTTCCTCCTCCATAGTTGCTAACTTGTCAATTTAAAGAATTTCTTGTTAAAAAGGGTGCTACTGTTGATGATGACAACCACTCCAGCTAAAATTCCATCAAATACTTCACTCGGGAAAGCTTATTCAAATGATCCAAGTGAGAAAGCACATAGATGCTTCCAGCAGGTAGAAAAGCCAGGGCCCATCTGGTGATCCTCCTTGAAATCTGAATACTTTGTCTGATCTGTTGTCTAATTTTTATGTTATCAACAAATAAACCAGATATTAGACAGTGAGAAAAAAAAGTTCTTTGTTAATTTGGCTGTGAAACAATGTGGATATGCATCACAGAAACGTTGAATTTTAAAAGCTGTAAGGATCGCCGCCTACAACCCCCATTTGTACCAAGCTGAGGACGGTATGGCGACACACCAAGCACCCTGAGTTAGTTCCCAGAGTGTTTACTTCATTCCCTCATCTAACAAAATTTTACTTCCTGCCAGGCAGTGGCCGAGGCACTGAGGAAGCAGGAGTGAATAAGACAGACAAGGTTGCAGAGTTCACGGAGCTCAAGTGGGGAAAGGCTGCCCAGGCAGAGGCCTGGGCCAGAATGGCAAGATGTTCCCAAGACACAAAAAGGAAATCAACGTGACTGAAGCCCACTAGATGAGGGGAACTGGCAAGAGCAGGGATTGGAGAGGGAGAGAGCACTGCAGTCTCATAAGATCTGAAAGCCTTGGTGGAAGAACGTTCCTCTAAGAGCAAATGGATTGCCATTAGAGAATTCAAAATCATATATGCTCTAATGTAGATTTTAAAAAACCATTTGGCCATGTCAAGGATAAATAATGAGACTATCTTCATGTTGATTTTTCTCCCAGTACCAATACTATGGTATGGATCATTGCCCTCTTGACTAAACTGAAGCCATCTTTGTGCTTCCAGTCTAGGTCAAGCTCAGCAGGGAAAGGCTGGGAGCAATACAGGTGCTTAGAGCAGAAATGGAGGTGGAGGAGGAGCGGAGGGCCAAGGTCACGGATGGGGGTGCCCACATCCTACCTCTCCACAAAGTAGCCTGGTAGGCTCTTTAGCCAGCCAGCCTCACACCGAAGTCCAAGAACTTTCCACTCCTATCACCCAGATGTACTATTTCTCCCTTGACAACTGCCTACAGCGAGCCTTTTGACTGTAGGGAATGAGGAGAACTGACTCTGTTCCCGGTTCCACAAGGGCTGGAGGAAGCTCCAGGAATGTTCTCTTCTAACTAGCTATTGTATCCATTCTACTTTCTATGCGGAAGTAGAAATGCTGTGAAGAAAGGGAGGGAAGGTTCCAGAAGGAATGGTGTGGAAGCAGGTGGCAGAAAAAGTGGGTGTGATCAAGTCAATGTGCTGCATAATACCTTTTTGAATACTTCGTTTTAGCTTGTTACACAGATCCACGCGGGGGTTATCTACATTCTCTTCGACGGATCCCGGGCTTTGCTCTGGAGAAGAGAGGCCTCTGCTAAGATCCAAGGGTACTTTACCAGTGTGCGGGGGTGGGGATGCTGCGGGGCTATGGGTGGTGGTAGGACTGCTGGATGTCGAGGAGGTGGTCAGGTCCAAGGCTCCTATCCTTGAGTTCAAGGGAGAAGTCAAGGACAGCTTTCTGGCCCTCACTGGGGAGGATGTTCTGGACACTGCCAGTGGTGGTGGCGAAGAGAATTTGCGACACAAACGTGGGGATTTTCCATCCACCAAGTGTTCACCTCTGTTGTTCTGACTGGTAGCAAAAAACAATTCCAGTGACCTGAAAATAACAGGAAACACTATTAACAGATTGCAGCCTAGTGAGGATGATGTCCCCACTGTCATCCAAGAACATGCTCCCTACATTTAAAGACTACAATACCATCACACTTCTACTACTGCATTTTCCTTAATCTAAATGTCACATGTGGGCCATGCACCTGCCAAAGGAACACAGACACCTTTTAGTCATCGTCTAACCCTTACTACTAAACTGAGGTTGCAAAGACTAGCAGCTAGTGTCTGGGGCACTTATCAGAACCCAGGCTCTACTCTAGATCCACTGAATCACCTGTAATTTAATAATACAGTCCCTCCAGCTGATTCTTATGTATATTAAAGTATGAAAAGTACAACATCAAAAAAAATAGAAGAGTCTAATGTATAGACTGCTTCCAAATAGTTAAAAGCAAGCAAAAGGGGTTGGGGTCGTGGCTCAGTGTTGCAGAGCGCTTGCCTGGCCTGTGTGAGCAACTGGGTTCAATTCTCAGCACCACATATAAATAAAGGTCCATTGATAATTAATAAAAATATTTTAAAAAAGCAAGCAAAAGCCACTTGGAAACTTCAGGGTTTTCAACTTCTTCCCCTATGTGTGACCTTTACTTATCATCTTCCAATGGGGCAGGGGACATAGTGAGATCAAAAGCAAGCCAGTGAGTGCCCTAGGAGCTACTCTGAGGACCTAGGCTGTTCATGTGGACAGTGACACAGGAACTGAGAGGGCAAACCCGGCGTACCTGACAGGGATGGAGGTGAAGGGCCTCTTGTATATGTCAGAGAGCTTCGCCAGCACCACAGTGGCCGTGGTGAAAATGCGATATGTATGCAGGAAGGTGTTGAGGAAATCGATGCTCAGAAACCGCAAATCAGTCAGCCGCTCCAGGAGACGCTCCACGCTGGCATAACGGATCTGGGGCACTTTGCAGGAGTTAAGGGTTTTACTGAAGCAAATGTCTGTATCATCTTTATGAAGACGGGCATCAGACCTACATGCAAAGCAGGGACATGTTAACCAAACCAGGATAAGGTTCCCTTCTCGGCCACTGAGTCCTCCAGCATTTATAAACTCACTCCTGTGTGGGCTTCCCACTGCATTCAAAAGAAGATGGACAGACATACATGCAGGTATGACACATAGGCATAAAAGCAGGCCACAAAAAACATCAGGTATGTTTAGGAATATTTTAAGTCATTGTAATTTAGGAAGACTAGAATTAATTGTGGAGGATGTAATAATAACTCATTTCACTGTGTGGCTTCCTTCTCTTTCTAGTTCAACCATATTTTATTAGGAAAACGAAAAGCTCTCTTTAAGGAGGAGAAAAGCATCTCTTATGCCCTAAAAAGAGAATTGTGCTTTAAAATATCAGAAGCATGCTTAAAAAATAGCAGTTGACACCCCAAACACACACTGAGGAGGAAAAGACATAGATATTACTGCTATATGATTTGGCATTTGGTCTCTGTAATTGGCTCTTTAATTTATCAACTCTACCTTGGTTCTTTGTATTAACTGTTCTTAATTGTTTCTTTCCTATACTTTCTTCCTAGGTTAGTCTCATTCTTTTTCCTAACTCCTTGAATTGAAAGCCTAATTCATTCATTTCATTCTTCCTGGCTTATAAATGTATTTAAAATTTCAGAATGCAATTTAAATCATAAATTATAAGTGGAAATGTTACATTTTCATATGTTTTCAATATTCTGCAATATTAAAAACGTTCTCATTTAAAAAATAGCATCTGAGACAGATTCCCCTAAACAATACCTACCACTGCCACCATGCAATACCCTGCTTCTATCATTCTGTGGAATCTCCCACCTGGCGGTCCCTAGGGCACTGCTCTGGCAGCCTCTCTAGTGGACCATGAAGACTGCCAGTAGCCTTCACTTCCACTTCTGAGGTCCCTTGTTCCCCTTCATTGCTGCATGTAACAAGCAATCAGCAAAGTCCTGGATTTCACCATTTAATTAAAAGGATATGATATGGCACCAGTGACTTTCAGTGAGCCAACTGCCTGCTAAGAATCAGTTGGCTTGTTGTGAGCACTTTTAATTAGCCCTTTTGGCACTTCGAGGGATGTTAAATTATATATTTATTTCCTTTGACTAGAGAGGAATCAATAGCTTTCTTAGCTTGCTCCTGGAAACTTCCCAGTCCAAAGTATGCTCAGTGCAGGTGGGAATACTTCTTCTGAAGGCCTGAAAGAGCATTTTAAATGACCAGCTGACTCCTGCTGAGGAACTGACTAAGGGTAGCCTGTTAGCATTAGTCATATTATTGATCTTAGAAATATACAAGTGCATTTTGTTTAAGATTGTTGAAAATAGTGTGGCTCTTTCTGCCACTCACTATGTAACCCTCAGTCAAGTTTGTTTTTCTGGTTCTTAATGTTCTTATTTGTAAAAAGACCTGAGTGATGTTTTTGAATCCATCAATCGATTCCAAAGATGGTTTAATGAAAATAACCAATTTTTCTCCCATTGTTTTCCACCTAAAACCTCAATTTTCTAAGAGAGTTGAGGTCAAATATTATTTTTTAAAACAGCCTTAGCTAGACATCATTTAAAGGGATATTTTCACCTAATAAGTGGTTTTGCATTCTAATCATAGTTTTGAGCTTTGCATCTTTTGACTATAATCAGTTTATTCAAAACACTAGGAGGAAAAAAAACATGTTTCCAGAAGCACAAAATTAAATTAAACTAATTATGCCATTGTCCTTCAAAATTATGACTGTTTTCATTTTAAGGAAAAGAAATTAAATATTATGAAATTACTTAATTTTCTTTTATTATACTGAACTGGAATTTACTTTATTTCCCAAAGGACAATCAAGAAAGATAGAATGCATTACTTAAGTCTCCTAGGATCACAGCAACTCCATTTTGGTAAACATAAAAAGCAATAGCAAGAGATCAAAACCAAATCATTTATTATAATTGGTAAGTTTTAAAAGGAAGTAAGTGCTTAGAAAGTGCTGCCTTGTCAATAACAAGACATGGTTCCAACCGGATAATTTTTCTTTTAACTCTGAAACACATTTTTTGTTTGTTTGTTTGTTTTCATGGCTTGTAGCCAGGAAGATAGATGTACAGGGAAGCAGAAATACAGAATTTAAGGTGGAATGGAGATAGCAAAATCACACTCTTTCCTCTGATTGAGGACAAGCAGGCTCAAAGAAGCTGGGAGAACTAGAAAGAGTAAATATATGAAACTTAACTCTGCTTGAGGAATACACCTAGTGTAGTGTAGATTTCTTAGCTTTAATAGAAAATCCTTATGGGGGGCGGGGAGGGGGCTCAGAGGTAGAGTGCTCACCTAGCATGTGCGAGGCCCTGGGTTCAATCCTTAGCACCACATAAAAATAAATAACTAAAATAAAAATATTTTTAAAAAAGAAAATCCTTATAGCCCAAGAGACAGGATCTCGTCTTAGCAGGAGAGCAGTTCCTACTCGTTTAAGTATCACATAATCTAAGGCACCAAATCTTGGTCTGTATGAAAGTGGTGGTGCAAATGGACATGGATGTTGGTAAAACTGCTGTTGTGGGCACAAAAGCCACAACTGGTCAGGTACAAAACTAAAGGTTTCTTCTTCCACCTCTCCTCCTCCTCCATCATCATCATCATCACCATCATTATTGTTCTAGTGTTTTGCAGGCTGGGCCTTGTGCATGCCAGGCAAGCCCTCTACCTCTGAGTTATATCCCCAGCCCTTTTTTGTTATTATTTTTTTAAGTTGCCCAGGCTGCTCTCAAATTTGTGATCCTCCTGCCTCAGCCTCCCACTCCAGTAGCTGGGATTACAGGTGCGTGCCACCACACCTGACAGTATAAATTTTTTAGGTCAACACAATGCATGTATAATGGATGTGCAGCTGCCCTTGGGGTAGGGATTATAATTAAGCTATGCTGACTGACTTACACATCTGTCTCAAAAGCAGTTGGACTTTCATGGCTGTCTAACCTTCAACCAATACTTTTCATAAAGAACAAAAATCTTATGTATCATTTTGTGAAAAATTAAAATTGGAATCCTGTGGTTTAAAAAAATGAAAATAAAATCTAAACCCAATGATGTAAATCCAAAATTTAAGTCATGATTTGGACCTTCTGTCTTCACACTCCATACTTGTTCTTAATCTTTTTTTAAAAAAAAAATATTTATCTTTTAGTTGTAGTTGGACACCATACTTTTATTTTGTTTATTTATTTTTATGTGGTGCTGAGGATCAAACCTAGGGCCTCGAACATGCTAGGCAAGCACTCTACCACTGAGCCACAACCCCAGCTCTGTTCTTAATCTTAGCATCATACATTTTTAAATAATCTGGTGTTTCTAAAAAAAATTAAAAACTTATAAAATTGTATGCAAAAGGAACTTTTGCATTAGAGTTTTAAAATGGCCCTTCCCGAAATATTTTAAGATTTGACTGATAATTTTAAATTATATCATTCCTTAATTGAATGATATTTTTTCCATAGCTATTTTTGTACTACTATTATGTACTCTGCTTTCATCTGATACAACAAGTTCTCAAACTTGTACCACAAGGATCATGCTAACTGTAGTTAATATCTGTCAGAAGAGGAAAGTTATCCTTCCAAAGTTAATGTTATTTACTGTCTTAGAATAAACAAGTCAGACATCAAAATATCCACACAAGAAGGCAAGAAAGTCAAACATGTTCTTGGTTTCAAAAAACCTATTGTTTTGCAAAATATAACCAAATTGCTTTTTTTTTAAATGCTCTTTACTCTTGGAACTGGGAAAGCAAATAATAATTTTAAAAAATGAAAGTAAGGAACAATTTGGTCCATTTCAAAACACTCCCAAAACCATTTCTGAATTTGAAAACAAAATAGTATATGGAGACGAAATGTAATACAGAGAGTTCTAGCACATATTGATGTAACTTCTCAGTGTAAACTACAGTGTTCTTCGGGATCCCTCTAAGATATAAGACTTGCTTTGCTGAGACACTTACAGAAGGATAGCAGCCCTTATGTCAATAGCTTCTGGACCAAAGCAGATAAAGGCAGAGGACAGAAGGTACCAGGGCCAAGCCAGTTGATTCATGCTAGATGTGTTCAAAGTCTAAATGTATCTCCATGGCTAAATCTGCATAATATGATTCATGCCCACTTGGAGGATGCCATGTAAGTCAGCCACACCTTGGTCCACCCTCTGACCTTAGACACATCTGGCTGTCACTACTTTGATATTTTATATTAAACTTGAACATCTTGATAGGATTTTGTCCTGAGTGATGGAGTATGTAACAGTATGAAAAACAATTTTTCTTTCCTGTAAGTCAATAAACTATGAATATGAAAAAACATTTTGATAACCTTGCTATTTATAACGGCATAACATGAATTATCACATGACTGTCGGCAAATATTCTCGATAAGAAGAATTCTATTGAAATGACTATTTTATTCAAGGTTTTACATTCTCTGCCAATTTGATCTTGATTAAAACATGAGAGAAAAGATTATTGCACTTACTTAATCATATGTGGCACAGTCACTTTGGAATTTTCTTCAAATACTATAGTCATTAAACCATTACATCGTATATTGTCCACACACTGTGAAATTAAAAAAAATAGGCAATTAAAACCCACGAGAAAATCTAGACAGATCTTATATTCCTAGAAATGTTTAGAGCCAAAACACAATTTCATTTTTTACCTGTATATGTCTCTCTCTCTCTCTCTCTCTCTCTCTCTCTCTCTCTCTCTCTCTCTCTCACACACACACACACACACACACACACACACCAGCAGCAACAGCAGGAAAATATTACACATTGATGAACAGATTCAATATCCATATCTCAAAGCCGTGCATCTACCAAATGCCTGACAAATACTGTGAATATGTGAATAGATATATATTTTCTCAGAGTGTGTATCCCGACAGTTCTGACCATAATGTCACATTTTAACAAGTCTCTGGTAATTACAACACGACTTGGGAGGTTTTTATACCTTCTGATGGATCCTGATGGTCCCTGCTAACTTCACTTTCTGCCACCAGAGGCGGTATAGAGTAGTCAGATTAGAAGCGGTGCCTTCCTTGGATGGAAGTCATCTTGTCTCCCCAGCCAGCTCTGTGCCCACTTCTCAGGTATCTTTTTGCCAATAAATTCCCACATTTTACTAGTTTGTCTAGCAGTTTCTATTGGCACCATGTTGGGTTGGTGAGGGGGCAGTGTGTAATTTCTACTGTTTCTGGCATGCTTAAAGCCCTGTAACATCTTTTTTCTAAGGGGAGAAATCAGGAACTTTTCTAATTTTCTGTTTTCTTTATTTATATCTGTGCCCAATCAATTTTACAATTTTCCTCTGCAATGACTTTGGGTTAGAGAAGGATTTGTTTTGAATCGTAAATATTCCCTTTGAACAAAACAGGAAAATGAAAAAAAAAATGTAAACAATTTTTAAAATCATAAATTGCTTCTAGTCACTAGGATACCATGTAGTGCTTTGTGATTGCAATTCAGTGGTACAAAGAAGCTGATTGCAGTGTTACCTCACGTAGGTCCTGATTTCAGGACATTTTACCCAATGTCCCATAAAAGAGTGAATGTGTATTAGAATATCCTTGGTGTTTCCTAACTTGTCAGTCTATCTAGTCTATTAACCATTTTTGTATTTTCTTTTCCTTAAAATTTACTTTCCTCACATCTTATGCTAGTGTTTCAACTACTAGATATAAAGGATTCTAACTCATAGAAATAGAATATTTTAAAGCTCCCTTTAATTCATTTCCTCAAACTATAGTATCTAGAAATAATTGTGAGTTATGTTTTTATCTAAATAATCATGGTTGCTAAGCATGGTAATGCACTCCTATAATGCAGGCTACTCAGGAGGTTGAGGCAGTAGGATCTCAAGTTCGAGGCCAGCCTAGGTAGTTGCAGCGATGAGTGACTGCAAATACCTTTCTGGGGGTTCAGTGATGGCTCTTCGGCCCCAGCTCCCACAAGGGAGTCAAGAGAGGTAGGCAAAAGACAGAGCATGCCTGAAACCCAATTTATTAGGGGAGAGAGACATTTGAGAAAGTTCAACCCAAATAAGGCAAGGGATTGGGTTTCAGGGGGTTGCTGGTCAGCAAAATGACTGACAGCTTGGAAAGCCACACCCACCTCAGGTGCTGTGTGGGAACACAGGCAGAACAAGCAAAAAGGACACATAGTTCACACAGCCCAGTCACAGCAGCAAGGTCAGTTCAGTCCCCATATGTGCTCAAATGTGCATAGCTCACACACAGAGCCCATGGCTGGCTCATAAGAGGCAACTTATTGAGACACTGTATCAAAATAAAAAGAAATGAAGAGGTAGCTCATCCATAGAGCAATTGCCTAGCATATGCAAGGCCCTGGTTTTAATCCCTAGTACCACTAAAATAAAATAAAAAAATAATAAATTATCTAGCTACAACTTTAGTTAGATGTGCTTATATGTGAATTTATACCCCATCTTATTCATACAAGGTAGATTACAAAAACACATAATAAAACAAAAGGCAAGATAGGTGAGATCAGAGGAAATCTGGAAAATGGTAGGATGAAGCCTGGACTGCAGCCACACGCATTCCTTATGTTGGGAATACTTAGTTTAAGTAGTCCTCAAAATTAGTTGGACTATGGAGCAGCCAACACAAAGAGGGACACATGGTTAGCTATAAGAGTCACAGTTTACCCCAAATTCAGTTAATCCAAGTCTGAGACCAGAGGGGAAAAAAAAATCTCATGGATTCTCATAAAAAAAAATGTTCAATAATGTAGTGAACAGGGCCCTCAATAATATCGTTAAAGTGACTACAAGATTCACCAAAACCATTTTTGTAAAATCCCTCAACATTGCTTGAAATGTGAAATTCCAAATTAACACCCCTAGTGGTGAGCCCCAGAGTATATGATCTAGAGCCCCATCCTTCCTCAGCTGGTCTGCTTCCAAGCACAGGCTTCAGAAAAGGGTCCACACTGTCTTCTGCAGGCTGGATAAATGATGCTTCGCTCATTCTAGTTCATGTCAGTCTTGAGACCAGGAAGTCGAAAATGATATTCTCCCCAAAGTCCTGAAAGTGAGTTCCATAGTCAGTTTTCCACCAGGGAGCTAAGCTGCTAGTATATGGGTATCCTTGGGTCTGAAAAAAGGCCACACCACCTCTATTTGAGAGCACTCAATCAGGGTCTGATGAAAATATACATCAGTGACCCCACTGCACAGTGGGAAACATAGATGGAAGACAGAAGAGAAGAGGCCAGCTGATACCTGTGTGTATCAGGGAGAAGAGAGCAAGAGAGGGCTGAAGAAGTGAGGTTCTGGAAAGGAGAATCTAGAATTTGGAAGATGGGAAGACACTGAGTGTTTCAAAGTACCTGGTTTATTTTGAAAGATCTAAACTGGTCTTGTGGAGGTATTCATTGGCAAACGGGGAGGAATGAATGGGAACTGGGATTATCAGAGTCAGTAAATGCTTCCCATGAGGCAGATCATGGGTATAAAGAGGAAGGGGTGAAGATGAATATTTTGAAGAAATAAATAACAAAAACTGGTGAGTTACTGAATAAAACCAAGAGAAGAAGAAAAATAAAGGTAAAAACTAAAGATGACCCACTGCTCTAAGGCAATTTTAAATTTTTCAGAAGCAAATATGTTTAAAAGTAATACAATGACCAGCTGTCTTTTGAATGACACAGAGTTTAATCAAAACCAGTCTGTCTTTTGAATTCTCAAAAAGCTCCAAGAAGATGAACTCATGATGTGGCAAAGGAGATTGTCTAACATTTGCATTTATTAAGGATTTATGAAACAAGACACAGTTGAGCTCTGAGAGATGGGGGTGGGGGGAATATATGAAGGAGCTTCAAAGATAAAGCAAGTCATTTCAAATTCATTCACTTTCCTAGTCCCAATGGGAAAAAATGGATTAACATTATTTTTGTTTCTATCAAGCTATGTAGGATGGCTGGGTGGGAAATGTAGGAAAGGTTTTATGGAAAAAGAGGTTGTACCTAGCCAGGGAGTGGAGGAAGAGATACTTCACTCCAGGGACCTTCCCAGATATACCTTAGACTTCTTTCTACCCTCAGTGTCTCTAGGACACAATGAAGGTGCCACTTGGGTAATCTACACAGAAACTGGATAAGTGGAGAGGTGATGTTTGGTGAGACTTGCAGAAAATGAACAAGGTCCCTTCAGTTTCCCTTAACATTCTAAGCAGATGGCATAATTACACAGACAATAGTCCTAGGATGACTACACAAGCAAGAACAGAGGTGAGAATCTGCTGAGTCCACACACACTCAGCCCAGAGCTCCCACACAGCTTCAAAGAGACAGCCATCCTGTAAGTGAAGCCCAGGTGAAGAGAGGGTGAGCTTAGGAGGTGGCTGGAGGCAGAGATTGGGTCACAAAGAATGCCACATCCCGGACAGGAGCTTGGAAGACAGATTTAATTAACTCCAATTTCTTAGGGATTCAAACCCCCTGGGGATCATAGAAATTGAGTGTGTACTGCAAGAGTTATGAGCATGTTGAGAGAAAATCCTGATTCCAAATAGGACCTTGAAATCAAGCTAACCCTTTTAATTTGCTCACATGTTTAACAGCAAGCCACTGGGATGTGGTAGAAGAGGAGTTTTAAGATTCATCTGGAAGTAGCAGTGAAAAAGGAGGAGTGAACAGAGGCTGCAGTCGGGGACTAGAAGGGTATCAGACTGCCTGGTACTGGTCCTGAGACAGCAATCACAGGACTGCAACAGGCTTGAGAGCGCGACACAGACTGATGGTTCACGACCACATAAGAACCTGCCATGAGTAGACTCTGACAGTGTGAAACAAAATACCTTGAGTACAAGTAAATAAAGGGAAAAAGGAAATTGAGTAAGTACTGAATCTGGAAACTCAGCAAATATATCCCTGGATATGAATTCAAAGGATATTTCACATTCCTTGTACCAGGTCACAGGAGAAAAAAAACAGGGCATTCCTAAAGTCACCAAAGCTGTGGATCCACAGCCAGGAAGACAATCCTCCACGAGTTGGCCTTGCCAATCCACCTCCTGGAAACCAGACACGGACCAGCCCTTGCTTCTGAAAGAGGGAACCAGGAGGAAAAGCGTTTCAAGACCAGTCTGCCCATTCAATTATCCAAAGACAATTTGCTTCCATAGTAACCACAGCAGCCGCGATGCCAAATGCCTAGAGTTGAGAGATGAGCCCACTTCACAAAGCCAAAATGGATCTTTCTTTTCTATCACTGACAAAAGAAGCAAGTATTTCCTCTTTCCTCCCTCACCTACTACTGTACCCATCCAGAGTTCAGTGACTCAGGACCCGGGAAAGCTTTGCAAAGGAGAAACAGACGAGACACAAGGAGATATTTTTGATCAAATACAGCATTACATGGAAACAGCTCAGGCAGAATACTACATGAAATCTGAGAGAGCAGAGAGAAAATAGTTCATTCGTTTTTTACACCTAATATGAATACACTTTAGGGTGCTTTTTCAGCTGAAATAACAATTTCTTTAAAAACTTGTAATCACATAGAAGAGAATTGAAAGGGGAAAATAATACTTAACATCAAAAATTATCTATCACAAAACGATGAGTAATGAAGAAGTTTTATCCTATTAAAGATAATTATTTTGTAAAAATCACTATTCATCTAAGAAACAGAATGGAAGAGGTCTTCCTTGTTTTCCTTACCTCTCTCCCTTCACAAATGTAGGGATTCATAATTTGGAAATTAAGAGATATAGACAAAAAGAAATTAATGCAGACTTATTCTTCATTTTAATGTTTATATGTTATGAAATAATTCAAACATACAGAAAAGAATGAGGCATGCATATTCCAGTCACACAGACTTAACTAATATTAATACTTGGCCATATTTGCTAGAGATTAATCTTTTTCTTCTAAGGATATAAAAACGCTACTAACACAGCTAAAAGCCCTTTCTTTTGTTATTCCACTAGGCTCTTTCCAACACAGAAATAACCACTTTCCTAAAACTGATAGTATCTTTTCATACTTCTTATCTCCTTCTTTATTTCACTATGTATGTGTGCATTTGTCCATTGCAACATACAATGTTATTTAAATTTTTTAAATTGCCAGTATAGTGACACAGGCCTGTCAAGTCCAGCAACTCAGGAGGCTGAGGCAGGAAGATTGCAAGTTCAAGGCCAGCCTCAGCAACTCAGCAAGGCCTTGTCTCAAAATTTAAAAAATAAATAAATAAAAAGGTTTGGAGATATAGGTCAGTAGTAAAGCACCCCTGAAATCAATTTTTCTCCCCAGCACACACACACACACACATAACATATATATATATATATATATATATATATATATATATATATATATATATATTTGTATTTTTTAACCCAACATTGCTTTTTGATTTATTCGTATTTAATCTATATTGTTCACTCATCATTTTAATTACTGTATAGCCTATGATTTAAATATACATATTTAAACATAGATTTTAAACATAAATATTACAGTTTATTCAATCTTATATAAATACATTCAAGAGATTTCCATTTTTCTGTTCTTTCAAAGATATAATGAATATATTCTCCTTATGAAAAAGTTTCTACCTTTCTATTAATTTTTCATAGGTAATCTGTCTTTCTACCTTTTAAGATTTTTCTTTTTGTGTTTGGTCTTCTATAGCTTCACCTCCGTGTGTCTAGGTGAGGTTTTATTTGAGTATATGCAGCTTGGAATTCTATGTTTCTTCAATATGAAGACTCATTTTTCATCCATTTTGAAAATTCCTACTCATTTTAACTTTGAAGATTGCATCTTCTCTTTTCTCTCCAGTCTCACTTTCTGGAATTCCCATTAGATGTATGTTGGGCTTTTTAACTCTATTCTCTATGCCTGAATCTCTTTATCATATTTACCATCTCTTTATCTCTCTTTGTTGTGTTGTAGGTAATTTCATTATAAACCTATTACCTGCTTGTTTGTCTTCTCAACAGCTGTGATTGATCTGCTGTTTTTAATGAATTTCCAATGAATTTGTGATATTAACGTCTATAGTTCCCATTTTTAGATTTTTTTTTTCAATGCTGGGAATTGAACCAGGGCTTTGTGCATGAAACACTATACCACCAAGCTACACAGCTATATCTCCAGTCCACACTCCCAACACACCTGGAGATTGAATCCAGAGATTGAATCCAGAAGGGTTCAATCTTATTTTGAGACATGGTTTCCAAGTTGTCCAGGCTGGCCTTGAATTTACAATCTGCCCACTCCTCCCAAGTAGCTGGATTAGAGGAGTGAGCCATCTTGCCCAGCTACCAATTTTAGATTTTCTAGTTGGTTTTCTTAGCCTTGTCCTTTCTACATAGTGATGGATGCTTTCCTTTTGGTTTGCTTCTTCCTTTCTTAATTCTTTTCTTTCATAAGTTATTATATTTTAAGCATTCTTATTCTACCGTCTAGAATAAGAAATGTCACCCTATTATCTGAAGTTCTTACCATGCTAATTCATCTGTTCTCGGTGTCTGCTGAATCCTGCTCATGATAGGTATTCACTCACAGGATTTTTGAGTTTCTGTTTGAGCTCAAGTCACAAGCCCTGTGTACAAAAACGTTCCCAGTGGAGTGGATTTTTGTTTGCTTCTATAAGTTTCTTGAGATTTCAACAGTCGAAAGTTCTTTTTATAGTAATTTCTCAGTTTGAAATTTTCACACCATGTGAATATTGTAAATCTGAATTTCAAATCCACGGGCAAGTGATACATTCATTTTTTAAAAGGAGATTTTTAAAAATTCAGAACTCAAGACAAAGACAAACACCCTTATTTCTTTCCTGGGGCCAAAGAGTAGAATTTTAAGTCTTGTTTCACTCTCAAGAGCATCCTTCCAATGTCCAGGCTTTAAATGGAGATTCTCAATTACTTTAATGGGCCCAAGGCTTTCTCTTGCCCTTTTTATATGTAATACTCCTAGGGCTTGGGGCCAGTTTCCAACCTAAAATGATTCCCAAGTCTCTAAGTCTTTGGCTTATAACCTTTCTGATTTGGCTTTAAGTTCCTTAGTTTCTGATAACTAGAGATTCCCTTCCTACTGGTAAATATTACCTATGTATTAATTTTTTTTAAATTTTGCTGATTCTCTGTGTTAAACATTTCTATTTTTTGTGGCTTCAGGAGACCTAAATCAGCTTAACTGTCCTCACTGCCATAACTTGAGATTAAAATATATATATATATATATATATATATATATATATATATATATAGAGAGAGAGAGAGAGAGAGAGAGAGAGAGAGAGAGGGCACTTGATTTATGGGACCATTTTTGTATATCTCATATCCAGTGTCAAGTCTCATTCACAAATCTAATTCATTGTGTGAAACATCAAAATTATTTTCAACAGGAATAAAAAGAAATTTTTGCATTCAAGTTCTGGATGAAAGAACTAAATATACAGGCAATCTGAACCAAAGCCCATAAAACCTTGCAATGAGAAGTCATATTTTAGTTATGTAAAAAGATCATTGAAACCTGGCACACAAACTCTAATGAATCATGGGATAGGGCAATGGATGGATGGATGGATGGATAGATAGATAGATAGATAGATAGATAATAAATAGATGATATTGGAATAGAGGAGTGATTTTTAATATGTTATCCTTTTCCCCCAGACAAGCTTTAAGGACAGTGTAGCATGAAATTAAAAAAATGGGTTCCTGGGCTTTGGGTTCATCAACTGTATTTCAACCAGAGTATTCTACTTTTATCTCACTTTTATTTGGGACTCCATAAAGCTTCACTGAATAAAATGTTCCATTCTAGAAAACAAAGTTAAAGTACAATAGAATTCATATATGCCATATGTGTGTGTGTGTGTGTGTGTGTGTGTGTGTGTTAATATACTTATAGTGGAAGATGTGATTGGCTGTCTGTATCCTTAGGTTTGGCATCCATAGTTTCAACCAACTGTGGATGAGAAATATTCAGGTAAAAAGACTGTATCTGTATGGAACATAAACAGACCTTTTTACTTATCATTGTTCCATAAGCAATACAGTATAACAATTTTTCTCACAGCATTTACAATCTTAAGTGATCTAAGAATAACTTAAAGTATATAGGTATGTAGGTCACATGTAAATGCTATATGATCTCTCATAAAAGATTTAAGCATCTTCAGATTTTGGTATCCTGGTATCCTGAAACCAATTTCCCAAGGATACCAAAGGATGGCTGTGTTCATCATTATATAAGCATGGACCTTGGTCATTGGATAGGAATGATGAAGTCCTGGGAAAATGAATACAGTTCATTGAGTTAAGAAGAAATATAAAAATAAGCAGGGTGTCAGATATTTTTAATGCCTTAGTGACTTTATGTTAATTATAAGAGACATTAAAATTAATTGCATAATAAAAGCCAATTCCCAGATCATAGATAATATAGCTCAGTTTTTAATGACTATGGTGGGTCTGAGAATATGTGCATTCACAAAAACCTCAGGTGATTTTGATGGAACTGGTCCTTGGACAAATGTTGAGGTATTCAAGAGTCTTGCTTAAGGCAGTACCTGTCCAAAAGTCAGTGGTCCACTGTGTCACCATATTTTTTGCCTTCTCAATTCCTCTAAGTAACAGCAAAAAAAACCTTAACTTCAATTTTTCTTTTAATTCACCATTTTTTATGTTAAAGTAAAAATTCCCTATGCATTCCAGAGCAACTATTTTAAGGGAGAAAGCATGTCCAGTATGCTACAAATTTGTCTACACAGGTCTAAATTTTGGCACAAAATAATAGAATTCCTGCCCAAACCACGAAATTCAGGGGTGAATTTTAATTCTACATTTTAGTTAACACTCATAATTATAGCAAAATCTGTTTAACACACCATTATTTATGATGGTAAGACAAGTGCAAATGAATGCACTGTATTGAAATGAATGGTCAGCCTCTGATCTTTCCCTATAAATAGATGAAAAGGGAGAGAACTACTGGTTGAGACCATTAGCTATTTGCACATTTTGTTGGAGGTGCCAACAGTTAATTATGGTCTTACTGGTATAACTAAAGGAGTAATTAATCATTCAAGTTATTGTTCCTTCCTAAAATGAGAGAGAGAAAGAGAAAGGGCCAAGTCAGAAGTCTTAAATTTTGCAGAGTTCCTTATATGAAACTGATATTGTATCAATATGCAGGAAGCACTTCATTGTCTGGTTCAAGGTGGGGCTGGGGTTGTGGCTCAGTGGTAGAGTGCTTGCCTAGCATGTGTGAAGCACTAGGTTCGATTCTCAGGAACACATTAAAAAATAAAAACATTGCATCCATCTACAATTAAAAGTATTTTTTAAAAACCAGAAGGAGGTATAATTAGTATGATATGGAACGATACAAAATTTAAGATTTAAAAAAATTAAGAGTGACAAAAATTAAAAAATATGAAATAATGAAAAACATATTCATAATTTAAATTGAAAGAAAATATTCATTTCCCCAGCCTATACAAATATTTCTAATCAATTTATATTCATCTTTATGAACAGAAAAGAAATAGAAATCATGAAAATGTTAATCTCAATATTTACAGAAATGTAAGTTAAAACCACTAGAAGGAAAAACCGTTTTCCTATGAAATAAGAAAATGTGATAAATGTGATACAACTCAGCTTTGGCAGGATGTGGAAGAAAATAACACAGATACCTTATTGATGAGGTAGTGAAATGATGAGTTACACATTTCCTGAAGTATTGTAGCACTCTGTGAAATCTTCAATGATGAAATCATGGAAGAGATCATGCCCTCTATGCTAACCTTATACTCTTTGGGGAATGTATACCGAGGGACCCCGGAAAGGAGAAAAACTCCTGCACAAAGATGTTTATCACCACAGTACATATTAACTTTAAAACCTGGAAACAGCTCATACTTCAAATTTCAAGTATTTGGAAAAAGCTATAAAAGTGTTAAATTAATATGGTAGACTATATATGTGTACATGTATATACACACATTTATATGATGCACAGATATATCTATCTATCTATATCTATCTATCTATCTATCTATCTATCTATATAGACATATATAGATATATATCTGTCAGAGAAACCATTGTGAAGAAGTTTGTGGGAACATAGAAATAAGTAAATGAGGTAAAAAGTTAAAATGATATATATATATATATATATATACACACACACACACACACTCAGAGCCACACTGCAAAATTATTTCTTTATGGCAGTATTTTGAGGACTTTAAAGGTGGAAATCATTCTTCAGGGCAAAAGTTCTTTAATTTAATTGTGCAAAAGTGATCTAATAAAGCTTGGTAAACCTTGGAAGTTTAGAATGGCATCTAGCATATGGGTTCAGGAACTGCGTTTAAACAAAACTCCTCAGGTCCAGCTAAAATAGGCTAACTGTGGAAAACACTTTGGTACACATTTTAGTATGCTGCATGTGGGGAATATTTCTAGTTCACTTTTGTGTCCTTACTTCTGCATAGGCACAATAAAATATTAAACAGTACATTTTCAAGCATTCAGTAGGCTCATCTTATTAATAATAAATGTGTCCAAAGATATATACTTGAGAGGCTTATAAATTCCATGAATATATTTGTAATTTCCCCCATATATGGAAACGCTTTAAGCAGAGGACCAAGTCAGCTGAGAGGCAGGCCTCTGGGCAACAAGCTGGGCTCAGTCAATAGCAGAACATTCTGTCCCTACCACCCACCATTCAAACCCCTCACCAGCAAAATCCAAGTGTCCCAGAACACTGGCCACCCTACCTAGCCTTTAGCAGCGATTAATACGTGGCCTCTCCTTTCTCAACAAGTTGTCTTCCCTTGGATTCCATGACAACACTCGTTCCTGGCTGTCCTCCTACTATCCTGTAGTAGGATAGGTTCCATCTGCTGTTCTTCCTGACCTGTCTTTCAGTTTCTGGTCCTCTTCTCATTTCTACCTACACTTCCTTCCTTAGTGATCTCATCTCACAGTTTTAAATACCATATGAATGATGAAAAGTCGCCCACTTGGACCACTCCCCTAAACACTAGCTTCTATGTTGTACCACTTATTTAAAACTCAGTTTGTCTAATAGACTTCTCAGTCTCAATGTATCCAAAAATAAACTGATTTTCATCCCAAATCTCATTCCCCAGCAGACTTTCCCATCTTGGTTAATGAGAATTTCAGTCTTGCAGTTGCTCAGTCCAAAAACTCTGGTGTCATCCTGGACTCTTCTTTCTCTCTCATGTCCTATATCTAATGCTAGTAAAATCCTGCCGGTTCTACCTTCAAAATGAAACCAGAACCAGAACCCTTCCATGTCTTTACAGCTGCACTTCTGCCATGCTGGTCTGAGCTTTCAAATCTCTCTCTGGATGACTGCCCCCTGCTTCTAATCTTGCTCCCGTACCTCAGTCTACAATCACCACTGCAGTCAGTTAAAGTGGTGCTTTCAAAATCTAAATCAGGCCAGGCCAGGCATGGTGGCTGCACTCCTGTAATCCCAAACACTCAGAAGGCTGAGGAAGAGGTTTGCAGGTTTGAGGTTGGCCTCAGCGACTTAGTGAAATAAGGGATAAAGATGTAGTTCAATGGTAGAATACCCCTGAATTCGCAGTACCACCCGCTCCCCCCCGCCAAAAAAAAACCTGTCAGATCATGGAATGCTTCCACTCCTTGATAGCTTTCATCTGACTCAGAGTAGAAGCAAAAGCCTTTCACTGGCATAGAAGCTATCGTGATCTGGCTCCTGCTACCTCTTTGACTATTTCTATTCTCCCTCTCATCCACTCCAAGCTGGCTCTCCAGTATCCCTCAAAATATGCCATTCTTCAGCTTTCAGCTCTTTGAAATCACTGCTTCTGTTTTTTTGAAACGACTTTCCAGAAAAGTCATTCATATGTGTCCACATGGTATCCCCAACACCTACTACATTCTTGGCTTGTATGTCTTCACAAATATGTTCACGGAATTTACATGCCTCACAATAGGCAATAGTGCACCATGTTAGATCTATATCAAGCCACACTACCTACAGTAACCCAATCCTTACCTACCTATCACTAACTGTGTGTACTCATTTACTACATTTATTGTCTACTTGTTTGATCTTCCCCACACTAGACTGTAAGCTACACAAGGTCAGGGAATTTTCTGTTGTTTTGCTCATGATACATCACAAGTATTCAGATAGTACCTGGCACATCATATCACTGCATAAATACATTTGTTAAATGAAAAAGAAAAAAAACACAAGAATTAAAGCCACATAATGTCAAGGCTCTGTGAAGATAGAAATTTCATGAAGTGATATCACTGTCAATCAAAAAGATACAACGTTCTGCTAGTTTCTGTCGACTGCAGATAAAATGTGGCTTTTAATTTTTTTTTGACGAGGCAACATTTTGGCCATAGCAACTTGGAGAAATAAGGAAGAAATTGAACACTTCTGCCTCAAAGTGTAGTCTAAGTAGAAAGAAGGACTCATCTGGATACTTGAGGCAGGTAAAACTTTGAGTATCTTTCTTTAAATCAATGAATGATCCAGAGTCTCATTAGGTAAGAGATGCATCACAAATATGGAGAGACTTAATGAACTATTAATGAACTATTAATTGATGCAGCATAGAACTAATGAAAGGATTAATAAATTATCAGAAGGATGTAATTATGCATGAGAAATTGTGAAATATCCCATATTTCATTCCTTTGTCAGCCAGAAAAGAAATTAGTTCTACTTATTCACCATCAAAGCAGTCATAGGGTTATTAAGTAAAAATCCCACGAAAGAAATCCTTACACAGGATGTTTAAAGAACTAAAAAGAAGATCTAGGTTAAATTCGAGTCCTATCTCAAAGCAATTGTATAACTTTTGACAACAATTTAGCTTTCTAAACCTCAAGTTTCTCATTTGCGAAGTGGGACTAATAATTTTTGTTTGCCTTCAGACTCCCATAGTGAGGGTAAAATGAGAATAGGACTATAAAACTTCTTTAACAAATACAAATAATTATTGTCATTAGTTTTTTATTTCTCCCTCAGTTTTCAATCATTCAGAAAAATGAAACAACCATATGATCCAACTATACCACTCCTCAGTATTTAGCCTGAAGCATTAAAGTCAGCCTACTGTAGCAATTCCTGCATACCCATGTTAATAGCAGCAAAATTCACAATAGGCAAAGTTATGGAACTAGCCTGGGTGTCAATCAATGGATGAATGGATATTACATTTTCTTTATCTATTCATATATATATATATATGTGTGTGTGTGTATATATATACACACACATATTCATACACAATACAGTTTTATTTAGCCATAAAGAAGAATGAAATTGTGTCATTTTCAGAAAAATAGATGAAACCTGAGAATATCATATTAAGCAAAATAAATCAAATTCAGAAAATAAGGGTCATTTGGACACTAGAGAGAAAAGGGGAAGAAGCGGGTGGGTGGCAAGGGAGACATATCATGAAAATAGAAGAAAGGCCAATGGAGTAAAGGCGGGGGACAGGGGAGGGAAGACAGAAAGGAAAGGGTAAGTACCAGAAAACATAATTGGCCAAATTATATTGTTATATTTTGTGAATGTGTGAATATGCAGCAACAAGTCCCAGTATTATGAATAATTATAATGCACCCCAAAGAATTTTTTTAAATTAGGTAGCTGAAAAACTATGATACAGTACATCTCCACCCCAGTTTTATATATAAATTATTTAGAGCTCTCTAGAAAAAAATATGAAACCTACAATGTATGGCTTTTCCATTTGCCTCAGTTGTCTTAACAACTTTGAGAGTTAACTCAAGCCTTTATCATTTTGGAGAGACAGAGTCTCACTTTTTTGTGGGCTGAGTGCAAACTCCCAGGCTCAAGCAATCCTCCTGCCTCAGCCTCCATGTAGCTGGGACTACAGGTACCCACCATGCTCAAGCTTGAATTTAGGACTTTACTCACACAGAATCACTCCCTTTACCCCATATTAGCAAACAGAGCCAAAATTCAAGTGGAGCTTGAGTTTGGGAATCCAATCATGACCAGTTTTGAAATATTTCCAAAAGATATCATTGCCTAATTAAACACTGTAATTCTCCACTGGTTATAGCTGACGTAGGAAAGGTAAGTGATTTTGCTCCCTAATTTTCCTACATGAAATACAGGAGTCATTTTCTGATTTCATATTACGGTGTCCCTTTTGATTCTGATTTGTGATTTCTCACCTCAGCCCTTGTTGGCTGTTTTTGTACTTTCTCACCATTTTCCTACATCAGAAACAAATAAGCAAGACATTGGAGAATTTATTGCTAACAGCACAACTTCAACACTCTTCATTGCAGTGGTTACATTTGCAGATGCTATGAAATACCCAGGAACTAAATGCAATTACCACATTTCATATAAATGTTAACTTTAAGAAGAAGAAAAGAAAAGAAAAAACACCAACAGCCTATCAAAAAAAATACTTCTTTAGTATTTTTTTTTTAGTTGTCAATGGATCTTTTTATTTATTTATATGAGGATGGAACCCAGGGCACACATACCAGGCAAGTGCTCTACCACTGAGCCATGAATCTAGGCCCTGCAGGTCAATTTTTAATAAAAATAAAGTAATTCTTAGAATACTCATCAAGTATATATGTTGTGAAATTTTTAAAAAGAAATCATACAAAAGCCACTTGCTTACCTGACTGATGTCACTCATCCAGGCAGCTTTCTCCTGGCGCGAAGGTGCTAATAAGACCACAGTGAAAGAGGCAGCATCAGGAGGCTCCACCACTATCTTAAAATCCAGGTGTCCAAACATGTGCCCAGAACCTTTGGCTTCAACATGTGGAAATCAAACAATTAGATATGAATACAAACTATGAGCAATAGTTGCTTTTATACAGTTGAATTTAATATGATCCATGTGCATTCAGGGCCCAAATCTCATTTCAGCAAAAACATTGCTTCCTAGGCAT
Organism: Urocitellus parryii; assembly: GCF_045843805.1. NCBI lineage: Eukaryota > Metazoa > Chordata > Mammalia > Rodentia > Sciuridae > Urocitellus > Urocitellus parryii. Next base: position 64,596,824 of record NC_135531.1, on the reverse strand, counting down.
GGGGAAGGCCACATGAAGCTAATATGCACATGAGATAGCTGAGGGCAGCAGGTTACTCAAGACTAGGGTCCCAGTCTCCTTATTTCATGTTTAATTTCCATAGTGAATAGAAATACAACCACTTATTTCAACTCTTCTTTCTTTTCTACCTGCCATTGAAGAGTCACTATCATGAGCTAATTTCAATAGAATGTCAGTTCTGAAAGGCAGTTTATAAATGCTCACAAGTTAAATGGTTCAACAGGTAAATGATTTTAGGGAGTTTATCCTCAGCATCTCTTCTGCTTTCCTAGGCAGTTCCTCTTAAACCACAGAAGATCTACAAACACAACACTTAAAAAAAAAAAACTAAAATAATTGTAAGTAATAATAGAATGTGACTTACAGTCATCATCACTTGCATCAGGCTCTTCAATCAATGTACATTCTATGAGAGAGAGGACCCCACCTGTCTGGAAATAAACCAATTTGTCATTTAGAGGCTGAAGGTCTTGCATAGGCTGGAAAGCTGTGACTTGTAAGTCTTATGTTCAAGTTACCGCAGAAGAAAGCATCCAACAATTTTTCATAGAGTCCAAAATGAAACTTAGATATGTCATATAAATTGAACTCATTTAATTTTAGTCTATTCTCCCCTCCACCCCAATCTTGCTCTCAGTGTTTATAAACTTTAGTGACTCCATCTATGGGAGACTAGATAGCACCAGAGGGACTTCAGAGAGCAACTATAGCTCAGCAATGGGCTGAACTCACCCAGCATGAAGTAAGTGGTTTAGAAAGTAGAAAGCCATCATCATGGTGTTGAATAATAAGTAATAATAACAGAAGGTATAGATAGACAAACTTCCTACAAAGGCCCATATCATTTCTATCACGTCTACTTAAATCTACTGTATTAGCATGAAAGCAGCCATAGATGGATGATAAACAAGCAAATGGGTGGAGTTGTATTCCAAGAAAACTGTTCACAAAAATAGGCGGCAAGCTGCAGGCCATGGTTTGCTGACTCCTGGTCCACAGGAAGATAAAACAGCAGTCAGCAAATATCACATGGGCACTCTGCAATGATTTGACCAGATTTTTGTAGCTCATCAGTCACTAATAATAATTTTGTTGAGGTTTTTATTTAATTTTGTTTTTTACTTCTTTAAGATAATGCATACCTAAAAATAAATTTCTATTACTTTGAATTTGAATGTCAACAAAGTAAGTTCCAGAGCTGTGAACTGTACTTCCCTCTTTATGCAGTCATGACAATCTGTTTTAGGCTAATAGCAGGCATGGGAAAGTCACAATAGAGTAAACCTCAACACCTCTTAAGTGCTGGGAACATAAATGGAATAGTCACCGAAAGCCCATACCTTGAGCAGATGCAGTTTTCCTCCTGAACTTCTTGTACAAATTAAAAAGTGTTTTGTAAATAAGAAGCACTGTCTCTCTCCTTCCTTTTTCAAAGACAGTGAACCCAGGCGAACTTTACTAAGTTTCCCCCGCTCAACAGAAGGTACTTGTATAAGAGAACCTGGTGATTACAAAAGTGAAGAATACACAGCAATTAAAATTCTGTCAGGTGAGGACCATGCTCTTGGCAATAAACATAAGGGCCTGTTTCCCAAGATACCAAGCTTAGATTTAATGCATCATCAGAACAAATAAGTCTCCTACACTCCTAGAAGAAGAAACAATGCATTGTATTTTAAGGGTTGAACTGTTCCTAATACTTTTGTGACTGGAACATACATTGGAAAGAGGGTCAAACTGAACTCCAAGAACAAGACACTTCTGCTCTCTTTCCTCGGTGATCTGATTCCAGTCAATTTATTCTTACTAATAGTACAAAAATTATATAATTACATATGATAATATAATAATATGATATAAATCATTTTTTTCTGAATTTCTGAAGGTAGATAAGTAGCATATTTATATAATTTACCTTGTATTTTAAAAAACAGAATGCATGCATATTATAAAAATACATAAATTAGGTATTTCAGTACAATTTAGTTTAGGACTATGTTTTAAAGGGCAGATATTTCAAGCTGCATTTAAATTATGTGTGATAAAAATTCTTTGTGGAATCTAAATAGAAAATAAACCACATAAAAATCTCCACCCAGAACACTACTGTGAGCACAGCTCTCCTCCACTCAATGTGAGAAGCTCTGCATGGACTTTATATAATACTGAGATTACCTCTGATTATTTCTAGATTACATGCTAAAAGCAACCTCCCTCACTCTAAAAATATTCCAGTCCATATATTAAATATTAAATCAAAAAGCCAAGCAAGATTCTTGCAAATACCTTGGTTCTGATTTCTGAAATCCCCTGAGCTAGTCATATTTCTCTCTTTGGTTAATTCACCACCTACCCCAAATGCAGCCCTACATAGGCTCACGTGGGCCTCATAAGAACAATAAGATGCATATTCAATTATTACAGTAAGGAGATTGCAAGCAACCTTGTTTTCCTCTTTTATTTTTTCTGGGCTTCTTGATATTTTAAATGAGTTCAAATTGCTTCTACATATGGGGGGAAAACACTAAAATTCTTTACATAAAGAACACACATACCTAATACAATAAAAGTATGGTTGTGAATCACAAAATCTTCATATTCACATATGAATATTCTAAATTGCATCTAACTTTTAACAGAGATGAAACAATGTAAAGGACCTACGTTTCCATGCCCTGATCTCACACCCACTATTTAGGTAAGTGTTCAGGTGGGCTCCTTGAAGACAACAGGCAGCTATTTGGAGCCTAAAGAATAGCAAGGTACCAGTTCTGGGAGAGGGATTGGGATTGAGAATCAAAGGGTGAGGAGAAGCCCTGACTCCAGTGAAAGAATTGGGTAAGAGGAAAGCAAATGCAGGAGGTGAGGTAGGTGGGAGAAAACTGCAGACAGTTCAGGCAGCAAAGGATTAAATTTGAAAAGTAGAGGAGCAATGGAGAGAAGAGAAGGCAGGAAGGTTGGGAAAGTGGATGAGCAGGTAATGGCCGCAAAAGGGCTGTACTCCTGGAACATTGGGGGAGGGAACAAGAGCCCAGGAGGCCTTTCAGAGAACATGACTCCATCTCTCCACCCCTCCCCCCCACACACATACACGTTTACAGAAACTGAGGCCCAAGACTAAGTAGCTCTCCTAAGGTCACTCCTAAGCAAGGGCCTAGTCAAAAGATAAATTTGACAACATGAAAACTAAAAATTGTAATAGGAAGGGATGGAAAAAGATGGTAGGTGCTGCCTTTGCCACTGGTGGCCGGGAGTCACCCAAGGAGATCAGTCAGGGCTGAGCCAAAGACTGGGGCTTGGACATACATCTTGGTGGACAAAGAGGCTGGGAAGTCATTTTCAGTAAGGTTATAACCAAGTCTGCGAAAAATCAGTAATTACATGTTCATTGATAAATGCTTCTAGCAATTTAATGACCTTCTAAGTTAGAAATGACAGAGCACACTGTTAGTTCATACATTAGCAATTATGTGAATTTCAGCTCTGAAGTAGAAAAATAGATGTTTCCTTGGTGACCATACATTGATATGCTTAATCGGTAAGTATTCACCTCATACCCAAGCAGGGGAATATGTGCATTAGGTATGGACACAAATTTACACAACCGAATTAAAAACAGAAATTTCAACAGTTTGCTGTATAAAGTAAAATGCTTGGAGAACAGCATTTTAAGTAGGTTTTTTTTCACATTTCATTTTAGGATTGACATAGTCCTGAGAATTAAAGAAAATATTTCTCTCTTGTTAATACAAACGAGAGAAAAAATTTGAAATTCCTCAGTAATACACCATAGCTATGACCCAGTCCTTAGCATGCTGATCATCAGTCTATCTAATTGGGGTCAACTTACAACAGAGATTTTGTGATTTCAATCACTGAATTCCTGAGCAATGGCATCTAGAGTGGCTAATTCCCTTAGTCTTCATTCCACTCAGTAGTGGAAAGAAAAAAAAAATAATGAAGAGCAGTTCCAGGTTATTGGATTAGGCTCTTGTGAAGATGTAATTATTTCTAAACCCTGTGCTACAATTCCAAAAAACACTGGTGTTTGGAAAGCACATAATTTAGAGTTTGGGGATGACTAAACGGCCAGACGGGTCCACATCTCCTTCTTAAAACTTATTTCACTATGATTTTGTATGAGGAGGAGTGGGCAGGTACTAGGGATTGAACTCAGGGGCCCTCGGCCTCTGAGCCACATCCTCAGCCCTGTTTTGTATTTGATTTAGAGACAGTGTCTCATTGAGTTGCTTAGTGCCTCACCATTGGTAAGGCTGGCCTTGAACTCACGATCCTCCTGCCTCAGCCTCCCAAGCCACTGTAATTACAGGCATGCACCACTGTGCCCAGACATTTCACTATGTATTGTCACCTTTATTTAATTTTCCTGATTTGCATGTCCACAAGACAATGTTGACAATGCATATGGGTTTGTACAAAATGTCAATTTAAAGAGCCTTTATCTTATAACAAATATTCATATTTATTTCATGTTGTCAGAAATAGAAACTCATTCTAGAATTTGGATCTTAGTTTTTAAAGTGAATGTCATAATCTCACAGGCATTAGTTTAGGAGATCTTGTGAACATCAGTTCATTTTATTTCAGCAATGATCCTAAAAGATAGGTGCTACCATTAACTTCAATGTAAGGAGAGGAAACAGAGGCAAAGAAAGGTAGAGTAAATTGCCCAATATCACACAGCAAGGAAGTAAGGGAGGCAAGATTTGACCTGTACCATCTTCATCTTATTGCCTCTGATATTTATACATGTATTCAACAAAATTTATTATTAGATTTCAGAAAGTAAATTCAGAGGAACTAGATGACTTATTTTTTCTACTTCTTAGAATAAAAATTCATAGAAGGTTCAAAGTGTGCACAGACATGTGCAAACATACACACTAGAATGAACACAAATACTAGCACACTGTCAGAGATAAATTATAGTCTGTTTCACATAAAATAGAATACCTTGAAATTTTAAGGCATAGAAAATCTAAAAAACAGCCTGATGGGCCTTAAAGCCTGTTAAGAGTATTTAGAAAAAAAAATGAGAATAGGAGCAACCAAAGCAAATCAGTGCACACTTTCCAAATGGTCTGTAATCGACGCCCTTCTAATTTGAGATTAAGGACTGATATTCAGAAGCCATCTTTATTGAATAATTTCAAAACGGAATAACTAGATCGAATTGTAGAAAAATACAGCCGAAAATCAAACCATCATGTCAACATCAATACAATAATGACATCACAAATAGTAATAGCTGACAGAAGTGCCTTAAATATGTGGCACATAACAAGAAATAAATAACATGGACATGATTTCTAGGGGGAAGTGGTGCATGATGTTTTTTTTTTCTCCAAGTACAAGGGAAAATGATACGACCTAGTCAACATATTAGATCTTCCAGCATTTTTTATTATCGGTGCTTTTTCAAATTCACACCCATACAATCATGTTTTTAGAAATATCACTCAATACAAAGTCCTTTCAGAAACTGTCCTCTGGTTACAGAAACTTTTGTTTCCATTCTTGCATACTATAAAGCACATGTCAATTAGTAGGCATTTTCGGTGTCTCCAAGTAAAAGACAAACATAAAATATCCTACAGTCACAATTGCAATATTCAACAAATAGTTCGATTTAGTTCAATACCCATTTTCTTGGTAGCTGTTTTGTAAAGCATCATACTAAATAAGGCATGGCAGGAAAAATTTGTAAATGCTGCCCTTTAAAGCTTACAATTCCTGGGAGAGGCATGCAAACAGTAATCAGACACAAAAGGACAAAACACATGCACCAGCAGCACAAGGCGTTGGAAAGGATGAGGGAGGCTGAGTGGCTGTAACTGGAGAGTGAGGAGGAGGAGGACATCAAAAGGCTCCTTAAAGGTATCTGGCCTGAGCCTGGTCAGACAAGCAGACTTTTGAAGGCACAAAAGAGGTGGATTAGGATTTTCTTTGCCTCAGGCTGGGGACAGCACAGATGAAGGCACAGAGACGTCAAGTGCTGGGCAAGCAGCAGCCAATACGGGGAACAGTCTGTGCAAAGGAGTAGAAGGGGAATTGCAAAGGCCTGATGTTCTTCGCAGTGTATTCCACTATTATTTAAAGAAAACTTAGTATCTAAAGCCAAAAATGGGAGAAGGAATCATTTCCCAAAATATGCTACCGACTTTAACATATGTCTGTTTTCCTTCCTTGTAAATAAATAATGGAAAATAGAATGGCATGCATTAAACTTTTAAACTATTCTGTATGAAAATTAATGTGCACAGCACAATATCCAGTTTGATGAGGTAAAATGAAAGATGTTAAGCAGCCCATTACGGTAGGCAAAGGCAATGCAAGTCTATTCAAACGATACTGGCACATCATAACCAGAAATGAATTCGAGCTCCAAATTTATGCTCCACTCCTCACCAAGTACACAACAGTAAATGTGTGCAAGATACTAGGTCAATTGCTCCCTCCTGCAATACCTAAGCACTTAAAAATAATGGACAGGGTTGACTTCTTGCACTTTGAAAAAAGAGCTGAGGAGGGTGTGCACTGTCCAGTTGTTACTTCTCCACAGCGTCTGGCACAAATATCTTCAATTCTTCAAAAGCTTAATTTATCAGGTGATGACCTCAGAGTACATTCCATATACACGACAGCTTCACCATTGCCAAAGCATGGTCAGGGTCGGTCAGGAGAGATTCCATCTGGTAAATGGAATTCAATTACCAGTTGAATCAAATTATATCCTATGGGGCTGATCCAGAAGTGCTGATGAAAAATGGGAACAAGAGACAGCTGTTTTCACTTCGGACATTGTCCCCACTCTTATGTGAAAGGGCTTTGAGGAATTCAAGTTTTTCTTGGGCCTTTGCCTGGATATCATCACCACCTGGCATTGCCACTCCAATTGGCCAGACCGACCTGTCCTCCTTGGAGCTGTAGAGAATGTCCGGTCCACTGAGGAGGAGAGTCCAGTCAGAGTGTAACTTACTGTCCCACTGGTGCTTTACTATTATTGTGTTGCTGTGTTTCATGGCCCCTGAAAAGAAACAGCACAGAGGTGGGCCTCAACCACAGCCTCCCTCGGTCAAGGCCACAAGGGTGTCCTGTGGGAACTGCAGCACTCACACACCTAAACCAGACCTGCTCCAGAATGCATCCCTGGATCTGCCAGTGACACTGTGACAGATGGAAGTCACGGGCCTGTTTCACAAGGACTTACCTTGGCGGATGAAAGTTTGGCTAGTGTCCAGCAAAATGTCGCAGCCCTCTACTATCATCCTTTCGATGGCAAGGTTTTTCCTTATATTTTCTGTGTCACTCACTTCATCATGCATCACCCTGTCGGACAACATAGACGGACGGGATGGCAGTGAGACAGCAGTGACCTCCCTAGCACATAAGCAAGGAAGAGCTGCACCTGAGAAGCTCGGTTTAGAACTCGTATTGATTTAACTGGGGCTTTGGGGCAAAAAGATGGGGCCTCAAATGGTTCTAGGCTTCAACAGATTGTGACCCAAACCAAGACCAGTGCGCATTTAGATTCTAAATGGTAAGTGGCTCAGTGATCGTGAGCATCCTTGGAAAACTTGGCTTTGAATGCAGCTGGAATGCAACACATCATTTTACCTACAGCTCCCTTCATTGAAATGAGTAGCATTTCCAAGAGGTGCAGTACATTCTCTTAATTCCCTTATACCACTTATCCCTGAGAAGCAAAGAAACACAGGTGTAAATAAGTGCCCATAACCATAACAAGCCGTTAGGAAATGAACTGTACATTCTCCGCCATTTTGTCAAATCTGAATACAAAACTGCAACTGAAAGTCATTTTTCTATTATGATGAAAAAAAAATGGGAACATTTCCAAACTTAAACCAAATTATACCTAATCTCAATTGCATAAAATTTGCATGCTATAAAAGCTTTTTCAAAGATATATTTTTTTTCCCTTGGTTAAAATTAATGTGAATGATGATTCAGTATTATCTCACAGGCTCACATTAAACTTTGAGGTGAATCTGAGCCACTGGATTTGGGTTTTGCTTTCTTGTTCCTGGGTTCACACAAGAAGACTCAACTGCTGCTTTCCCATCCCAGGCCTTTACTGTAAGTTCTCTGCATACCTGGACAGCTCCTCTAGCTTTGATTTAGCAAACTCCAGACTCTTCCTTTCCACATGCTCATGGGGTGTGTGAGCCAGGAGTTCATGCAGTGTGATGATATACCTGGGGATCTAAACGTAAACAAGGCCAGCGTGAGCAAAGTCAGGATGGGTGACATAGGGACATTCTCTACAGTGCCATCATTACACTGAAAAACTCATTGCTGCTCTTACAGCTATGTTTTTCAAATAGTTAAACACACACACACACACACATAAAACAAACCATGCTTCAAATTTAAACACACACCAAAAAAAAAAAACTTCACAAGTAAAGGTCATCATAAATAATAAAGTGTTGTAGCTCAAAGAAACTATTATTTCTTTTATTTTTATAAAACCATAAATTTTCAAATAGCAGTTTTCAAAACCTGGTTCATGGGAAACATAATCTGAAGTCTCTGATGTTTGCATTCTAGATATTTTTGTCTGTTTGTATGATTTTTTTAAAGTTTGTAATCCTAAAGCAAAGTTCTTTTAAACTTCAGAGAAGATATGTTCAACATTATGACATTCTGATCCTACTTTATCTCAATTCACCCTTTGGCAGTAAAAGGCATTATTTCACTAGATCATTCTTTGTACTTTTGTTTATGAACAGACTGGCTATCTGAATTCTCTTAAAGGCAGAAACTCCACCAACCTTGTGAGGGTTTTTATAGACCAGAGTAGAGATCAGGTTATAATGATTTGACATACTCATGCTTCACTGGTTTATAAAATAGGTTTGTTTTTTTTTTTTCAGAAAGCAGAGACTGTGGCCAGGCACAGTGGCACATGCCTGTAATCCCAGAGGCTCAGGAGGATGAGACAGGAGGATTTTGAGTTCAAAGCCAGCCTCAACAATGGCAAGGTGCTAAACAACCCAGTGAGACCCTGTCTCTAAATAAAAAACAAAATAGGGCTGGGGATGTGGCTCAGGGGTCCAGTACCCCTGAGTTTAATCCCTGATATGAAAAAAGAAAGCAGAGACTGTGGCATGGGCCACGGCTCCCGTAGCACTGCCTACTGTGCTCAGGGATGCTCGGGGCTTTGCACATGGGTCTGGTCCTCCAGCAACATAAGGATTCGTTCTCCACTTCACAGATAAGGAAATAAAGAGTGAGGAGGTTGGTGACTTGCCCAAGGCAGCCTCATGGTAAATGGCAGTTTCAGCTGGCTCCGGGCTCTGGTAGGGCACCGACCAGCTCCCTGCAGAGCCTTCTTACTAGATCACTTCCATGAGCCCCAGAGCCCAGTCAGAACTTTAAAGAACTTGGAAAATGAGAACAGAAAAACAGCTTGCCACAGCCCTGTGTGCAGCTCTTCTGTCCTGAGGGGCTGGTGGCTCTATCTGTGGATCTGCTTCTGCTCTTGTGCAGGGGTGGCTTTAAGGGGTTATTTACTCACATCTTCTGAGTGGCTATCTTTGTGCACTAGCACAGTTGGCATTGAGCCCATCAGCACAACATTGAACTGCTCTTACTGATCAAGTGACAGTTTCAGAAAGCACAGATAGACCCCTGGGTCTCAGGAGGGCAGGACATGGGAAACTGTAGGGTATACAGGGGAGACCTTCTGCCTCTTCATTTATAGACTTCTTTAGGGCTGCCCCACAGAGAGCAGCCTCCTGGGGTAAATATGCATTCAGATATCCCTTTCATTAGTACAATCCCATGATCAATAAAAGTTTGCAACAAAGTTAGCAGTTCCACAGAAAACCAAGTCAATCAATGCCAATGTACTCAATTTTTCATAACAAAGGGGCAGGAGTGGGAGAGGCTGACTACTTAGAATGCACTGAAACCCCACAAAACTAAGTTTAGTCAATAGCTTCGAGATCCTCCTCCATTAGTTAAATATATTTTAAAGAGCTCCCTGGCTGAGATTAAGCGGATGGAGCTGAATTTGGTAAGTGGCCCTTTCTACTTTCTGGTGGAGGAACAAAGAAGGGCTAACACTGCCAAAAAGCAGGCAAAGGAAGTTGTGCTGAGGAGCAGAAGAGTCTGCAAAGAGCTCGTCTGTGTGTTGGAGAGCTGATTACAGATCACTTCCCCAAAAGAAGACCTAAGAATCGTAGTAACTGTCTAAATGAATCATAACTCTGCTTTCAATAATGGCACAAGTACTTGTCATTTCACTGACATTAATTAGCTCGCTCTTCAGTAAATCACTAGATAGAGCAGCAAGTGACTACCTTCCAAAGAACATCCAACAGTGCTCCTCTCACCAGGAGCAGATTTCATGATCTGCTGAGGCCAATCTAAACAATACCAGTCAAGCCACTGATTTGGCTAAATAAAAAAGGCGTTAATGACTACATTATTTTCCATAACAAATTCCTTGGCAATACTTGAACTTACTGGTCTGACAGTTCAGTTGGGAATAATTTCACAGCACCATCCAAATTCTACAATTCCTCCCTGTTTCCATAGTTCAATATGACACAATTAACAGCAATAACTAATTTACTTAACAAAAGGCACAGAAGGATGTAGAATACAAATCACCCTTTCTTTTCCAGAGGTACATGGACTAAAAGCTTACAATTACCTCTCCCCTTCCCTCTACCCCCATATCTAAGCTCAAGAAAAATCTTAGGCCAGAGCTCCCCCCCACCCCCAACAGTATAAATCTGGGTCACCTCTACCATTGTTTCCCTACAGCTAAAAGTGGGTAGTACCCTAGCCTCATCCTAAGATGTCCAGCCCTATGAGGGAGTAAGGCAGAAGTACCACTGCTAATTCAATGTACACAGAGGGGAGACACCTCTGAGTTAGCAACACCTTCTTGGCTATTTCACCTCATTAGTGAAAGGTCCACAAGGGAACAAGAAAGATAGAATGAACCCAGTAAGAAAACAGTTTCAAATTTCTAGCGCCCCAGTTGGTTCATATGGCTTCTTTTTGGAAGAGGCAATAGGGAAAAACACCAAGTAAAGAAGACAGATGAGAGACACAAGGGGCACAAGCCCTCAGGCAGCAAACTTTGATGATTTCTCCTCTGGGTACATTCAAAATACTTATGAGGAAGCAAATAAAGACAATTCCGTGCACTTTCAATTTGCTCATTTCTTTCTTTCTTTCTTTTTTTTTAGTTGTAGGTGGACACAATGCCTTTGTTTTAATTTATTTATTTTTATGTGGTGCCTCACATGCTGGGCAAGCACTCCACCACTGAGCCACAAACCCAGCCCCTGTCCTTTTCTTGCGGCTGAATTGAATCTGGCTAAATCCCTCATGCTTGAAGCTTCTCCCAGAGCAAATGCTCTTACAAGCTGTAACCCTGTAACCCTGGAACAAGCCAGAGAACCTCAATATCTGAGCCTACAACTAATGATTCTAGGGCTTGGGGATCACCACAGTCTGGGGGTGGGTTCCTAAACTACACCAGGCTCCCTTCAGTAACTACACGGTTACCCAAACTGTCAGAACCAGCAAAGCCCCCCTGGGATTGAAAAGCCAGAGAGCTAGAGTGCTCGCAGATAACTAAAGCTCAGCTGTGTATGCTTTGAGATTAAGGTTTTTTCAATTATTTTCCCCAAAGCAAGGATCAAAGGGTGAGTGAGATGTCAGGTCTCCTTGAGATTCCCCAATCTAATGTCCTTTTTCTGACATAATGGGGATTGCTTATGGTCAATCAAAATATTGCTGTTGGTTTTAAAATCTAGGGACAGGAAGGGGAGGTAGTTGAGGAGAATGTCTCCACTTTTTAAAGAAACTCAAAGATCTTTCCAAGGTCCCCACATTCAACTGTACTTGTGCACCCCATCTCCAGGGCAGGTGCAGTTCTGCTATTTAAAACACTGAAAGAATCAAGAGCAAATGCAATAACATGTAGAAAAACTTCAGTGGGCTGTGAGAAGGAAACTAGGTCTCTCTCTCTGAATGTCCCGTGTATCTGTCATAACTCTACCTTTGCACAGTCACCTTGGGACAGTTGAATAGGTAAAATTTGGAATATTGAATTACAACTAGAGGTTAATGCCCCAAATTCAAAATTCAAATAAAATCACAGGTTAGAAGAATTATACAATATATGAAAATGTTTCACTGTGAATAAAACCTAAAATTCCAATTATGAATGTAATGAAATAGAAATTCAAAATTTTTCTTGCGAAATATTTCCTCAGAGAGTTCAAACAATTTTGTTCCATAAAAAAAAAAACAAAAATAACATTATAAAATTTCACTATACTTAAGTGGTTTCAAATGCATCTTTCTGGTTTTTAAAAAAAATCTTACTAAATTTCTGTGGCAACTTCCAGGAATTCAAGCAGGACTAACAAACTTAAAGATAAACAATTAAGAACCACAGTAACATTTCTTTCTGAGGCTAAGAAATGATGGGCCTTGGGTCAGAGCCACCTGCTCAGGAGGACAAACTCCCACAGTAACCATAACACACATGATTAGTAGAATCGGTTTGCCACATGACCATTTGGAGGACTCACCAGAAGCCCCATAAATTCCACAATGGGAACACTCAATGCCTTTCCAAAAGAACAGAATCGACAGTTTTCAAAAGAACAGGAGATTCAATACACATTTTGGCCTCTGCCGTTCTCACTCCAGAGCTCTTAATGGCAAAACCCCAGACACAGGCAAGACACAAGTGGCCTTGATCCCTTGGTTTGCTCTAGACCCCAAAAATGAATCCCAGGTCAGAGCCCCGACTCAACAAGGCGATCTGAATGAGGGCCTCTGGTTCCGAAGTCTCCAGGGCCTCTCTAACCAGGGGGTCCTCCTTTCCTTCCCCAGAGCTGCAGCCAAAGGAAACTCAATGACCATCAAGACAAGGTGGGAGGATGGGCCACAAACAGAGGTCTTCTCCCCACAGTCAGAGCAGTCCCAAGAAACGTTTATGCAACCAGCACAAACTGGAACATTTGCACAGAATCCTATTTCTGTAAACCTAATAATATTTTTAAACATGCTGGAGGAGGAGACTCCAATGAAAGAAGTCTGTGTGGAATCTTTCTATAAAGAGAAAATTGTGCTGCTTTTCAAAAAATTCATTCCTGAATTATTTGCTTCAAAAATGCCTACTTTCTGGTCTGGGGATGTAGCTTAGTGGTAGAGCACTTGCCTAGTATTTAAGAGGCACTGGGTTCGATCCCCAGCACTGCAAAATTAATTAGTTAATCATTAATTTCAAATCACCAAAAATACCTGGATTCTTATACTCTAGACAGAAGACGTGTTTGTTTCAGGGCCAGGCTTAAGACAAAGTCAGATGATGCATAACTCTTCATTTATACTTATATGTATTTACATGCCTTGTGCTGATCACAGTAGGTATCCGTTACAATGGCTTATAGAATGCATCCCAAGCAATTTACCTGAAACATTGGATAGGTCAAGAATGTTTCCAGCATCCTCCCCTCACAGGCAGGGTTGGCTTCATATTGTTTTAAGAGTTTGTCAAAATCTCTGTTTTGCTTACAGTTGGCAAGGACTTGGAGGCTGTACTGGTGATTTCGCACAAATTCTTGATAAATGTTCAGCATAGGGAGCAAGATATCAAACAGATCAGCTGGAAAAGAGAAGTAAACATGCTGTTTCCCTTGGTGCCTGGTAAATTATCTACACTCAACAGAAAGAGCAAAGATGGGCTCCCAGCACCAGGTATCACACAACATAGGGCCCTAGTCCTCATGCCTGAATAACCTATCTGTGTTGGATAGAAAGTATCAGAGACAGACAGTGACTCCAGCCCCCAAAATACGTATGACAAAAGGAAAGAGTCAAAAGCTAACTGCTAAGGCAGGGCCCAAAGAACCTAAAGTGCAGTGACACGGACTCCTGGTGGCTAAGGAAACCCAATGTCAACAGGGACATTCAGATGGCTAAGGCCAAATGACATACAAGTTATTATACTCTAACTGTTGCCATTGCATGAGAAAATAATGAATGCACTTACCTAAAATTAAAGTAGGCCAGTTTGCAATCCTTGCCTTTAGTCCTTGGTGAAATATTTCATGAAGAAACATGATGGTTTCACTATGAAAAAACAGGAAGATCATACAATTTAGTCACTACAGAGTGTCTGTTATATATATGATGTACCAGTCTCACAGGGCCACCAAACTGTGCACCCAATAATAATGTGGACTACACTAGCCTCTATAAAGGCATTTCTCTTTTAGACAACCTCAAAAACTGAAAGAAAACTGAGATATGCTTCCAATATTGGAGAACCAAATCACTGTCTTATGACCCTCTTCATCATTTTTAAGTGAGCTTTCTGCTGTTAGAATGCAGCATTTCAACTTATAATCATAAAATTAAAATTATGATCCTTTTCTTTTAGTATTTGATTCTAGAAAACTCAAGAAAAGGTTTCTCTCACAAAAGTGAGTTTTTATTGAAGGAGGTAGAGGGCAAAAAAATACAGTAAAAAATTTGACAGGACTCTAACCATTCCTAAGTTACTCAAGGCAGAAATGTAAAATTCTTCTGAAAATAAATGCATACAGATACTATGAGGACTATGCATAAATTAGGGATCTAAATTCCTACTATGGCCAAGAAGGGTAAGCACCAAAGTCAAAATATATTTTTCTTTCTCCTCATTAGAATTAACCCACTGCAATGAGCCTTTGAATGACAGCTTTTCTCAACTAACACATTGGTACAATTAAATACAGAATTGTTGATCTCAATGAGATACCTGGATTTGTATCAAAATTTATTACAACAAACCTCAAGAAAAAAGTTCTTACTATTTCCAAAACTAAAATGAATACAGCTTGAAGATTATGACTTTGTTGTTGTTTTATAGAAATTTCAATGAATCCTTTTATTATCTAAGGATTTCTAACCACATGTAGTTGGCAAGTCCTATAGATTGTCTTTCAATCAGCATTCTACTCTCATTCTAGGCAGAGAGAATGGCAAGCTAAAACTGCATTTCCCAGATTTCCTTGAATCTATGCTCTGGATGTAAATGCATTTCCACCAATGCATGCACTTGGCAAGACATGGAAGACTGAAGGAGACCACATTCCTGTTGTATTTTCATTTCTAGGAACAGTTTCATGGGTCTGTTATGGTGGTAGTGGTCATGGCATTAGTTTCCTAAGCTCTGGGTCACACCTATGGTGCTCTGCCCTTAAATTCAATACTCCAGGGGCAGCTGTACTCCTCCAGCCCTTCCAAGTCTATAAGCAGAGAATTCCCTCTATCGGGAGGTATTGCTCTATCTTACCTTGAAAACTAACTGATACATCCAGCTTCATATTTTGATACCTGGATGTTTAGAAGACAGATGAAACAGTGCTGTATAGAATTAGGCAGATTACATTTTCTTAAGTATAAACTCTGTGTTGAAATCTAAAACAACTGACTTGCCTTCGGCTTTAATTTCAAAGGCAAGGAAAGGGAATCTAGTTAAACAACGGTTAACGACAAGAAACACCCTAAGTCTCACCTTTAAAAGCATATCTCTTCAAATCTATCTAGGACTAGGTATGGTAAACCATTGCATCTATAGGAAAAGCTTTTTTGCATCACCTCCCCAAAAGAGGCACAATGTCTCAATTCTGAAATTAAACAATGTGATATACCTAGCCTCTCATGTTTCTGATTAAGCAAACCAATGGATACAGACTACTAGGTGCAACCCCAAATCAACATGACACAGACTCTAATAGCATCACTATCAGGCAGTGTGGTTTTTCCATCCCATCCACAGCCATCAGAACTGTTAAAACGGCATGCTTGGGTGACTGACATATCATCAAAATGCTAGCTGTACTGTCCAATGATCAAGAGCTACCACTCAGGCCCCTTAGGATAGTTGACATACTTGAGTAGAGCTGTGGTCATTGCCACTCAACGTGAGGAAATGTCCCTCCTTCCTTTCAACAAAAATTCTTTAATTTTTTTTTACTTTTTAATTTAATTAAAACTTTTAAAAATTAAAAGTTATTGTTATTAGTTGTAATTAATGTTATTATTGTTACTGTTATTATTAATGTGATCATATGCCACTCCTCAGCCTTCCTTTCTGCAGCCATCCACACAGTCCTAGTCATCCTTCCTACCTTCTGGAGATCTTAGCCACCAGCTCACTTTCTCCAACACAACTCCTCTCATGGTTTTGGTGATTCCACTCTGCACACAAACCACATTTCAATATCCGGGCCTCTCAAGTCTTTGAACCCCCTCTCCAAATATCTTGATCCCAGCTGACACCAGTTAACGCCCCCATTGACTATACTCTAGACTTTGTCACTGTTAATAACTGCATCCTATTCCTATCTCAGTTCTCTGACCACCTCCTATTGTTTCAGTTTGCTGTCTTTAAGACTCTTGACTCCAAAAAGCCTTTCATACAGACAGGACTTAAGTTCACAGATCTGACCACCTTTGCATTGACCAAAATACCTTTCTACAAACTTTAGATTCCACGGGTCATTATATCTCTTCTTTGCAAACACTTTCAATTCTGTTGTACCTTTCTCAATTCATCAGATTAGCCTTGCACAACACCAACCCCTAATATCAACCCTCCACCCACCTGCACCTGCAACCACGCAACTAAAAGTAGCTAAAGAAAAACATGCAACTATACAGACTGGTCTCAGTTACCACCACGAGCCTAATAAACTCACATGGGCTCATAGTGCTGCCCAGCAACTCACTACAGCTACCTGATCCACTGACTCCCTGCTCTACTTGACCACTATTCACATCTTCTCTTATCTCATCCAACTAGACATTTCCTCTCCATCTGCCAGATGATGTCCTTACTTCCTAGTTACATATGTCTTTGTCCTCTTCCCTCCTTTATTCCCTCCCTGCTCATGTTCCCATTAATACCAGTCTCTCCACTGTGTATCTCGTTCTCTACAGTTTTGCCCGTATAAGCTTGCTGCTCCAGCAATCCTCCCCTCTCTTTCCTGCATCATTTCCCCCTCTTTATTACCTCTAGGTACTACCCTATTTCTCTGCTCCTATTTATAGCAAACTGCCTTGAAAGAATTTTCTATACCCACCCTCTGTAATTCCTATGCCCTATGCCATTCTCTCCTAAGGCCCCCTAATCAGGCTCCTGCACTTCATCAAAGCTACCCTCAGCTCCAAGTTGTTATATCCACGGTCAGTTCCCAGTTGTTTTATTTGACCTTTCTGTCATAGCTGTTCATTCTCTCTTGCTGCTAACTGATCCTCTTTTCTCTTCTTTGCTACTCTCTCTCTCTCATCTTCCTAACTTCTAAAGGGATTAGTGCTCCTTTCTCTTCTGTGATCCATCACTGTCTTTTGTGTAGAAGGAGGGAGATAAGATAGTATATTTATATCTGCTTACATCTAAATCAAGAAACCATAAAAGGCTACAAGAAACTAATAAAAATAGATACAGAAATTGGGCAGAATGGGGTGAACAGAGACAGGAACTCTGAATTTTTTTCATGTTATTTTGATGTTTGTATCATGTGAGTGTGTTATCTACTCAAAAACAAATAAGCCATTAAAATTTAAGTAAAACACTCAACCCCTCCTTTCTCCCCTCCTCTCCTATCCCTTTTAATTTTTCTCCTGGTACTGACCACCATACAATTTACTACTATATGTTTTATTTAGTCACTATTCATTGTCTTTCTTCTCACGTCAAAATTTAAGTTCTGTGAAAGCAGGGATTTCCTACTTTATTCACTAATTAATCCTCAGCAATAAGAACACTATAAATATTTGTTGAGCAAATAAATTCAACAAGGATTCTTAGTTTTCACTCTTCCTAAAATGTCTTATGTAAACTGCATGTAAAGACCTATTAATCAGTCCGTTCCCCTCAGTTGCAAGGGGGATTCTTTTCAACACCCTCACCCCACACACACATAATGACAAGAAAATGTATGTCAAAGAAGAAAACTGAGAAAATGAGATGCCAAGATTCAAAAGATGTGCTAATTTGGACTAATGAATGCAATGATAGCTTTCTTATTTTTAACATCATAGGGATTAGTTTTTGAGATCTTGCTTTTAAAGCAAGGCACAAATTGTTTCATGAGCTATCAGCAGGTTCTTCTCACAACTCTCAGATTTATGCAAAGACAAACCTGTTGAGAAAAATACTGCTGACATCGTCGTGGCTGATGGGCGGCTTCTTGGAGCTGGCGGCCATCCGCAGGGGCCGCAGGAAGCCATTGACCAGGATGTAGAGCTGGTGCACGTACTCGGACTCGGCCTCCACCATGGTGAACACGATCTGGTTTCTCTTCCTCATACTCTCAGCATGAGGAGAACAAATGTAGTCTTGCACGATGGTCTTCCATTTCCTTCTGCACAACCACCCTCGCATGAAGCTCTGAACCTGCGGAACAAAAAGACAAAAAGGAACCTCAGGGAGATGTGAGCCTGGCTTTCTAGGCTGGCCGTGTCCATCCTGTGTCATGTAGAACGCTGCTCTCTCATTGGCACCCCAGTGGCGCCTCCAGTAGAATAAATAACTGCAGAATTTCTCCAATAGGAGGACAATGGATTATAAAATAACATTTTTCTCAGGTTCAAAAGTTTTTTCCATAGCTGAAGCTCCATAGACCTATCTATGTGGACTCTGGAAATATAATATTACATATGAGCTAATAACACTTCAAGAAAGGAATTAATCAAATGTCTATTTTTAATAATAAAAAATCATATATATGTATGTATATATATGTGTATATGTATATATATATATATGTGTGTGTGTATATATATATATATACACTATTATATATATTTAATGTTTAAATTGTGATTTAAAAAAAAAAACATGGAATTTTCCACTTAGTGGTTTTTATTTTCCCAGTGCTGGGGACTGAACCAGGGCCTCATGCATGTGCTCTACAACTGAGCTCCCTCCCCAGCCTCATCTTAATTATTTTTAGGTATACACTCAGTAGTGTCCAATATGTTCATACTGTTTTGTAATAGATCTCCAAACATTTTTATCTTGCAAAATTGAAACTCCAGCTCCATTCAACAACCACTCTCCATTCACCCCTCCCCTCAGTCTGTGGTAATCAGCATCCTGCTTTCTGTTTCTGTGAATTTCACTACTTTAGACACACAATACAACTGAAATCATACAATATCTGTGTTTCTGTGACTGGCTTATTTCACTTAATATAATGTCCTACGTGTCCACAAGGTTCATCCATATAGAAGCATTTGCCAAGATTTCCTAAGGTTCTGAGGATGATTCATATTATGTTGATTGCATTTATCAGTTGGTGAACATTTTGGTTGATTTCACCTCTGGAATATTATTGTGAATAATGTTGCTATGAACATTGGTGTGTAAATATCTCATCAAGGTACTGATTGTTTTTTCATTTCTTTAGGATATGTACTCAAAAGTTGAATTTCTGGATCCATGGTAGTTCTATTTTTAATTTTTTGAGGGACTTTTTTTCCACAGCAGTTGTACTGTTTTATAATCCACATTGCACAAGTGTCCCAGTTTTGCCGCATCCTTGCCAAAACAACTTTTCTGTTTTTTGTTTTATTTATTTGAGTTTTTGTTTTATTTATTTATTTATTTATTTGTTTATTGTTTTGTTTTGTTTTTGTATTAGCTGTGCTAATGGGGGGAGGTTATATATCTTAAGTACTTTGCCTTCTTTAAATTAGTTCGATATTTTTTATTGTTGTTGAGTTCTATTTTGTTTTCCTTAAGCTTAAAAACAAAATACATGTTAGAGATCAGCTCATCCAAATCCTTCTTCTATCAATGAGCAAACTAAATTTCAAGGTAAGTCACACAGCTAGGAAAGCTGCAATCAGATTCAGTGGACTTTTATCGGCCTTTCCTAAATTGTAAGAACACTTATCTAGCCACATGAGCAAGATACAGTTTAACTATTTGCAATGGTGATTATTTTGTGAAAAAGAACATGAAACATATTTTAATATAAAATGTACTTTGTAGAACCTTACTAGCCTCTAAAACTGAGTTGCTTAGGACCTCATTAAGTTACTGAGGCTGGCTTTGAACTCCTGATCCTCAACCTCCCAAGCCGCTGGGATTACAGGCATGTGCTACCAGGCCTGACTTAAGAACATTTTAATAGAACTGTATGAAGAAGCTATTGCATATATTTAGGAAAATCTAGTGGAAAATTTCTGTGAATTATAACCAATTCAAGTTGTGGTCACTTTTCCCCATTTTTAAAAAAATTGGTGCATTATAGTTGTGCAAAATGCTGTGATTCATTGTTACATATCCATACATGAATACAATATAACAGTATAATTTGGCCAATATCACTTCCCAGTATTTCCCCCTTCAAGTTGTGGTCTCTTAAAGTAAAATAAACAAACAAACAAACAAACAAATATTACATTTTGTCAAGCATAGAGATGCAATTCATTTGTAAACATTCATTTCCACAGACATTAGTTTCATTTGGAACATAAAGGACATGAAGTTAATTTCAACCTATTTAACAAGTACAAAAGTAGGTTTAAAAATTACTACAATTAAGAATCAGGGCTAAAGATGTAGCTCAGTGGTAGAACACTTGCCTAGAATATATGAAGCCTAGTACTGCCCCCTCCCCAAATAATAATAATCAGGAAGATAGAAAATGTAAAAAAAAAGTGTTTTATCATCATTCTTCCATGTATTATATACATTTTCAAAAATCAACTTAATAGAGTTTTGTGTTAAATAAAGTCTTAATTACTTGGACAGGTGTTCTCTGCTGAAAAACAGCTAGATCTGTTACTTACCAATAGACCTGCTTCTACAAGAAAACTGAAATGAGATTTTATTAATAGCTTTATTTACACACAACTGCATACTATTAAAAGAAAAGCAACAGAATTAATCTTGGAACAGAATAACAAACCAGATTTAAAAAAAAAAAGAGGTTTAAATTCTAAGAAAGAAATGGTGTTATTTTACTTTTTTATTTCTTGAAAACCAAAAACTCTCATCTTAGCCCAAAGAATCATTTCTATTCCAAATTCTGAGCAATACTTGGTTAAAATTTTGTTACAGCTAAAAAAAGGAAATAATTATTTAACATAGAAAAATATGAGTAAGAAAAAAATTAAGATTCAAAATGTATTCCAGGAAAAGAGCTTTAAGTGGGAAGCTTCATACCTGATGTTAACAAAGCTGAGTGTTTTACCCAGGTCAGTTAAGACCATGGAATCAAAGCCCAAATGACATAAATCGAAATACAGTGGACTAGAATGTGCGCCAGTGTCTGGCTCCTAGCAAAAACTGTGCAATCACAAATGACAGTAAGATGGAAAGGTCTATTGCTTATGTGGATATTCAACAAGAGATAACTGTAAGACAAATCTGAGCAGATGTATTGATTTATTTTACATTCTCAAATATAAAAGAAATTCTAAATAAGCACTAAGGATCGATGTTAAGAGAAATATTTTTGAAATGTAATTTTTAAAAATTCCCCCAAATATGCAAGAGGCACAAAATCAGGAGTTTCAATAGCACTTAATTAACCCAACTGGAGAACACTATTCTCTTAATGTCCAGTTTTGGCATCCCTCCCAGAGAGTCCAAAATAGGATTCTCAGTACTGGAAAGAAATGGCACACTGAAATTCTCCAGAGCAGCCAAGATTGGACCATTCTGAAGGGCATTCTGGGTGTCATTAACATAGAAACACCAAAGTTGTTCCAAGTTCAGGAACACAGTAACAAAGATACCACCATAAGACATACAGTGGTGGCCATGCTCCCACAGGGCCAGAAGCCTCCAGTGCCCTACCTTTTTAATCTTCTTGATGTCTGGATCCTCATCTTCTTGGTTGCTTTGGTAAGGGCGCATTCGTTCCTTGGTTTTATTAAGAGCAATAATCTATAACACAAAATTAGTCCATTTTATGATTTGGGAAACAGTGGAGCACCGCCATAACACACAGGATGTTCTGCCTACAAAGGTGGTCCACTGAGATATTCAGGGAATGTCTGCCTTTTTGCACCATTTCTTCCTCTGGCGCTGAGGCAGGGAAGTATGAATTTTACCTCTAGCCTGGTGTTACTGACAAAAGTGAATATGTAAAGTATGAACTGGGGTCTGTGTTCGAAGACATGTTAGCCCAGAACTTGGCCCTGCCTGACCAGACCAAGGCCTCCTGGGACCTCAGTGCCTGTTGTCCCCTCTGCCTAAAGACAGCTGCCCCTGATGCATTGTGCTTCCCAAATTCAGGGTCACTACACTCAAAGCTCATTTTCCATAATCATCCTGTGTCCCTCCAAATGCACATGATACAGCAGACTCACAGCCCTCCTTGGAAAGTGGTAAGTAAAAAGGGAACCTCAGAGGCCTGGAGTTGGTCTAAGTCAGTCAAGAAGATTCCTCAGAAAATACAAAAGGGATTGAAACAACCTGGGATATCTCTCCATGAATCTCCAGCTCAGTTCTATAACTGTGACCAAGAGGCCTCTCAACTATGCCTAGCAATAAAATACACTGGACTACCCATCAACTGTGGACTCTTATATGCAAAGAATATATACAGACTTATTAACAAGAAAGCATGTAGAAGATTGCTACCTCTGATCTGTCTTTGTCCCCAATACCAAATATATTCCTCTGTCATTTTCTGGCAGGGAAGTGGGAAAATAAAAGGAGTCGGAAATAAATTATGGTTCCTGTCAAGCGGCCACAGAAGACATACCTGCTACTGACAGTTTTTAGCTGCAATCTATATTCAGACTAAAATAGAACATAGTGAAGACAGACAAGCACACATAAATAAATATTGGGGAACATCGCTTGTGCTGAGTTTCTCTCATGGAGTAAATACCAACCTCCTTCACTTAGCAGACAAGCAGCATCTGTTCTAGCTTACTCTGGTAAAAGAAAGAACACAATAATTTTGTTTTAAATTATAGTGCCTGATATAGTCTTTAAAAATGCAGGTTTGTTAAGTTTTCTGTTGCTGTTTTCACTGTATCAGATATCAGGATCAGATTGGGAAGCTGACAATTCTAATGATATGGTGGACACCGTATCATCTCAAGAAACTACCCCGTTTCAGTTGGAATCAGATTGTCTGCTCTGCACACTGAAAGCCATGTACCTAGGGGGCAGGAGATGAAAACCCCTCACAGGATTTAGGGTAAGTCTCAGGGGAAGGTGGGAAGAAAAAAGAGAAAACTATTGTCTGATGACAGTAAAAACAACAAGAGTGTTGCCAAGGTCAAGGCACCTGAACTGTCTATCAACAAGGATAACAATCAGTAGTAGGTTTCCCGCTGTCCTGTTCCCTTCTTGGAATCTAAGAAGATACTAATGTACCTCTGCTTAGAACGAGGAGGAAAATCTCACTGTGTACATTCCCCTTCTCTTCGTCAGTTATTGTTCACTTCCCACGAGGACCCACAGGATGGCAAGGAGTACAGTCAGGCTTCTCTACACAGACTGAGACCCAGGACAGAGGGAGGCACAACGCCATGGCTGTGGCCTCTACCAACACCTTCTGCTCTCCCTAGGTAGCAACCACCTTCTCTGGTAGTGCAGGGCCTGAGAAAGACACACTCTGAAAGGAAAGGCCAGGAGAGGCAGGAATCCAACTTCAGGGGGAAATGCACCTTAGCCAGTCAGTATCTTACAGCTTCACTGAAATGTGCTTTTCAAAATTCTGGAGGGGAAAAGTTTGGGTTTCTTTGATCTTGAAACAGAATTAATTTCTGGTTCTTTCTCAGATGGACTTTAAGTAACTCCATGACAGATTCACAGTTATTATTTCAAAAGCCAATCTGAGGATGACAGTTAAATGCTATGGGCAGCTCTTGAAGTTCTGATCTAATGAAGGATATCAGGAGCACAAATAATCAAAAAACAGCATATTATCCTGATATGTTCCTGTAGCACATTTACCTAATCCTTACAGATTCATGTCTAGATCAGTAACCCAGCCACACTGCTGACAGCAAAGGAAGTCAGCCTGGGGTGAATATTTTGCCCTGAATATGCTGTAGATAATCATGAGGAGATGACAGTAGATGGGAAACAATGAGAAGGAGTCTTTGACTGGGAAATACCTCTGATTTAAGCCTTTCGATTTCAGTATCTTGATCTTCAAGTTGATGTCGGAGTTGGTTAGCTGCAATTTTTTCCGTTTCTACGATCTGGACTAGATGAATGTACTTCTGCATTAAGACTTCCCTCTCAATCAAAATGTCTGCATAACTGCCGAGAAAATTGCACAGTTAGTCATTGAAACATTGCTCTTCTATATAGTTCGGGGCAGAACAGCAGACACTAAACAAAGATCCCATGAATCCTGTTTGATTGCAACTCTTTCTTATATAAACATTAACTTTCAGTTTATATTGGTGTCCTTCAATGATACAGATTTTGAATCATTATCATTTTTCATACTCTTTACTAAGAATTCATTTAGTGATGCCTGCTACCCACAATTTTATCATGCAGGTGAGAAAAGTGCAAAGGATGTCTGTATCATTTTAAAAAGAAAGTAGTGTGGTTTCTTCAACAAAGAAATGGAGATCTTTTGAACTGATGGCACATGCATTTTCAGGATTCCATTCAAAATATTTCACCAGGTAAAGTACTAGTCAATCAAAATAGACCTGCCACCAAGCAGAGTGAATGCAACAACCATCAGAATAGGCACTGGCTGAAAGTACTGTTATGACTGTACTAGTGGCCATCAGATCCATTGGGCTCTCTTTAGAACTACAAGACCATTCACTAGTCTCTTTTTAAAACAACAGAAGCAACACACATTCTAGAAATAGGCTTAGATTCTTCTGGTCCTAGTTCTAACAGCCTAATCCATATCCATCTCTTTGACTAAGCATTGTTCAGACAAAACTCACTCTTAGATTTTTATTGACAATGCAGTTCTGGAGCATTAGAAATTTTGTCTCCAGATCTTGCACTATTCAGGGTGGTAAAATGCATGTTCCTCTCTTCATATAATCTTTTCAAAAGGGTATAATAATAATAATAATTAATAATAGTTACTACTTTTGAGTGCAGAGGATGTACCATGTTTTCTCATGTCATCCTCCCAGCAACCCAGGAGATGAGGTTTATGATCCCAATTGCAGAGAAAAAATTTGGTCCTCACTGATCACATATTGGCCTCAGGACACACAGCTAGTAGGTGGCAGGGCTAGGATTTAAATCAAGGTTTGTCTGACCAAAGTTCATGCTCTTAAACACAAGCTACCCTCTCTCCGATGAGAAATAGCATCAGATTATCTTGATGTAGCTGCCCAAACTTCCAGCTACTTACTTGCCTTGAGGACTTGAGCCACAGAAGCCATGTTTATGCCACAAAACCTACTTTCATGACCATACTGGACCAGCCTAAAAAGAGAACCGGCCCCAGCTAAATACATTCTTCCTCCTCAGAAGCTAGGATTGTGCCTCTGCCCTGTTTACTTGAACTGAGACACTATGAACTTGGAAACTCCGGTTGCCAATGTCAGGCATCCCTGTTTGACCACATCCATGTACAACCTGTCAGTGTGAGCCTTCTGAGAGAGAAGCAGGTATTCAGAAAAGCAGGCAGAAAGTCTGAGATAGAGAAGGACTGGCTACCTGGGTTCCTGTAGGCTTTCTGATTCAGGACCAGACTTATGACATCTGAATACAGTTGTACCCTGAGAGTCAGTGAGATATTGCAATTTCCTTCTAATAAATTCCCTACTTAACCTTAACTATGCAAAATATCTTTGTGTTACTTAAAACTAAAAAAGTGTTAAGACAATTCTAAAACCACAATTTTAATTCAATTATCTCAACATCCTCAGCACTTACATCACGCATGCTAATGGTGTTAGAGAAGAACATAGCATCAGCAATATTAAGTCACTTGTTCTAATAACTCTCCCTAAAAGAGTATAAGAAAGTGTGAGTAAGTGAAACTGTTGGTGGCAGAGGGAGGAGGGACAGAATCTTTATAAAAGGATGCTTTGGGAAAGTTTAAAGGGAGGAAATAATAATAGAGCATAAGAAAAAAATTATCATGATAAAAATTCTGCCCTTTCTCACTGACTTTATTAGAAATATGCCAAAGTAATTATAAGTATATTAGGTCAATGTTAGATAGTAGAATGGTATTTCATTTTCTCTTTATAAAAATAAAAAGGTAAGTCCAGCCTAGGCATGAGATGGTGTTCATTCCAAGCCTCACCAAGACCTGCCTCTTTTCATTTACAAGGTCCTATTAAATTAAACCTCGCTAAGAAAACCATTTTCTGTTTTAAAAAAATGAAACCATAAAAGCATTATGGAACAGGAAAATTTGCCATCAACAGACCAGGCATTATGTGAAATTCCATAACAAGAAAAACTAAACAGAATTAACTTGGTGGTAAAACTGAAATCAGAGATGGAGATTTCACACATAAGCATCTCTCTGCACATGAGTGGTCCAGAGAAGCTCCAAGCTCAGAACCAGCCACCACAAAGGATGGCAGTAGACATGGGGTGACAGGTGCCTGCAAAGCATCTGGAAATTAGGCTCTTCTTCTTCACACTCCCCAAAATAAAGGAATAAAGGGCGTGGATGGCAGCAATAACATGCCAGCAGGTCACAGTACCTAAGCATGAAGTATGCTGGGTTGCTTTTCTATTATGAAACAAATCACCACAAACTTGGGGATTTAAAGCAATGCATATTTATTAGGAAGTACAGCCAAGGGACGGATGTTATTTCCAAGACTAGTTCACAAGAAGACTCTGGCTTCCAGATCACTAGCCTTCTTTAGCAGTCTTTGTTGACTCCAAGGGAAGCCAGCTGCCAGGTTGTGAGCTCCTCTATACAGACGCTTTTGATAATTAGAGACCTAGGAGGCCTCTTTCCAACAGCCATCTAGAGACCGAGTACAACAGTAAGGAAGTGAACCTAGCCAACAACCATGGTAGTGAACTTGGAAGCAGAGCCTCCCCCCGTTGAACCACAGACCTGGTCATCACCATGATAGTGACTTGTGAGAAACTTCTGGACAGAGGTATCCAGCTAAGCCATGCCTGAATTCCTGACCCACAGAAATTTGGGGAGTACAGCAAGTTGCTTATGGTGTTAAGCATTATGGAGGAAATTGTTAAGCAGAAACAGATAACAAATAGAGCCCCAAATGAGCAAACAGAAAAGACACTACAGGAAACAAGGATAATTCAGGCAGCAGAGAGTTATTACCTTCATAGAGATAGGGAAGGATATTAGGGTCATAAAGCAAAAAGAGGCGGCCATGGAAAAGAAGTAATCAAATAACAAGAACAGTTCTTGGAAAACAAAAATAATGACTAAAATTTTATAGGTCAATGGATGCACTGACAATAAACCAGACATGGCTAAAAACTAAGCTAGGTGGTCAGAGAGAGATAAAATAATAATGTAATAGGCTATTTATCTACAGGAAATGAGAATCAAGGAACAAATATTCAGTTGTGCATGATTGCTCATTCTCTGTGGGACCAAACACTGATCTTAATATTTTGGTACATATTTTTTATACCTACAATGTAAATAGCCTTTACTGTGTTTCTTAATTTTATTTTTAACTTATTAGCATATTAATTATGCATTTTAATGGCATACAGTGTGATATGTTAACACATGCATACAGCACTCACTGATCAAATCAGGGTAACCAACATTCCCTCTCCTTTTCATTTTTGTTTGAAGTCTTTGAGCTCCTCTCTTCTAGATTTTCATAAAATATATAATAGGTTATTGGGGACGATAGTTATCTCACTGTACTTTGGAACACCAAATTTATTTTTCTCTCTGACCGTGTTTGGGTACTCATTATTTAACCTCCCTTATTGGTTTTTAGTTTTTAGAATCAACCTATGACAAAACACAGAGGCTTAATCAAATTTAGAGAACAGAATATAAATATTGAAAAGTTTATAAAGTGAGGAAAAATGATAATAAAAGCAATAAAATCTCAGGGTTAGAGACGAAAAAAAATAATGAAAACACATTTAATGTTTTATTTACTTATCTTTCCTAGTAGAGAGTCAATACATACTGTCTAAAGTTGATAAATCAACAGAGATTTAATTATATTATTTTAGGACATAAAATCAACTAATTTGAGAGCTAAAAATATGTAAATAACAAAAACGGGGCAAATAAAAAGAATGAAATAATGGAATTTGCTGGTAAATGGATGGAAATGGACAAAATCATGCTAAGTGAAATAAGTCAGACTCAAAAAATCAAAGGTTAAATGTTTTCTCTCATATGTGGAAGCTAGAGCAAAATAAGGGAAAGAAGGCAGTGGGGGAAAGGATTGGATATCACAAGGGTAGAGGGAAGATCTGTGGAGTAGAAGATTGTAAGTAATGTTGATTTCCTTCTTTGCATGTTCTTATGAATCCAAATTGATTTTTTGATTCAATAAATATTTACTGAGTGTTGGTGTGTATTCACTCAGGTGCTCAAAGCACTGGGCACAGACATAAGCAAAATGACAACAACAACTGTGGCCTTGCAAAACTTATACAGTAGTAGAACAAGAAAGAAAAAATGGATATCCATTAATATGCATAATTAATATGGTAATAAGTTAAAAATGAAATTAAGAATTGAGAAAAAATATGCAGGGTGTTACCTGATGATTAGTACAGCAGAGGGGGAAAGATGGATATAGACCCGAAAGTAGGAAGTAGGAAGCAGAAGGTCACAGTTTTAGCCAGGGTATAAGACAGGGTCCCATAGAGAAAATGGTGTCTGTGGCCTGCAGGAGTGAGCCATAGTGACTGGGGTAGAACAAGGGAACCCCAAGTGCAGAAGCCTGGCACCAGCAGTGAGCCTGGTGTGGCTGAGGAAGACAGAGTAGCAGGTTTCCTGGGGAATTCAGTGGGGAGGGTAAAAGAGGAAACAGGATTCTAAAGCACGGAGAGCAACTCAGAGCCTCAGGTTTCCGCCCCCACCCCAGGTGAGGTAAGAACTTTGATCAAATATGTGACACTATTTGCCTTTTTAATAAGATCATTTTGGTTGCTGTGATGGGAAAGTCAGGGGGAAGTAAGGCCTAAGGGAAGATGGTAGAACCTGAGACTATGGGAATATCCACACAAAAACGCTAAAAATCAGCCCAGTATCTGGCAGGAGACCTGGCACAGAACAGTTACTCAAATTAAGAGTTTCTGTCAAAACAAAGTTATCTAACATGATTTATTTTACACAGTTTCTTCTTCATGTAATAATTTTCAAGCCACACGACTTACTTCTCTGGGATCTAGTTACAACTCCTCTCTACTCTTCCTGGGGTATCAAAAAACTTTTTTATAGGTCCCACTAGAATGGATATCTACTCCAAGATTGCACCAAACCAACCATGATTGTTGGCTTCCCTTCTATAACTCTTCAGAGCAACAGTATTTCTCTTTACTGTGTTTTCAACATGTTTTATTTGATTACATTTTCCATTTACTAGATACTACTCAAATTTAGAATTTCTGCCTAATCTGTTCTATTCATTATTTCCACTATTTAAAGGTTTTTGCTTTTTAGTTAGAAGGGGGAGAGCTTTAAGGAGAAAGAGAAAGTGAAAAGGAAGACAGAGGGAGAAAAAGGAAATAATAAATCAAGCCATAAAAAATCAACATCATGAAAGCAAAACTCAAAATTCATCTGCTGACTATCAACAGATGGCAAGATTCAGATATATATATATATATATATATATATATATATATATATATATATGTCAGATATCAGCGTGTAATATTTATAATCAGAACCAAACACCACCACTCCATACAGGAGAAAAGGGAACATTCAAAAAAAATCCTGAAGGAGTTCAGAGAAGATGCACAGTTTGGAATTATAGTTCTTAATTATTTTTATAGAATGGTAAAAAAAAAATTAGCTTAGAAAGAAGTTTTTAGATTATCCAGAGTCTCATTCCAATTATTTTGATTAAATATGTATTTAGAAGTGAACCACAGCAAAACCCAAGATGAAAAGTCATATAAAAGATCACTAAAGAAAAACTCCAACTAACTCTAGAGCTATGCTGAGTTTTATCAAGAAAACTGTTGGAAGGAAGGAAGGAAGGAAGGAAGGTGGGAGAACTGTTCAGAGCCAGCTTCCTCATGTTGAAAGAATGATGTCTTTGGGAATGGGGAGAATACGGTCCTGGTTAGCATGGTACAGTCCCTACCTAAGCAGCCTTTGAGCACTGGCAGCAGCAGTTGTATCTAAGCAAGGCCAGGCTCCTGCTATAGTTTGAACCTTGAGTGCCCCAAAGGCCCATGTGGTTAAGGTTGGGTTCCCTAGAGTGGTACTATTGGGAGATGATGAGACCTTAAGAAATGTGGCTTAGTAGGAGGTCTTTAGGTCTTTGGGGGCGTATCCTTGAAGGGGGTTGTGGGACCCTGGTCCCCTCACTTTTTAATTCCAGTCATGAGATGAGCAGTTTTGACTACCACATGTTCATGTCATGATGTAGCTACCTCACTGCAGGCCAAACATAACAGGGCCAGATGATCACAGACTGGGCCTAGCAAAAGCATGAGCCAGAAAAGAACTTTTCTTTTTGGAAGTAAATTTTCTTGGGTATTTTTTATAGTAACCTAAAGCTGACTAACACACCTCCTTAGCCTTGCTCATGGCCACTTTGGCAAGTACTGTACTATCTTTTTTGTTGTTGTTGTTCCTAAATTCTCTCACATCAGTATCTCCACTCTACTGACTAATCAGTATTTTTTAGGTATCGCATTAGCTTGAGGTTCTAATACTAACACCCCCGTCAATCTCTCCGTCATCTCTGACAAGTTCTCTTCTCCTGAATTGTCCTCTGTAAAGTGAATGGAAACCCAAGTGTCTCAGAGATCAAAAAGTGGAACAAATTCAAAAGACTAAAACTCCTCTTCCAAATGCATATTCATAGCAAAATTATTCATAAGAGGAAAAATTGGAAATAATCCAAACATCCATCAGTTGATGAAGGGATAAATAAAATGTGATCTTCTCACACAATGGAAAATAATTCATCCATGAGAAAGAACAAAGTAACGCTATAGGATACAACCTGGATGAACTTGAACTTTGAAAACATGCTAAGCAAAAGAAGCCAGTAGCCAGTTTATATGATTCCAATTATATAAAATGTCTGGGATGGACCAATCCACTAATACAGGAAGCTGAATAGGGGTGGGGCTGGTAGGAGTAGGGAATGACTGCTAATTGAAATAAGGTTTATTTTTTGGTGTTGAAAACATTCTAGAATTAGTAGTGATGACTGTACAACCTTGTGAATGTACTAGAAAAAATACTGAATTTTACACTAAAAGACGATGACTTCTGTGTGTGAAATACAACTCAAAAGATAAACTTTACAAAATGCAGTGGAGCAATTTTCCCCCAAAACAATATATTCTTTATTGCATCATAATTCAAAGAGTCTTTGTCAAAATAAATTCCATAGATAAAACTTCAAGACCAAAAAATGGTGTAGGCAATATCCAATGAATATAAAAACAAAGTATATCCATCACACAGAGAGCTCATTTAGAAGGGGGGACAAAAAAAGGTAGAAAAACATCAGTAGAAAAAATGGGGAAAGGACATGAGATGACAATTCATGTGGGAAATATAGACAAATATTTAACAGTTGCAAAAAGTGGTCAATAACCAAGAAAATGCTTATTACCCCAAGATATCATTTTTTATCCATTCATCAATATAATAAAGATTTTTATAAAAAATGATTCCAGCTTTTCTCTTATTCTAGTGAAGGTTATTAAACTGGCATGTGTGTTTCCGAAAAGCAATTGGGCACTGAGCCAGGAAAAGGGAAAAAGAGATAAGTAAGATGCAATTAGCTTTGAAGAAATTCAGGCTGACAGAAACAGGAGCAAATCCACGCAATAATCTCTTACTTGCACTGAGAGAAATAAGAGGTGACAGTGGGATCAAAGAACGGAATGGTCAGTCCTTCCTGCAGAGAAGAAGAGCATCAGGGAAGATATGTGGATGACTGAGAGCTGCATTCTGAGAGACAAGTTGGTGTAAGTCAGACTGGAGGGGTCATCCCAGCACAGTGAGATTCCTGGGTGGGGTTGCTCACCTGGAGCTCAAGCTACAAGGGGAGGGTGGCATGAGAAGTTCTCAGAGGTGAGCTCAGGAGGGGCATCCCTGCATTGGCTCACTGTGTCTGGGAAGGCAGGGCAGAGCTAGCATTGGATAAAGAAGTAAATAAACATCAGTTAAAAGAACAAACAAAGGTAGACTGTGGTGTCTCCCAGTGCTTCAGGGGCAAGGCAAGCATGTGAAGCAAGACTCTGTGAGGAGCCGGAAAGACAACTGACAGATGAAGTATTGACAAAGGGCTGAAAAGAAGGAAACTGAAGCTCAGTTTTTTCCTACAGAAAACAAGTAACCATCAAATCAAGTGAAATCTTTCACAGTTCACTAGCACTTTACACAGTGTAAGGGGGAATGAATTCTCTTTCATTGTGGCAAATCTGGAGGCAAATCCCAGACAGAAGTTCTTACCAAAAACATAATATTGCAGATGGACAAAATCCATGTTTTCAGCTTTAAGGTTATAAGAAGAATATAAAATATGGCTTTGGGATTGCTCTAGGCTATAACATCACTGCCCATTCTTGATTGTCTAGTTCTGTGATGTTTCTGTAACACATAAAATATTTTCAGCTATTCTATGTAATCACTCTTTTCTGATTTGTTAGGGATTTCTCCATGCACATTTTATAGAGGGCTGATCTTATAGGGATAAGAAACACACAATGCCTTTGGGGTGGTACAGATTTTATACTATATACTTTGCTCTAAATTAAGCTTTAACCAAGGAAGAAGAACGAGGGTGCAGGCAGTAGGCATTTGGTGTTCCATGCAGTTAACATGGTGTGTGTGTGTGTGTGTGTGTGTGTGTGTGTGTGTGTGCATGTGTGTACGTGTGTGTGTGTGTGTGTGTGTTTGGTGTGAGGGGAGAGAATATGGACAACAGGCTCTCTTGGGCACATGTAATCTAAAATATATAAATAAAAAAGAGACCCAAGAGGGTTAGAGTTGTAGCTCAGTTGTTGAGCGCTTGCCTCGCATGTGTGAAGTACTGAGTTTGATCCTCAGCACCACGTAAAAATAAATAAATAAAGATATTTTTAAAAAGAGAGACCCAAGAGGCTGCATTAGAGTTTTTTGTTTGTTTATTTGTTTTTGTTTTTTTTTAACTGAACAAAATAACAATGCTTAAATGAAAGATTTAACTAAAGGATTAAGTCTCTCTGCTCATCATGTTAGGGACTGACAGGGTAAAAGAAAGGTTAGGTCAAACCTTTCCAACTCAATCTGACATGAATTTTTCTGAATGAAAGCATATATCCAACTCCTTTTTCCCTGAAAATGCCTCACTTGGAGGAGATCCTGAGACCCACCTGCACAAGATATACACTGAGGTGAGGTTGGAACAGAGTTTCAGTTAAAGAAATTGGAAAGTCAACAAAAGATAGTGGGACAGTTTCCAACGCCAACAGCATAAGCCACACATCTGCATAGTGGGTACAGCTATGCAGGCTGATGGTACTCCACACTGGGCATAATATTCTCAAACCCTCCCCAGACCTCACCTTGGGTAAAGATCCAAACCCAGGTCTGTCCTCAAGACACAGCTTACCTCTCAAGTAGCCCAATGTACACTCATTCTCCCACATGTTCCATGTCATGGGGCAGAAAGATCATGTCAGTATCTCACAGCTCCCCCACTGTCCCTTCCAATCACACTCTAATAATTCCCTACAGAGTACTTCCTGGTCACTGCTCACCACTTTGCTTGACAAACTTGCTCTCATCCTTTATTTCTTCTCCCAGTAGTTGACATCATCCAAGCTAAGGGCCAAGAGATGTTTTAGATGCCACCCAGGTCTGATACTTCCCTTATACACATAGCCAAAGATCCTTATAGGTTACCCCAACATCTCTGGAATACCTTCCTCTTCCTCTTCCAGACCACTATATTCTAGGATTTAAGATTAGGTCGGGACTGGAAGAGAATTGAAAGATGAAAACTTGGGTCCTCTTCCATACCAAGACCATCTTCTTACTGATGGGGCTATCTGGACCAAGTCAAAGGTCAAAATGAAGAGCATTAATTCCAAAAGAAAAAAAGAAATCCTGGACCATATTTAAAGGAGAAAAGATGCAACTAGAATTCCCAGAAAATGATCCAAAGATCATCTTAAAGCAAACTGTGACAAGGAGATTCTGCTCAGAGGTGCAAAAGCCAGTGCAATAATGTGATTTTCATGGCAGACAAAGACAGCACACCCAGGCTAGTATGGAAAAACCATCCCAGGTAAACAGAAGAGACCAAGAGAGGGAGTTCTCTGCAGTCTTTGTTTCTATATAGAATTTGCAGAAAGGTCTGCAGCTCAGAAAAGAATAGTCTCATGCTCAAATAGTTATCAGTCAATCAAAATCTCAGACTTTAGAAAAGGGAATCAATAAGACAGGAATTATTAGGATTTTAAAGTTTTCTATTAAAAAGGCAGCAACTGAGTACAGTGGTGCACACCTGAAATCCCAGCTACTCAAGAGGATCACAACTTTGAAGCCAATCTGAGCAATTTAGCAAGACACCATCTCAAAATTAAAAATTAAAATAAAATGGGTTGGGTATGTGGTTCAGTATTAGAGCTCCCCTGGGTTAATTCCCAGTACCCTGCCCCTGCCCACACATACACAGACAGCAGTACCAAATGAAGGCCATCAAGCTGCCCTCGAAGGGAAGCTATCAATCCCTGTTAACTGTGTTTCAGTAGCACAATGTCAAGCAAAAATGACTAACAATTTTTTTTCCTCTGAATCAGCTTTGTTAACTTTCTGGCTTTGTTTAAGTATGAAAAAAGTCAGGGTGAATTTCAGAGATCCAAGTTATTATTGTCCCTGATTTCAGAAACATCTCAGTGTAAAAAGTCAAATATAAGAACTCAAATATAAAGCAGTCAGATTAAAAGGAGTCATCAAAGAATCTAATCCCAGACCTCAAGTCAAAGGAAAAACAATTCTAACAGACAAAAGACTCAAGGCATCAAGAAAAATGATCAATCATTAACCAAATCTTCAAATACAAGAGAGAAGTGTCACCATTCTATCATCTACTAAAGTGGTTTCTAAAGTCTGTCTCCTAACAAAAATTTTATATGCCCTAGTTTTCATCGTATGCCAAATAACAGTAGTGACCGATCACATCCACATATATGGACAAAAAAATGATAAAGAAAGAAAGACCTCTTCTGTGAAATCCAACCACCTTCAAAGTCGTTCACACTGTCTGAGTTTGGTTCACCAAGATATTTGCTTGGCAATTAAAAAGCCATTTATACTACCCCTGGTAACTGCTCTTCTGGAATGGGAAAAAAATAGGAAAATATACATGTTTTTAATTATGTGTTGCATTTTAACTCTCAAATGTAAAAGAATAGAATTAACCACAAAGACTATGTCTGCAAAGGACCCCAGGTTCTACCTTGCCAGCCTGATGCATCTGCCATCTTTGAAGACCTGGCCTTCTCTCTATAGCAATTCATTCCACATTGGTCCTGAATCTGGAGCAAAGCCTTCAGACAGAGAGCAGCCAGAGCAAAGGCAGTCAAGTAGGGTGCCTGGCTAGTTACAACAGCAAGCTGCACCCAGGGCAAAAAGCAGTCAGCATGGGAGCCATCTGAAGCAAAGATGAACAGGACTAGGGAACTGAGAGGGAAAACAAAGAGGGATTTGTCTTGCCTCTTTCAGATTCTTTACTCCCATTTAAGATTTTGTGGGTGCTTTCCACCTTTCTGGTATTCCTAAGAGGAAGAAAATTACAGTTTTCTATTTCCCTAGATAGAGGTTGCTATTGCCTGTTTTCAATAACTGAGGTAGGATTAACAAAGATTAACCTTTAATCTTTAACTGGAATATAGCCACAGAAAACTCAAATAATTAGCTCACACATGGCTAAGGAGGGGGTCCAAAGGAAACCCCATCCTGGAATGGCAAGTTCTTCCAAACTCATGCCAACAGTGATAACCCAATGCAAGACCCAGACAAGCAGGTATCACACATGGGAGAAGTTGCGTCCACACCTGGCTTGGTGAATAGCCTCCATCCACTCTTTACCATCCTGCTCCTCCTCACAGCGCAGCTCCAGTGGCTTCTGACCTTCATGGCCAAAAAGAACAGTAAAGTAATACTGGAAAGAAAAACAAACACAAAAGTTTAGTTTTATCTTTTGAGCATACAAGCATAATAACACAGTATATGCCTACACAAAGTATGTATTTACAAAATACATCAATTTTATGTAAGTCATATTTCAAAGTGAAAATATCATTCCTGGCCCAGTTAGCAATGACTGCAGCTAGAAGACAACATAGACCACGTCTTAACACCCCTCAGCAAGAGTCAACCCACAACCTACTGCACTATGTATTTTTATACGAGTACAAGAAGAACATTGCCCAAATCTGGCTTTAAAGATATATTATTATTATCATGAAAATTTTTCCAAAAATGTTTCCCTTTTGTGGGGTGTGAGAAAGTGGCAGGCACATAAGTCCATACCACTGCACTGGCTAGTTCTATTATCTATTCTATTCTGCATTCTTTTCTGCATTCTGGAAAGAAATATATCTAAAATTATATTGAATCATTGCCATTTGCCTATCCTTCAATCTTAGTGGACATCACCATTGCTTATTCCTTATTTTCCTAGACAGATTATACTTGATATAAGAAGGAACCCTAATCATCATCCTTGGGGTTAAGAGGAGAATTTTTTTTTTTTTTTTTTTGGTAGAAGTAGAATCTAAGTTACTGTCAGACAAAAGCAACTGGGATTCAGTAGAGAAAAGTCATAGTGACATTTATTGGGATAAAATGATTTCTCTCATATGAATTTTATTCATTATCACTAAAAACTGGAAACAACCACATATCTTTTAGTAGGTGAGTAGTTAAATAATGCTGGTACATCTTTTCAATGGATACTACTCAGCAGTAAAAAGGAACAAACCCTTGATAAATCCAGCAACTTGGATGCCTATCAAAGTGTCATGTCACAAAAAAAGTCATTCTCAAAAGGTTATATATGCAATGATTCCTTTTGTTTGATATTTCCAAAGTAGTGTCAGAGAACAGATCAGTGGTTTGGGGGAGTCATGGTGGGGATGTGTGATGGTAAAGGGATGGTGTGGGGGAGTCTGGGGGTTGATAGATCGGTTCTGCGTCATCATTATGAGGATTACACAAATCCAAATAGGTCATAGAACCATGCACCAAAGAAGGTTAATCATATGCTGTTGATTCAAAGACTTTAAAAATCATTTATGATTACTCAAGATTCTCATGAGGATTCCAGAATACAAGTAATCAGATAAATAAGTCTTACACAGACTCCCAAACTCACACTGGGCCACCAAACCCCTTTGTGCTCCAGCCAAGACAGATGTGAAATGGGGAATCTCACTACCATATACAAAGTTCATGTACCATAGTTCTAAAGTAGATTTCTTTAAAAATCTTGGTATAATCTATTAGTATGTGAAATACATATCCGGCACTGAGTTTGCTCTGTATTAGAGAAAGTAACAAATGTCTGAGTCAAAGATGCATTGTCCTTTGACAGCACTTGTGAGCAATACACTCAGTAGATCACAGTGAGTCAGTATTATCTCAGAAGTCTTTAAGTTGTGATTGACCAGCTTGGACATTTGAAGATCTGCTCGAGCCTATGAAGTTCTGAAATGCTTCAAAACAGCTGTGAGGCCCAGAAAAACTCATGGTGCCTCTAGAGTAAGTGTTCACCTGCCTCATTTTATTTCCAAGCCCCTTAGAATGTGTCCTCTCCAATTTCCTGAACACCATGCACTGACCCAGGATGAAGTAGTAGACAAGCTAAAGGAAAATCCCAAGCTGAGCCAAACATACATATTTAAGCTTAAGTGGAGGGAGGAAAACCGAGGGATCCTCAGATTCCAGAAACAAAGATAAGAGGCGAAGCCAAGAAGAAAGCATGGGAACTGAGGGGTAACACACTAGACTTCTCAGCCAGGAGACAGAGTTCTAACATCCACAGGGGCTGAAACACATGGTCTTGGGCCTGTACATGACACCAAGGTGGAATCAAGACCCTGCATAACACCAGGGCACATGAGAGGCTGACACTTCTGCACAACAGAAACCAGAAAAACTCCACCCCAAGTCCACTGTCTGCCAGGATAATTTCCAAATGCATTAGAAATTTTGGTGAAAAAATTAAATCAAAACAGGGACTGGGGTTGTAACTCAGTGGTAGATAACTTGCCTTGCATGTGTGAGGCACTGGGTTCGAATCTCAGCACCACATAAAAATAAAAATATTGTGTCCATCTACAACTAAAAAAATAATTTAAAAATTAAACCAAAACAAAAACATTTTTAAATGACTGATTGATAACTGTACCTCTAAGTAGGAAAAATTGTCCTAACTATGGTTTAAAATCCTGAAACAGTAAAATAAAAGACCAATGACTGAATTACATTAAAAAGTCTACATAACAAGACCACTGCAAACAATGCATAAAGACATGCAACAAACTGGAAATATATGTATAATTGATATAAAAGTGATAATGTCCTTTATGTATAAAGATAATCATGTGATTGTTCTTTTTAGCCTCCTCATATGGATTTCCTAATATTTATAACTTCCATGGCTGTATTAATTATACAGTAACTCAATTTTCATTGTTGATTTTGAAGCACTATTAAATCCACATGTTCTATGCCATTGAGATATATCCCAACCCCTTTATTTATTATTTATTTTTAATTTTGATACAGGGTCTTGCTAAGTTGTTGAGGCTGGCATTGAACTCTTGATCCTCCTGCCTTACTTTCAAGGGTAGCTGGGATTACAAAATATGACACTGGGTCTTTTTATTAACTTAAATTTTAATTGTTTTTGAAATAATTTAAGCTTATAGAAAAGTTGCAAGAACTAAAATACAGTAAAAAAATTTCTATTGGCCAAATTATATCGTTATATTGTGTGCAGGTACAACCATCTGACAACAAATCCCACCATTATATACAATTATAATGCACCAATTGTTAAAAAAAAAACTGAGTTACCTTTAAAATGATATTCTTTTTTTTAATTATTGATTGTTCCAAACATTACAGAGCTCTTGATAAATCATCTTTCATACATTTGACTCTATTGGGTTTTGAACTCCCAAATGATATTCTTAAAATACAGAAAGTGAACATTAAAAATAAAATGATAGAAAAGATAAACTCTAGTCAAAAGACAAAAGTTGGACTATATATAATATCAAATGTGATAAAGAAGATCCTATATCAATAAAAGAATCAATTTACTAGGAAGTATAGCAATCCTGAAAGTGCATCATTATATTGGACTTTAGTGAGTTTTCATTCAGTTACATCTTCTGGCCCCCTTAAGATGCCCAGGCCAGAACCAGCTCTTTGGTTAGAATATCAGATTTCCTCTGCTGTGGTGATGTTGCAGAAGTTGCTGATATAGTCAATGAGCCTCTCCAACAAATATTTCTCTCTGATTTTCTCTGAATTCTCAGCTACTAAAGACAAGACACCATATACATGTTGCTCCATGGGGGATCCCTCCAAAGGTCCCAGCTCAAGGCTTTGAGCCTGATTCTCATTCTGATCCATTCCTGGAATGATTTTTCAGGAATTCTCAAACGCCCATTCTCATTCTGATCCATTCCTGGAATGATTTTTCAGGGATTCTCAAACTCCCAACTGCCTCTGCTTTCTATGGAGTTCATACCTGGAGCTTCAGGTTTTCCACTGCAGAAAGTATTTTTGTCATACTTTTAGATCACCAAGATTTTTTTCCTATTCTTACAAATAGCTATGCCATTTTAATTTTCGTAAAGCCTATATTTCACTGATGTTTCGAGCAAGGGCAGAAGGGGTTATAAAAACATGATATTTTAATGTATGAACTCTTGACATTATCTTAACTGTAATTACCAAAACAAATACTTACAAGCCTCTTTAAAGCACCTATGTATGAAAGGGAAAGGAGATAAGTGGTTGTCACAAGCTTAGGGGAAGAGAGGACGCAGACTGACTGCTAATGGTGTGGAGTTTTTTATTTATTTTAATTAATAGAATTTTTTTTAGAGCAGTTTGGGTTTACAAAAAAACTGAGCAGAAAGTACAGGGAGTGTCCCTCCCCCCACTCCTGCACACCCCACACATGATTTTTCCTATTATTAATAATTTGCATGTATGTGGCATATTTGGTAAAGCTGATGAACAAATATGGATGTATGTAGTGTATCCATAGTATATTCAGGTTCACTCCGTGCTGCACATTCTGTGGGTTTAACAAATGTATAATGTTGTGCGTTGACCACTACTGAGTTTCCTTCTGGGCCTGGTGAAAATGATCGGCACTTAGATAGTGGTGATGGTTTCCCAACCTTGTGAATATACTAAAACTCACTAAATTATATACTTTAAAATCATGAATTTTATGATATGATTTATATCTAAATTTCTTTTAAATGGGAAAAAATAAGCAGTAAGAAACAGTGGAAGTCTGGCCCGGTAGTGCACGCCTGTAATCCCAGCAATTCAGGAAGCTGAGGCAGGAGGATCACGAGCTCAAAGCCAACCTCAGCAGATCAGGATGGCACTTAGCAACTCAGCAAGACCCTGTCTCTAAATAAAATATAAAAAAGGGCTGAGGAGGTGGTTCAGTGGTTAAGTGCCCCTAGATTCAAGCCCCAGTACAAAAACAAAAAACAGTGGGGGTGGGGGAAATAACTATGTGCAAATTCTTTGGATTACCAGTTTCTAGTCATTCTTATCCATTTTTGAGATCTTTTCCCCAAATC
Organism: Urocitellus parryii; assembly: GCF_045843805.1. Taxonomy (NCBI): domain Eukaryota; kingdom Metazoa; phylum Chordata; class Mammalia; order Rodentia; family Sciuridae; genus Urocitellus; species Urocitellus parryii. The sequence goes on along the minus strand of NC_135531.1, from coordinate 64,555,807 downwards.
TTTCAGCTTTCACAAGCTGGTTTGCTCTGATCTGCCCTTTATTTGGTAACTGTTGATCTAGCAGCTACTACTCCCAAAACCACTGTGCTAAGCTTGTGAAGGATAAAGAAAGTTAATCCGGCCTACCTTCTGCCCTCGGAAAATGTCCTTGAAATCTTTACAAAGACATATGCAGCACTTCCAACTTATTCAATTAGTCATACTTTTTAACTAACTTACCTGGGTTTCCTGCTTAGATTTGCTACATAGCAAAGCTGCCTGGAATTGCAGCAGCAGCCAGAGATTACTTCACCTGTGGTTCTCTAAGCCTTCTCTCTCCCAGTCCCTGCTGTACTGCTGTCTATTTATCTTTTCTTTGTATGTGCATCTGTGGTGTCAAGAGTGAGTGAACATACTTGACTACGCTCCCGTGTGCGCTTATGTAGGCACCCTTGCTAGGTCTAGCCGAGAGTTTCCTACACAAAGGTTTGGATGAGAAGACAAAGGTTCTAGGGGGACTCAATGCAGAGTCTAAGCCCTGGAAGAGCATCAGGGAAGCTTAAGTAAAGAACAGAAGCATGAAATTCTCCTTCTTCAGCCAGGAGAAAGAGCAGAGGCCTGAGAGAAAGAAGAGGAGAGAAGGAGAATGGAGAGAAGTGAGGGAGGGAGAGAGTGTGTTTGATTTTGCAAAGAAAGCGATAGCTACACTAGGTTGGTGAGCAGGAAATCCTCATTTCTAACTAATCTGAGATGGCAAAAGTCTTTGGGGACACTTTACACCCCACTGGTCACGCTACAGCTGACAATAGCAGGCCATATTTTGTGTCTATGAATCATATGATAACGGTCTTCCAGTGTAGCTGAATGTTAAGATGGGCTATCATGTTTGTGTTTTGGCTACTACTTCAACTCAACAAACAAAAATCAATGCCCAGGTGACAAGGGGAGGTCACCACATCAGACCTGGGAAGGAGGTGACTAAAAAGGATTTGACCTTTATTCACTCAAGGACATAAAAGGGTTACATGTGGAATGGCCAAACTCCTGGAGATTACAGAAGATTTTTTCACAGGCATTGGGTGTGCTGAGCCTCCCAACCCCAACCTACCTGCTCCCCACACAAACCCCAGGGAAGAGGAAGGGGTGTTCTCCTGACTTCAAGCTAGTGAAGGCTCCAAGGAGCTTGCTCAGAGAGATTCCTGTATTTTCCCAAAAGTTGGTGCCTGGCCATGCATAAGCGTCTGAGGGGCGAATGTCTAGGAACTGCCTGCCAGAGGATAAAAGCAGAGAAGCAGATGCTACATTTTAAGTAATAGTTCCACCAAGGGCAAAATCAATGAGGAATGTTTTTGGGGGGGATTTGGGTTTTTTTGTTTTTTGGGTTTTTTTGACCCAGAAATTGGCTACACCGAAGTGAGCCAGGCTGGGCTCATCTTATAGCCAGCCAAACAGGCAGCAGCAAGGGCAGCCTGGAGGGCCAGTAGCCAAGGGCACAGGAGGTGAGGTGAGGAGATAAGTTTCCTGTTGGCGGGGTAGGCCATCCCCAGCATGGAAGGGCCCCGGCAAACAGAGGAGCATCATCAAAAACTGAACTTTAAACTCTGTCCACACACAGAGCAAACCCATGCCAGATGGGTCCAACATGGAAAAGTGGGAACCACCCAGGAAGCCAGAGAGGAGAGCCGGGGAGAGAGCAGCAGCCGGAGCCTGTCTTGCCCTGTAGCAAGCTCCAGCCAGGCAGGGGCCTTTAAGCCGCTCTATCTGAGCTGTACATATTAATTACCAACTGAGATTGTCTGGGAGGAAAATTGGACTGGAGAACTTTTTATGATATTACAGTAATCAGAAATGCGCCGGGCCTGCCCAAGACTTCACCCTGGCACATGAAAAGAACCATCCCCCAGAGTAGCTCTGGAAAGGACACCCAAAAACAAAAAGAGCTCTTTCTGTTGTCCCTGCCTTCCCTTCCTCCTGACCTGTTTATTCACTGTGACAGTTACATACACATTTTCTTCAAACAAATTAAAAATCTTCAGGTCAATAATCTTATTCACCTCTAGTCCTAGAGACACAATTCAGTTCAGCACAATTTTACCAAAAAGTGAAAAATAAGCTGAGACTTCTCAGGTGACCTGCACATGTCATCAGAAATTAAGGACCCTGTGACAAGCCTGTGAGATAATCCATCACACTTCCCTGTGACAGTCCTGAACCCTATAAATGACAGCTGTCTTTAGCTCTTAAACCCCTAATCCAGGCAGAGGACCAACTTCCATAAACTAGGGGGAGATAACCTGATAAAAAGGCTGCTGAGAAGGGGAAGCTCTGAATTTAACATGGTATTCAATAAAGCTCCACTTACATTTGAGAGAAAAAGGGTGGAAACTCAATAGAATACCCAGTCAGTGGCTTAAAGGGCAATCCTATAACCGATGGCATTTCAGTAACTGCTGGCGATTAGCCAAGCCCTTTGCCCAGGCAAGGGAAGGAATACTCAGTGAACTGGCCTGAGACATCTCCAGGCTGCAGAGGCACCCCAACAGCAGCTGCTGCTCAGAACCCAATTAAAAGCCACCTTTCAAAGGCAGCAAGGCAATTACATTAGCAGAGTACATCCAAAGGTTAAACCGTGTCTCAGGCACCGTGATGATGATGAGACTGATGCAAGGTACATTCTGTGTTTCCAGGAGTTAATTTAACAAATTCAGCTAGGCCACAGAAAAAATGAAACACTGCCTCTGTATGTGCCTGCAAATTATTTATTTTTAGCCAATCATCAGAGAGTCTCCTTTAGTGTCATCTGGCCTTGCTGGGACATGAACTTGGTGTACCATGGATCTGTGTCTCAGAACTGAAGCTTCCTACTCTCTTTGGGTGTTTGTTGAAAATAGCAGCACGGGGGCTGGGGGTGTGATTCAATGGTAGCACCCAGACAGCTTGCCTAGCATGTGTGAGACCCTGGGTGCAATCCCCAGCACCCAAAACAAACAAACAAACCATCTGTGCGTGTTCTATGACCTCTGACCTGCCCCTCTGCAGGAATTTAGAGGAGACCTTACAAAGTCCTGGATCATTATAAAGTGCAAGAATTAGCAGAGTAATGATTTTGTTCTTCAAATTCAACATCAACCGTGTGAGTGAGTTCCTCTTCTTTTTTCCATCCCTGAATGTTCTCACCTGTTCCCAGATCCATTTCTCCAGTCCAATTCTCTCCCCGGCACCAGCCCACATTCTACTATTAGATGGCATTTCAATTATGTCCCAAATTAAACTTCTCTCTTTCCCTTTCTCCCTGCCTCCCACCCCTCCTCCCACTCCCTGCCCTCACACCACTCCTTCTCATCTTTCCTCTGTCAAGTGCATCTGTACCCAGCAGTTGCCACAAGTAGGAACCCAAAGGCACCTCAGCTTCCCTCTGCTTCTCAGCCCCATCCGTTTGGCTTCACCAAAGCTCCCGCCCAGTCAATCTCTTCTGGTGAGCATTACCCCTCACCTGCACAGTGGGACAGCTGTGTGACAGGGACACCCATGACAGCTGTGAAAGACTTCCCCCTTCATGTGGCCCTACCTGGTAACTGGTGTCTCTCACGCTTGGACTCCAGCTGCTGACACAGCCCAAGGTGAGGGCCTCCCCTTACAGGGAGACTAATGGGCCCTCAGGAAGGAGGACGGGGTGACCTAGGGCAAGCCCCAGTGAGTCGGGAACATGAGACGTGTGGAAAGGCAAAGGGGTCTGAGGAGGAAGAAAAGGCAGAATAAGGAGGTAGAGACGTCCACTGCAGCTTCTCCCCACCTAAGGCTAAAATCCCAGAGAAGGTGAGAATTTAAAAAGTGTTGACAACAGAATCAAGGGGCTTGTGCCACACTTCCCTTCTAGGGCTCCAGGGGGTGTTCTCTCACAGAACACCTTTGTGTCCCACCCCTACCCTCATGACAACATGGGTGGTGATTCTACAGCGTGAGTGATCTATCATGTAAATTAGTAAAATCGGTGTCCCTGCCATTAGGTCAAGAAAGGACCTGAGTTTAGCTACCCAGAGTCTCCCCAGCTTGTCTGTGGTGTGGACATGGCCCAGCATGCTATGGAGGACTGAAGGGGACCACACCAGGGCGGTGCAGCCCAACAAAGAGTCAGGGGACCAAGAAAGCCAAATGGACCTGAGAGAGAATGTGCCATGAGTTACAGCAGCCACACACGTCAACCAGAGGTGCCAACAGAATGCCCAAGGCAGAACCAGACAATACCAGACCCCCGTGCATGCCAGCAAGGACCCGCCACTCCATGATACACACACACATACCCATACCCTCAAGGACACGTAAGCCTCTTTTCACTCAGTCAGCATTTTAGTGAGGCCCAGAAGAAAAAAAAAATGAACTCCCCAAAAAACCTTTTACATTACTGGATTCACTACTTCAATATTGAGCTGCATTTATTATTTTCAACAAAAGGCAGGTTCTTCTTTCACCCACTTATTCAGTAGGGAGGGAGTCTTACAGAGCAAGATCAATTTAGAAAAATGCTTTGTTTGCACATGCAAGTGTAAACAAACTAAATCTGTGACCCTGAATCCAATCTCTCCCAACTCTTTGTATCCCATAAGGCAGCCAGAGTTTTCTTCCTGTTAAGATAAATCTGAGCTGTCATGTCTGCTTACCAGCCTTCACTGGTATTTTCAATTTTAGGAGCAAATCTTCTGAGACTGAATTTGCCCTTCACACTTGGCCCCATGCTCCACATTTCACCTCATTCCTACCTGTTTCTTCTCATGCACCTCATTTTCCAGCCACACCCACATACTGTTCCCCCAAAAGGCGAGCTCTCTCCTCAGCCTCATGCTGTGACTGACAGAGCGCAGCCTCTGGAGCTGGCAGACCTGCGTATGAATCCCGATGCCTCTGGGGGTAACTCATATTATGAGACCTTGCTCAAGTTCCTTAACCTTTCTGAAAAGCCCAAGTTTCCTCATGGGCAAAATGAGGACAATGATATCCAGTCACATGCCACATGATGTTTGGGTCAAGAATTGACTACATATACAAGAGTGGTCCATAAAACTCTAATAGAATTTTAAAAATCCTATCACCTAGCATTTTTAGTGTACATTTTCTATGTTTAAAAACATAGATTTTAAAAACATAGATGTTAAAAACATACATTTCTATGTTTTAAAAACATAGCATTCTGTTATAACTGCCTGAAGTATACAGTACAGTAGCATATATACAGGTTTGCAGCATAAGAGCAAAATGCCAGAATCCATAGCCTAGTTGTATAGGTGGCTAAACCAGCTAGCTTTATGTTAAGTACACACTATATGATGTTCCCAGGATGAGAAAATTGCCTAAGGATGCATTTCTCATCATTAAGCAACACGTGACTGTACACCTTGAATTAGCTGACATCCAGGAAATGGTATCCAAAAGGCACTACAAATGTTAATTCTCTTCTCTGTTAGTGTATCTCTTACTTTAATATACTTTGTTTCTTCCTTTATCTCCAGTCTCTTTTGCAACCTACATGTTTTTACTGAACTTTGTGGACTTGTGTCTCTGAAATGTGAATTCCTCTAAGAGAATCCTTCTTTGGCACCTCTGGCAAAGAAGAGTCCCTCCCTCCTCTGGGTTTCATTCACCCCCATGGACCTTTTTCTTCCACAGCATCTTAGAGTTGTCTGTTTACATGTCTTTCTTCCCTGTCAGCTTTGTTCTATTCTACCTTCAATTTCTGCACTGCACCAGGCATACAAAAAGCCCCTAAGAACATCAGGTGAATAAATGATCATCAGTAAAAAAAAAATGAGGTATAACTGATCTAATAAACGTCAACAGCCAGCTATGATGATCAGTTTTACAACTATACAGTCACATCCAGGTAGTCATCCAGAAAAAAAAGGATTTGAACATAAAATTTTAACATAGGTGAAATGCTCTGAGGAAAAAGAAGACAACTTAAGCTATCAAATATATTTTTATTATAAACTATAAAAAAACAGAACATCACAATCATCTCACAAACTTCTAGTAGAGCAATAAGAGCAGGTACTCTAGGTTGGTAGGGTCACCAAAGATCCTGACCTCTTACATGTGTGCTCCCATATTTATTGTGACACCAGTTGTAATAATGAAGACAGGGACACAATCTAGATTTCCACCATCAGATGATATTGGATTTTAAAATTCAGTGTGTATATACACAATGGAGTGGTATTTAGCCATAAAAAGAGAGGAAATGCTGTCAGGTATATGACTCTAGAGAACATTATATTAAGTAGAATAAGCCATAGAAACAAATATTGCATGATCTTACCTATGTGGAACCTAAAAACGTTGAGCTTATAGAAACAGAGACTAGAATGGTGATTACCAATGGATAGAAGAAGGGATGGACAGGGAAAGAGGAGATATTGATCAAAGAGTTTTAGCTAGAAAATCAAACTACACAGATTTCATCTCACTCCAGTTAAAATGGCAATCATCAAGAATGCAAATAATAAATGCTGAAAAGGATGTGGGTGAAAAGGAACACTTTTGCACTGTTGATAGGGTTGTAAATTATTATAACCACTATCAAAACCACTATGGAGATTCCTCAAAAGACTAGCAATGGAATCACCATATGGCCCAGCTATATCATTCCTTGGTTTTTATCCCAGAGAATTAAAGGCATCAGACATTATACCCATGCTTATAGCAGCACAATTCACAATAGCCTAACCTTGAAACCAGCCTAGATGTTTGACAATAGATGGATAACACAATTGAGTTATATATACACCATGGAGTTTTAATTAACCATAAAGAAGAACAAAGTTCTAACCTTTGCCGGAAAATGTATGAAACTTAAGAGCATTATGTTAAGTGAAATAAGCCAAACTCAGAAAGTCAAGGGTCATATGATTTCTCTCATATGAAGAAGCTACAGAGAAAAATGGAAAAATATCAGGGAAGGGAGGTTCCCATGAAACTGAAAGGAGACTAGTAAAGTAAAAGAATGAGACCTGGGAAAGGGGAGGTACTAGGGAATTGAAATCAATCAAATTATGTGATGTGCATGCACAAACATATCACTATGGATCCTACTACTATGTATAATTATAATGTACCTAATTTTAAATTTTTTTAAACTTTCAAGTTAGGAGAAATAAGCTTTAGTGATCTATTGCACAGAACGGCAATTATAATAAATAAGAATGCATTCTAGCAGAAGGCATCATAATACCAGACCTTAAATTATACTACAGAGCTATAGTATTTCTTAAAAAGCATGATATTGACACAAAACAGACATGAATACTAATGGAATTTAGCATAATATTCTCAGGTTCCACCCATTTATCAGCAAATGTTTTCATTTCATTCTTCTTTAAGAAAGGCAAAGAAATAAACCCACATAAATACAGTTATCTCATAATTACACAAAAGCTCCATGAACATACATTGGAGAAAAGATAGCCTCTTCAATAAATGCTCTTGGTAAAACTGGAAATCCATATGTAGTAGAATGAAATGTAAACCCTTTCTCTTCACCCTGCACAAAACTCAACTCAAAGTGAATTAAGGACCAAGGCATTCATTAGACCAGAGATCTTTCGCCTACTAGAAGAAAATGTAGGTCCAAATCTCCATCATGTTGGCTTAGGAACTGAGCTCCTCAACAAGATGCCTAAAGCACAAGAAGTGAAACCAAGAATCAATAAATGGGATGATCTCAAACTAAAAAGCTTCTTCACAGCAGAGGAAACAATCAAAAGCATGAAGAGAGAGCCTACAGAATGGGAGAAAATCTTTGCCACCTGCACCTCAGAGCATTAATCCCCAGGATATACAAATAACAACAAAAAACTTAACACCAAAAAAATAATAATAACCCAATCAATAAATGGGAAAAGGAATTGAACAGACACTTCACAGAAGGAGAAATACAATCAACTGACAAATATATGAAAAAGTGTTCAACATTGGAGAAATGCAAATTAAAATTACACTGAGATTCAATTTTACTCCATTCTGAATGGAAATTATCAAGAATACAAGTAACAATAAATGTTGGCAAGGAGGTGGGAGAAAGGTTCTCTCATACATTGCCGGAGGGACTGCAAGTTGGTGCAAACTCTATGGAAAGCAGTATGCAGATTCCTCAGAAAACTGAGAATGGAATCACCATTTGACCCAGTCATCCCACTCCTCAGTTTACACCCAAAGGACTTAAAATCAGCATACTACAGGGACACAGCCACATGTTTATAGCAGCACAACAGCTAAACTATGGAACCAATCTAGGTGCCCTTCAACAGATAAAGAAGCTGAGTAATATTCTATTATATATAATATATAATATATAATATGTACACACACATATAATAGATATATATAATATATTATATATATAATAGAATATTACTCAGTCTTAAAGAAGAATGAAATGGAGACATTTGCTGATAAATGGGTGGAACTGGAGAATATTAAACGAAATAAGCTAACGCCAAAGAACCAAAGGCCGAATGTTTCCTCTGATATGCATATGCTAATTCACAATAAGCCAGGAGGAAGAATAAAGGTATTTTTGAGTAAACAAAGGGGAATGAAAAGAGGGGAGGGGGTAGAAATGATAGTAGAGTGAATCAGACATTATTATCCTATGTTCATATATGATATCATGACCGTGTAAATCTACATCATATACAACCAGACGCATGAGAAGTTATACTTCATTTATGTATGATGTGTCAAAATGTATTCATCTGCCATGTATAACTACTCAGAACAAATTTTAAATTTTTTAAAATGCAATGTGGTATATATACATAATGGAATACTACTCAGCCACAAAGAATAACAATATTATGGCATTTGCCATTAAATGGATGGAACTCAAGACTATCATGCTAAGTGAAATAAGTCAATCCCAAGAAACCAAAGGTCAAATGTTCTATCTGATATACAGATGCTGACTTATAATAAGGGGAGTGGGAAGAGAATAGAAATTCACTGTAGTAAATAAAGAGGGGATGGGAATAGGAAAAACACTAAAATGAATCAGACATAACTTCCCTGTATTCATATATGAATACAAGACCAGTGAAGCGCCTCATCACGTACAACCTCAAGAATGGGAAGTTATACTCCATGTATGTATGATATGTCAAAATACATTCTACTACCATGTATATCTAAAAAGAGCAAAGAAAGAAAGAATGTATTATATATTTCAAAAGTGTAGAAGACTAGATTTTTAATGTTTTCACCATAAAAAATTGATAAGCATGTGAGATGATGGATTTGCTTTTTTTTTAACTCCTCCCCAAAGGTTTAGACAGAGGTTTACCAAGGAAATTAGATTCAAGGGAGAATGGGGGTAATCTCAGACTTATGCCTTTGGAGAATACACCTACGGGAGAAGGCAGGCTATCTCCAGAAAGAGAGACAGCCGAAGGATTTGTTAACTAGCCTGATTTAATCATTCTGCAGATGTAAACATCTATTGAAATATCACATTGTAGCCCATGAATATATATAATCATCATTTGTCAATCATAAATATTTTTTAGAATAATCTTCCATTTTACCTATAAGGACCTTAGAAAAATGATAAATGAACATATCTACAAAATGTAAAGGTTTAGGGTCTTTTGGTGTCTATGACTTTAATATGAATTTTCATTTTCAGTCTTCTGGCTTTTGTCATAATGTGCTGACTGCTGTTTATACTATGTGTCATTACAGAGAGAACAAATGTAACCCAATATGAAGAGACAAGCTCACTTAAAACTCTGGCCCTTTAGCTTCTGGAAGCTAGAAACAAATTCCTAGCTAACAAAGGCAATATCTTGGGGGTGGTTATTACCAGACTTCATTTACTTTCTACATTTCTATATTGTTTCAATCATTTACAATAAACATGTACTGGTTTCTAATCAGTGTTAAAGAAATTTTCCCATTTTTGAAACTTTATCTAGGTCTGTCTACTGTTGCTTACCCGTGGAAAGTATATGATATTAGTCAAAATAGTGATGTTCAAAATAAAATTAAAAACCACTTTTGATTTTCTTTAAAATATACAGCAGAAAATCCTAAATCATGTGCTACTTTACAAAATTATTATAGTAGTCACCCCTTATCCACAGTTTTGCTGAGGTTTTAGTTACCTGCAATATTCTGAAAATAATAAATGGGCTATTCAGAAATAAACAATTCATAAGATTTAAATTGCATGCCATAGTGTGTATCATGATGAAATCCCACACCATATTTTTTTAATATTTATTTTTTAGTTGGACACAATATCTTTATTTTATATATTTATTTTTATGTGGTGCTGAGGATCAAACCCAGGGCATTGCACATGCTAGACAAGCACTCTGCCGCTGAGCCACAACCCCAGCCCCCAAGCCACAACCCCAGCACCCCCAACACCATCTTGATCAGTCCTGCCCAAGACACGAATCATACCTTTGTCCAGTGTATCCATGCTATATACACTACGCACCTATATAAATCACTCTGTAGTTGTCTACATTATCGGATCTACTTTGCAGTATCACAGTGCTTGATAACATTTAATAATATCCCCAAAGACAAATGTAGTGATAATGACAATTTGTATATAACAAAGAGAAGCTGTCAAGTGTTTCCTTTAAGTGAAAAGGTAAAAGTTCTCAACAGAGAAGAAAAATCATATGCTGAGGTTGCTAAGATCTATAGCCCATTATGGTTGTTAATCTCTTACCATGCCTAATTTATAAGTTAAACTTTCTCACAGATAGGCATATATAGGGAAGAATATTATATTTATATTGTATATATACACACACATATAATATGTCAGGTTCTATATATAGAGAGATATATTATATATATGTATATATAGTAAATATATATTATAGTATATATATTACATAATATATATAGTAAATATATATTAATCATAGGATTTCATCTATCTCTAAACTGACAACTGAGCTATCTTAACATTCATGGGAATTTCAAATATATATATAATATGTATATATATTATATATATATATATTAAACTTCCCCTTTAAGGTGGGGAAGGATAATTGTATTTGGATGATACTGTAGGGTTTTCAATCACTACACACGTCCTTTGTGTTTTTCAGTTTTAGATTAAGAGATCTGAAGCCTGGCCTCTCACAGATACACCAACCCCCTCCCCGCAGTCACTGAGGCTCCTGCTAGACACAGACGTGCAGTTCCTCAAAGGAACATGAGTGGTCTTCTCTCATGCTGCCAGATTTCTGACCCTATAAGTCACATGCTGGAGAGACAAAGAAATGAGTGTCTTCCAAATTACTCTTGGCTCTGTGACTTGTCTCAACATACTCATGGCTCTGTTTTTCCATTACCGTACCATAGTGACACAGCGCCTGGGATGGCAGTGCCTGGAGACAACGTCATGGCCGTGGAGCTCGCCATCCCACATAGAGAGCTAGAATTTGAAACTATGAATGAAGCAAAGCACTGGAGTACATATAATCCACACTGTGTAACAATATTAGCTTTAGCAATCTGCCTTAGAATATTAAACATATTTTTGTGGGCAAGAATTTAATTTAGAATCCAGATCAAGGAGTAAGAAATTAATTGCCTCCTTCTGTGATTTTCTACCACAACAGTCTGCCCCTCCTGTTCCCCAGGAATTTGAACAATAGTATTAAGTGGCTCTCTGCAGGCAGGGCATATCTTCTCCCCAACAGCCCCATGGGTTGCTATGGCAATCCACCCCAGAGGAGACACCTGGAGTTCTTAGGATGTGGAGAGGGACACAAACCATGGACAGCAATTCTTCAGTCTGGGTTCAAAAACGGTAATAAAATACTGTACAAGGTTGGGTTAGTCTTCCTATGATTAATTACCTCCTCTTCTTTCTAATTTCCCCTTTTATTCTTCTTTCTGTAGCTACTTATAGAGCAGAAATTAAATATATTTTAAACCTGGGCTATATTGCTGAAGCTAAGTCTTATGTTCCTTTTGACCCTGAAGAGTTAGCTTTCACCTCCCTCAAAATTTATCCAATCTGACAACGGAGCTATCTTAACATTCATGGGAGCTTCAAATAATGCTTGCCTTGTAAATCTGGCTGTCCATCGTATAGCATCCCTGGGCCCTAGGGGTACAAACAGCTCACTTTAAATCTGAGTTGCAGCCATTGCAAGAGAGCACATGTAGCAAGAGCTAAAAGAAGACAGAATGAAAGCAACTATAAAGTGGGCTCAAGATGGGGGAAAGACTTTGGGCTTCTTAATTCCATCCCTCCCTTTCTCTTCCTCACATTCTCACCCGTTCACATTCCTGCTATGAAAATATTAGCTGCAAGGGGCTTCTTTGCCTAGTGTCTGTGGTCACAATTGCACCCACTGTGAGACACTAACAGAAGAAGAATTCTGAAGCTTTACTCTTGACCAAGCTCCACTGTTTTCTCAGAGAGAAAACATTACAGTTTCATGCTTCTATAGAGAGGGAACATTTTATTTCTTTACCATAGCTCTATCACATGAGAACATTCAGCTCCAAAGAAAAATTCTGTGCAAATAAAAGGGAACGGATATTCTACCTGGTTTATAGATACCATCTTTTCCCATTATGGTTATATAAAGTTTATTCTTTATATTTAAAGCAGATGTCAAATCATTCAACTGCCTTGCTATGGCTTGCATAACCCCAACAAAACTCACATTGAGATGGAACCCCTTTATGAGGAGTTAAGAGGTGGCATCAGGCAGGACCTGGTGGTTAGGCAGAGTCCTCAAACTAGATTAATTTGTTCAGGGATTAATGGGTTAATAAGTTTTGTAGTTTGGATCTGAAACATTCCCCAAAAGTTCATGTGTTGATGGTCTTGTCCTTTGGGATCACAGGGGTTATGATTTCTTCAATGGATTAATCCACTGATGACTTCATAATTGAATGCACTATTGGGAGGTGGTGGAAACTATACTTGGAAGAAGTCAGTAACTAGGGTTATATCTTTTCCCTGGCTCCTTCTCCTCCCCGACCCCTTTCTTTCTGCTTCCTGATTGCCATGAGATGATTAACTTTGTTCTGCTACACTGGCCATGATGTTCTGCCTCACCACAAGCCCAGAAACCTGGGAGCCTGCTGACCAAGGGCTGAAACCTCTGAAACTTCAAGCAAAAATAAGTCTTCCCTCATTTAAGTTAATTTTCTCAGGCATTGTGTCACAGCCATGGAAAACTGACTAACACAAATGGGTTATGAGAATGGTTTTCTGTTATAAATACCAGTAGGCTCTGTCTCCTGGATGCACCCCTCTTGCCATGTGACAGTCTATGGTGTGTGGGGGCTCTACAAAAAGTCCCCATCAGCAAGAGAGCCCTCAACAAAAACGGTCCCTCAACCTTGGACCTCCCAGTCTCTAGAAACCATGATCTGAATAAACCTTTGTTCAGTATAAACTACCCAGTCTGTGGTATTCAGTTACAACAACCCAAAAACGGATTAAGATCTGCCTCCTCCAGGTCTTAGAAAAATGATCTAAGATGCTGAAGGCGTCTTCTCCCTATCAGTTCACTTTTTCAACATCTCAATTCAGAGGCTTTGCCATGGGTATACTCAGTACAAACCAGCTTCACAGACTCAAACCGCACCCCCCCAGCAGAGAGTGTGATTCAGCAGAAGGAGCCCCAGATTAGAAGATGAGGACATCAGGACTTCTCTCCTGCCCTAGGGAGCATGGTCTGAACTCTAGCACCTCTTGTTGCTGTTTTTTCTTGGGCCAAAAGCAGACTAGACTACCTCTCCTACTAACATAAAAGGTGAAGGTCAAATGCAGTACCATACATCAAAGTGCCCTGAAAAGCGGGAAGTATTCTGTCATTGTTGTGAGAGTGGAACTGCCAAAGCACACCTGGGAATCCATCACCTCCAGGCTGCCAAGGACACTGGACTCTTCTCAGACTGAAAAAACAAACTGCAGAGTCCCTTCCTCTGTTACCCTGCTTTCCTCAGATAAAGAGCTAATGCATGGGGACAGAAGAAAGGGACATGTTACAATTATGATTGGCACGCTGGGTTCTTAAGAAGAGGTCACACTGTTCCTTTTGTGGTTGTGGTTGGTTGGGGATTTTTGTTGTTTTTGTGAAGATTTTGGTGCCTATTCATAATGAAAATGTTTCTAATTCTCCCAAAGTCTTAGGTGTTTGTACTTTGAAGAGTTTGCTGAATGGTTTGTCACAACAGCAGCCAACATATAGAGATGAAATTTGAAACTATGAATGAAGCAAAGCACTGGAGTACCTATAATCCACACTATGTTACAATATTAGCTTTAGCAATCTGCCTTAGAATATTAAACATATTTTTGTGGACAAGAATTTAACTTAGAATCTAGATCAAGGAGTAAGAGTTTAATTGCCTCCTTCTGTGATTTTTCTACCACAATAGGAAAAACAGAGCCTGGCTTCCAAATCTCACCACCACCAACAACCAAACAAATCTGAATCAAATTAAAATGTGCTCATCGGAGAGTAAAAAGAACAGCAAGAGGTTTGGAAAACCTGTCATTTTAAGGATGGCTAAAAGAGCTTGCTATATTTGGTTGCACTTTCAGTGTCTGAAAGGTTACATCGTATAAATATTGGAACAGAAAAACTTTCATTGACCGAGATCAGAGCTTCTGTCAGTCATCAAACCTGTTAAAATTTGCGAACAGGGAAGTGTGCTACATGGTGTCTAACTCATTCTCCCCAGCTTATAGGGAAACGCAACAGGTGCCCTCCATGTTTTATTAAATTCTCAAACAAGTCCCCATCTTTCTCTTCTACTACCACTCCAAATAAGGACAGATGTTGTTGAAAATAATGTTTGATCTATAGGATGGACTTCACCCCACCCCAGCCCTCTCATTACTTGAGAGACTTTTAATTCTAATCAGTCTAGTGCCACTAACCGAGAACACGTGTGATTTCAGCCTTCTTTTACATTGAATTCAGTCACCAGTGACTCAAGTGTCTCTTACATTAAGGTGACTAAACTATCCATTCCAATATCAGGTCAATCCAGGACTCTCCTGAACTCATCTAGAATTTCTAATTCCACTTGTTTTAAAGGAGGAAACCTCCAAAATTTTTCGACTTCATGCCATCTTCACCGCTTTCTTATTTCAACCATTGGTTTTATTTACTTTTCATTTGTTAACCACGTTGTCATTTATGGGGGAAAGAAAATGACAATGAAGATGTATGCTGAGAACATCCAGGGTAGTTCATACCACTTACAGAAGGCTTAGCTGAGGGAGGCACTGAGCAAGTCAGAGATCCTCTACGGCAGAAGGCAAACCTGAGGCTCCTTCAACAGGGACCATGTTGATGCCAAAAACAGTAGGCCTCAGAAATGTGGGTTGTGAGGTAGACTTTAGGTTTATTCTGTGTGGTTCACAAGTAGTAAGAATAATGGGTTAAAGTGAGAGATCATAAAAACCTTTCTGAAAACAGAATGGGATAACTTGAGCAGTTGACTCTGACTTGGTTTGGAAAAGGACTCCTGCCCTCCGAAAACAAAACCAGGTGGCCCCTGAGATCCACAGTACTAAATCCTTCAATAGCCAAATCATAATTTAGAATTTTACCATTAAGATGTGCAATAGAAGATGTATTTAAAATCCAAAAATTGAAAATAATGGTAGAACCAGTGTTCTGACTTTGATGTTCAGTATGAAAGATTTACAGTATGACCTTAACACAATGGGAATTAAAAACATACATATATAAACATACAAACATATGTAAGCATAGATAATTACATAAAAAATATATATACATTTGTAAAGAAATAATTAGTGCCTTTTAAGAAAGTCTTTTATGATGTTGTGCCTGCTTTATGTCGATAATCATCAGTTAAACTTATCAAATTAACTAGAAAATACTATTATACTGAAGGGGTTTTTATTAGTGCATTATAATTATGCATAACAGTGGGGCCATTGTGACAGATTCATATATGTACATAATTTGCTCCATTTTATTCCCAAGTATTTCCCCCACTTTCTCCTTCTTCCTGATCAACTTTTACTACTCTGCTGATCTACCATCTATGTGAATTTTTTAGTTGGTACATTATAATTATACCTAAAAGTAGGATTCACTGTGATACATTCATACATGTGTATAGAATAATTTAATGGATTCCATTCTCTAATCCTTCCCTATCTCTCTCCTTCTCCTTCCCCACTCAATCCCCTACCTCTACTCTACTGATCTCCCTTGTATTTTTGTGAAATCACCCTTTTTAAAATTCCTTTCTTTTCCCTCTAACTTCCATATATAAGAAAACATTTGACCCTTGACTTTGTGAAAATGACTTATTTCACTGAGCATGATGTTCTCCAGTTCCATCCATTTACCGGAAAATAACATAATTTCATTCTTATTTATGGCCAAGTAGAACTCCATCATGAATACATAGCACATTTTCTTTACCCATTCATCTGTTGATGGACACCTATGTTGATTTCATAACTCTGTTGTAAATTGTACCACTTTAAACATTGGAATACACTGATTGCAGTTCTTTGAGGTAGAAAATGAGGAGTGGAATAGCTGGGTCATGTGGCAGCTCTATTCCAAGTGTATTGAAGGTTTTTAACTAGAAGCATTGGGTTCATTATTATTACAAAAGTGAATGAAAAAAAAATTCTTCATTCATTTGCATTGTAAGTGCTAACTACTTAAGGAATTTAAGAGCAAGAATTTCTAACACTTAAATTCATTGAGCAAGCCTTGAAGATGGAAGCTTTCATTATGATAATACAGTACTAATCGAATGATCATATATATCCAAATGACATATGCTCATGAAGAAACAAGTAGATAATATAAAAGGATTAATTAAGGTACTTAATAGATACAGTTAGACTTCCTACATCAGTAAGGAAAAGCCAAATATCCCAATGAAAATGTGAGGAAAAGAACAGAATGTATACTGCCCACAAACCAAAACAAAATTCTAAAAAACTGCATAAGCACACAAAAATATTAAAAATATCACTGGAAATAAAAGAAATGTGTATTTTTACATGAAGATCATTTTGCCAAATTGCAACTTCTAAAAAATAATAAAATGCAGAGTTAGAAAGCTTAGTGTGCTGTTTAAAATTAAAATAGTTTTAATCTTTGGGAAGATGTTGTATCACACACTTTTAAATATTCCTTTTTCCCCCCCAGGAACCTATACCAATGAAATAATTGGAAATACATACACGGACTCAAATATTATTATTATTATTAATAATAAAAATGTCCAACAATATGGAACAAGTTAGAAGTTTGTGAATATTTAAACCTGAGCACTCTGAAAAACTAATAATTATGTCCCTAAAGAATATTTTGGGGAATATTTCAAGGAATATTACTTAAAGTTTACAAATAGGTTTCAAAATTGCACATTAGCACACATCCATTACTACTGTTCACATACATAAAAGGCAAATTTTACATAAAAATGTGAACTTCTGTAGCATAAAAAACATTAGGAGCAAAGGTGAAAACAGGCTATGAGAAACTATTTGTAATGTAAGTATTTGGTAACTGATTATTATATAATTAATAAGAAAGAGACAAATGTACAGAAATGGGCAAAATTAGAAATAGGTAAGTTACTTTTCCAATGTGTATAAAAATATTCTTAACCTCACTAGAAGTTGGGGAAATGCCAATGACAGCAATGAAATAACATTTTCATCCATCAAATAGGGTTTCATGAAAAGAGCTTTACGATACAGTTATTGGACAATATGAAGAAATGGGAACATTGATACAATATGGTGAGAGAACATTAATAAAACCAACTATGGAGAATCATATGACAATATTTATTAAAATTCTAAATGAACACAATGGAATACTATTCAGCATTAAAAGAGAATAACATCGTGGTGTTTAAAGGTAAATGGATGGAGATGGAGAATATAATGCTAAGTGAAGTTAGCCAATCACAAAAAAACAAATGCCAAATGTTTCCTCTGATATAAGGAGGCTGATTCATAATAGGGTTGTGGGGGGTGGAGGGGAGGGAAAGGGAGGAATAGACAAACTCTAAAGAGAGCAAAGGGGAGGGAGGGGAAAGGAGGGGGCATGGGGGTAGGAAAGACTGTGGAATGAGATGGACATCACTACCCTAAGTACATGTATGTGACTCTACTTTGTGTACAACCAGAGATATGAAAAACTGTGCTCTATGTGTATAATGTGAATTGTAATACATTCTGCTGTCCTTTATAACAAATTAGAATAAAACAACAAAAATTCTAAATTAGCTTTTATCAAATTAATCTAACAGCGTAGAACAATTATAAATTTAAGAGAACATTTACAATTTAAATATATTTGGGATAACATACAAAACATATATAGTATAACATGTAAAACATAACATATATAAAACAAATTTAGCACAACATATATAACTATTTGACAAAAAAAAATGTAATCAGGGATTTGATTCTTGAAGGAAGAGAAGGGTACATGAGATTCATGTCTGTACAGCTTTTCCCATGAGAGTGTGCCACAGTCCAGGTGGTGTGGCAGTCACAAATCTAGGAGAAAGCCACTGTAGGATTGGTTTTAGGAGTAACCAACAGAATTTAGAAGTGTCCAAACAAGAGAAGTAGTTAATGGAGAAAATACTGAAACAGATGGGAACCACACAGAAGATGTCCCAAAATTTGCATTAAAAGCTTTGTCCAGATTTTTTTCTTGGCCACTGAACTGTACATGCAAGTTTGTTGTTGTTGTTGTTTGTTTTGTTGTATGAGGGATTGAATTCAGAGGCACTCTACTACAAGCCACATCCCCAGCCCTTTTTTATTTCTTTGATTTTATTTTGAGACAGGGTCTCGCTAAATTGCTCAGGACTTGCTAAGCTGCTGAGGCTGGCTTTGAATTTATGATCCTCCTGCCTCAGCCTACTGAGCCACTGGGGTTACAGATATGCACACAGCACCCAGCTCTTTTTATTTTTATTTTTTGAAGCTTACAGTTATATATTGTAGTTGGAGTCATCCTGACAAACTCAAAAGTGCAAGGAAATCAATTTCAGTTCCTAATACCTCCCTTTTCCCCTTCCCCTTCTAAGTTCAAAGGAGCCTAGTGGAAAGCAATGGCTGAAAGAATGAAAAAAAAAATGGTTAAAGATTGCAATTAATGTCCTCTGCAAGGAAGAGAGAATTCAGAGACTAAGTCAGTCAAGTACACAGGCTGCCAGAGCTGGGGGGGTGGGGGAGAACTAAACAAAATGAAACGAAACAAACAAACAAACAAAAAACATTCTTTAAAGGAAAATAACAAAATTCAGAATCTTTAAAATGTATCAACCAATGTGTCCCATATACATAAAAAGTTCCTGGTCATGCAGAAAAAGATAAAATGTACCAGGAAAATCTGAGGCAGGCTGGGACAGGAAGACCACAAGTTTAAGGCCAGACTCAGCAACTTACCAAGAGATCTCAAAATCAAAAATTAAAAGGCCTGGAGATGTGGCTCAGTGGTTAAATGTCCCTGGGTTAAATCCCTGGTATAAAAAATAAATAAATTATGATAAAATATGATCCAGTTGTTGGAATTAGTAGATAGGATTTTAAAGTAGCTATTAAGTACATGCAAAAACAAAGAAGATGATGCTTTATAATGAGTTAACAGATGGGGAAGCTCGGTAGAGAAATAAAAATTATTTTTAAAAGACCAAATGTAAATTTTAGACCTGATAAACAAAATATCTGAAATGTAAAAAGAAAAAAAAAAAAACTACCTGAAGCCTAATAGTAGGTCAGAAACAACTTTTCCAAATGGAAGTAAATGTAGTCAAACTTCTAGAAGGAAGGAAGCCATGAACCTCCTTACGGACGGCACCACAGGAAGACTCAGTGCTGCTGTCCGTGTGGACATTTACCAGTGACAATAGAAGAAATAGATGCTGCTGGGCCAATGTGTAATCTCCATCTCGGCCACCCTGGTCACTTCCCTCACAGGTCCATTGTGTCAGCCTGGGGTAGTCAACAATGGTGTTAGCTAACATCAGGTGACCAGGCTGGTGGGGGTTAGGTTGTGGAGTGCTGAGTAAACTGCCTGCTAGAACAAAACCATTCTTTGGAGGAAAATAACAGAATGAAAATCTCTTAAATCTCTCCAGTAGATGCTGCAGACATTGGCACATGTGTAGCCCACTCCTAAGCATGTGTCCATCCACATGCTTCTACCCAGGTCTTTTTGTTCCTAAACTTATAATCCTTTCCTTTGAGTCCCTTGTTGCCAGCCAACCCATTCACTGCCATCCCGGGTATCTGAACCTCAGGCCACTTCTCTGCATACATATGGTAGATGACCAGGTACAGAGCCTGGTAGGCTGCCCCCTGGAGGACTTCCCCTTCTCACAGTCTTTCCAGAACATATGGAGCTGACTACCCATCACCCAAGCTTGGGCTCTTTCCTCCTCCTTCATCTGGTTGTGCAGGATGCCCCACATAGCCACAGGCATTGGCTGAGAATCAAGGGGTGCTGCTGTAAATGGGGTGGATGCCATGGAGGTGAGGAGTAAAATCTGGGCCAGATCTGTCTTCCTCAGCTGAAATGATTGGGAAGGAGCTCTGGGTGGGTCAGCTGCAGCCACTCTGCAGGAACCAACAGCGCTATCTTGAGGCTGTCTGCCAACCACACTCCGTCTGGGCAGCAGCTCCTTTCCTGAAGAGGAGACCTAGCTGATGTGCTTGGAGAAGGTGGAAACAACAGAGAGGATGTCCCAAAATCTGTCTAGCAAAATCCCAAGCGTGAGCAGACAAACGAAGTGTGGTGTGTTCATATAATGGAAAACTATTAACATTCAAAATGTTAATAGTAGTTACTTCTGGGTAATTTTTATCTTCTTATTTTTACATTTGATGCATTTTTCAAGTTAGCCATAATAATTATGTGCACATTTTTAGGAAAAAAATAGTTGTAGATGAACACAATACCTTTATTGTATTTATTTATTTTCATGTGGTGCTGAAGATGGAACCCAGTGTCTCACATGTGCTAGGCAAGCGCTCTACCACTGAGCTTCCACCCCAGCCCGCATATGCACATTTTAAAAATATAAACATAAGCAGTTTTATGTGTGGTAAAGATGTGAAAAATAATCAGGGACTATAGACATTTTGCTACTTTAAAACAAATACAATGCTGTAGCATAGCAATGTGTAACAGAGGACTATTTGATATGTATTTATTTTCTAATAGAAAAACATACGATACATTGATGGATACATCATGCAATAAAAAGGCTTAGAACACAGCCAGTGGGCATTCCTGGCTATTAAACACCACAGGAGCAGGACTAGGAAGGAAGGTTAAAATGTCACCTGAACATGAACTACTAATGATGGTTTTACTGGGCCTCGTTCCCTAAGACCTTTAATATTAAATACATTTTCACCTCATTTACTGGTAGCTGAAAGCTTCCAAAGGCCATTCTCTTTAGAAGAAAATGACAAGCTTAAATCTCTAATAATCAAATGGCTAAGAATACCAAACTTCAGAGTTGGAAAAGAAAACTGACACATATACAAGTGTTTTGCTTCTCTGAAAATTCTCAAAAACTAAAACTGCCCTCAACTCTCCAGCATAGAATCTTTGTGTATGTGTGTGTGGTGCCGGGGCTTGAACCCAGGGCTTTCTGCATGCAAGGAAAACACTCTGCCAACTGAACTATATCCTCAGCTCCGGCATAGTGTCTTTAATTTTGCTTATGTCACACTCTCACCGCTTTCTGGGAAATACATAATAAATAGTTCAGTTTTGTGCCTTATGTGTTTGACATTTTTTTCCAATCATAAAAATATAAGCCAAACACCATAGCTTCTGACTCCCACCTAATGTACACTATCTACCTCTTGTAAAAAATTTATCTGTCCATGAAAATAATATACATATATAGGAAAAATAAAGAAGCAAAAATTCTTAAACATTCATTCACCATCCCACTATCATCCAAAGCAAATCACTGTTAAGTTTTGATGTATGTCATTCCAGGCTATTTTCTGAAACCACTTGAATATAGTTAAGCTCATGTTACAGATGCAATGTTATTCCAGTGCTTTTCAGATCATATGATAACTTAAGTACTTTTCTGTTGGTTGAAAAATGTAGTAAGCTGGGATGTAACTCAGGGGTACAGTGTTTAGCTTGCATTCACGAGGCCCTGAGTTCAGTCTCACCACAGGAAGAAGAAGGAGGAGAAGGAAGGGGAGGAGAAGGAGAAGGAGGAGGGGGAGACGTAGGAAGAGGGAGAGGAGGAAGAGAAATAGTGTGGTTGATGTGAAGCTACATCTTAGACATGATAATTAGCTATTGAAAAACACTCCTCACAATCTTAGCAATTAAATGCGGCATATATGATAATACAACAGGCCATTTTAAGCAATTGAGTGGTTTCTAATCTCCAGGAGCTTATACTCTCAAGGGAAAGGAAATTTTAGCTTTTTGAGGATTTTCAGAGAAGCAAAACATTTGTGTACGTGTCAGTTTTCTTTTTCAGCTCTGAAGTTTGGTATTCTTAGCCATTTTGATTGTTGGAGATTTGAGCTTGTCATTTGCCTCTAAAGGATTCTAACTTCTAGGAGCTTATACTCTCAAGGGAGCATCTTTACCCTGGGCAGCAGAGGATGATGTTCATACCTACATGTCTAGCCATAAAAATAATAGCTAACATCTATTTAGTGCTTAATATATATACATGGCATTCTTCTAAGATTTATCCTGAATTTTCTCATTTAATTTTCAGAAAGACTCCATAATTCATTCCCATCCTACAGATGAGGAAATAGGCTTACAGAGGCATGATAGTCATTTCCAGTCCACCAAGGCCTGTGCTCTAAGCTGCTGCCCCAAGAGTAGTAATGGACTCCCACGGTCCACCCACATTCTGTTCCCCAGGGTCAAGCTATCCATAGTACGTGGCAAAGCCAACCAGGTGTAATGAGTCCATAACCCAAGACTCTGCTTCAGGAGTTTACTTTGCTGAGCCAACCATCTACAAGAGGATGAGCCATGTGGAAGGAAGAAATAGATGGGCTGGGAGTGATAGAAACAATAAATGTATCTGAATAAATTTCCAAAAATCATCAAGTCTATAGAGTTCTAGTCTGTTCATGAATGTGATAATGGTTCAAGATGCCACCCTAGTCATTTTATCATTTCTAACTTTTACATCAACAGCCAAAGAAAGAGAAGGTGCTGTTAAAAGAAAAAAAAAGAAGAAGGGAGGGGAGAAGAGAAGGAAAAAGGGAGAAATCCATCAAATATTTATCAACCACTTTATTTTTAAAATGTCCTGCTGTGTGTTTTACACACACACACACACACACACACACACACACACACGGGTCTTGAGGGGATTACAATTTAGCTAATGAGCTAAATCAGGCACTCATAAAGGAATTAAATGACAATATAAGTACAGTACAAGATGTGTCAACCTGCTAAAATAAGCTGAATGAAAACTGCAACCATCATTGTTCTTTGTTGCAGATTCTTATATATTTGAGATACTTGGTCCTATAAATCCATCTATGCTTCCTGGTTTTGTCCCATCAGAAAGTGATTGCTATGGATGAAGACAATAATGCTATAGGAGTTTGCTAAACAAATCACAATACATTTGAGTCACTCCCAAAGCATGAGTCCCAGAGGACTGAAGCATCCCGGATGAGAAGGATGGCCCAGAACATGAAAACAGTGGGTGTAAAAAGATGGGCAAGCACGAGGCAGAGGTTGGCTTCTTGATGAGATGAGGAAACTTGAAACATCTGGAACCCCTGCATTACTGCCATGGCCAAGGAACGTGAACACTTCTGATGCTTCTCCCACTGACCTCTCCATCCTTTATTCAACCTCTGTCACATTGCTGCGTTCGCTGGGTGGTTTCCCCTGTGGGTGGAATTACTGCTTTGCAGAATATACATTTCTCCCTCCAAATATGTTATCAACTTTCTCTTTCAGTTGCATCCCCAATTAGGTGAGCAAGGCAAGCAGTCATCACGGAGAGGCAGCAGATCCAAATGGTTAAGTTTCCTGATCTAATACCAATCTCCCTGGGTTCAAATCCCAGTAATGTTCCTTATTAGCTTACATTATCTTTGAATAAGTTGCTGAATTTCTCTGTTTCAGTTTTCTCATCTAAAAAAAAATGGAGCAATTGCCAAAATAACTATCCACATAGTTATTTTGAGGACTAAATGATTTCTTATACATAAAGAATTTATGTTCACAGAGCTATTTTCACTAACAAACTTGGGTTTGTCTCAGCCTAACTATTTGTAGGTCCTGAATAGACAGGTTCAAAGCTCTAGATTCAAGGAAAATAGGAAGCTCCTTTTTCAAAATGAAGCACAGCCCACATCATTCCACAGAGTTGCATGGTGAGTGAGGTATTTCAGATTAATAAATTGAGCTTTGTCTCCCATTTTACTGGCAATTCGTCTGTACCTGGTCCATAGCCCCAGAAGAGAAAGGTGTCCAAACCCATAACAGAAGGAACATAAACCTGCCTTGATTCATTTATCAGATTTTAAAGAGTTGCAAAAAATATTGCAAAGTAAAATAAACTTTATTCTGTAGGCAATATGATTCACTGTATTTTCTTGAACTAGAATCGTGAGATAATGATAGCTGTATTTTATAAGAATTAACCTGGCAGCCATACATCATCTTCAGGAAATCTCAACATTCTTTTAAATAAAGTTTTTTTAAAGGTTAAAAAAAAATACAGCATTTATGGGGTTTGTATTTTCAGCCAGATTTTTAAGGACTTTACTTATGGTGCTGAATGTCACCAAAGCAAAAACTGAGACTGAGCTCTTTAATCCCAGTGCTTGATAGTGCCTGACACATAAGTGCTCAATAACTTTGACTGAATATGCACAAAACAGTGTTTACTATAACCACTAGGACCACTATGTGGTAAGTGTTTATGGCATGAAGAAAATGGAAATAAGAAAAAAAAAAGAGTCTATGCAAGTAAGAAAAAATAAAGGAATATAGCTAGCTACTACCTGGAGAGGAAACAAGGATACTCTAGAAACTGACAATGGAGTCCTGCAGGCATTTGGTGTCAGTGGGGGAGTCATTCCAATTTGGAAGAGCAGACCCCTTTCCCAGGGTTACAATGTCAGTTTCACCGTATGGCATGGTCTCTCCAGAACCTGGAAGGGCCACTTCAAATTCTCAAGTTGCTGAGCTTGAAAACTACCAACCAGGCAAAGGAAGCTCCAGGTCAACTTTCCTTCCCACACAGGAAAGAATCTTGGGAGTGTGTTTTCTGGGAAGATGTGAGGTCAATTTGAAACCACATCAGATACTTTTCAAGCAGACTACCCTAGGAAAGGAATGAGCGATTTGATGGCTGTTGAATAAAAAAAAAAGGGGGGGGAAGTGGATTAGCTACTCTTGGATATGAAATGGTTAGATTTTAACTCATTCAGTCTCACCAATGCCTACTGTGCACAAGTCTTCCTATGAACTAGACATAATGCACTTTTGGAAACACCTTACATTTTCAAAACATTTTGTGGCTTTCCCAAAGCCTTTTCAACCAAAGACTTCCTTCCACTCTCAAAGGTCTTTCAATCAGCATAAGCAGCATGTAAGTGAAATCAAGAGGACACTGAAGGGCAATCAAAGCAGGATTCCAAGGAGTGAGTTAGATTTGATTGCAGCTCAGTAAACAATAAGTAATGTGAAGTGGAAAAATTTGACAGAAAAGCACCAAAATCTTAAAGTAGGTATCTTTAGGTAACACCAATGTGAGTAATTTTGGTTCTATATTCATCCAATTTTTAAAGCCCTTATCTTATTTAAAAGCACATAAAATTTAACTCAATAAAATTTAGCTCAATAAATAAATATTAAAGTCTAATCTGTTTTCAAACTAGGAAACAAAAAACTCACATCGAGGGACTCAGGTGGGTGTGGTTTTATTATTTAGACCTTGCTGGAAATGTTTCCTTTCATATCTTGAAAGCCCTTGGTTACCACGCAGGAAGAAATTTTTAACTTGGAAGGGACCTTAAAGATTGTCTGATAAAACCACTTCATTCTGCAGCTGGGGAAACAGAGTGAACTTCCTTCACATGGTTATTCAGAGGCAAACTTGGAACTCTAACCCAAAATTCCTGCCTCCAAATTAATGCCCTCTCCATCACAGAGGCAATATCACCAAGAAAATCTCCTCCTCCACTTCCCAGATAGAAAGGGGGAAAAAAAAACACTGAAAAATACAAGGTATTACCACTCCTGAACAGGTACCTGAGAGAAATAAAACATATGTCCACCTCAAAATTTGTATGTGAACATTCACAAAAACCAGATGGTGGAAACCATCCAATGTATCAACAACACATGGACTGTCCCTTCAAGAGAATATTATCCAGCCATTAAAAGAAATAAAAAACTGATACATGCAATAACTAGGGTGAATCTTAAAAGCAAAATGCTAAGTGAAACAATTGAGTCACAAAGAATCACATACCATATGACTCTATTTATAGAATAGGCAAATCTATTGAGGCAGAAAGTAGCTTGATGATGGCCAGGGCTGGGGAGAAGCGGGAAGGGCAAAAGGACAATGGCTAGAGGATGAAGAGTTCTTTTTTTGGGTAATAAAAATATTCTGAAATTCAATGCAGCAATGGGTGCAGCTAAAAATAAACACATACCAAAAACTTATCAACATGCACTGCATTTCTGTGCCAAATGCAAAACAATACTGATGACATCACATTGAGAGGAAAACAATCAACTACACAGATGATCATTTCAGGCAGGGCACTTGTACCTTTTCTGTATATGCCACACTGCGTTTGGTTTGTTACCCAGGCTCTAGGACTCCTACCACAATCTGTCAAGATGGTAAATTCTCCAGAGCCATTTCTATTGATGGGCCAGCTTAAATAGCTGTGTATATCATCTCATGGAACAAGCCAGGTCTGGCCAAGACAGCCAAGTGCTTTAAAGAACAGTGCATTATTAAGATGCCAGAAATGAATCCACTTCAAAAGATTTGACCAAATAATTAGGTATCCGGTGATTGTCACTCACAAGACAAGTTGGTGGAATGTTGCTATTGGATATGCAGCTTCATGGCCTCTGACTTACCCAAAATATTCCGTTAGCAAGCCCTACATCTCACCCACAGGAAATCCATAAACTCACTGGCAAATACACACAACTCTTGAGTTCAGTAAGTAGGCCACTGCCCAGAAACAAGAAGTACAGGGAGAATATGCCACATCCTATCACATTTCAAAATCAAGGACACTATCATCCAAGTACATCAAAATCAGTTACTGAGCATTATGCTGTCCCATTAAATGACAGGAAATTGTGAAGTTCAGAAGCAAGTGAGACTTTATTCTGGATACAGATCTCAAATCATTCCAGAGAACCTCAAATCCTCTTAGGCTATGATCAGACACGCTTGCAACATTAACACAAAAGCAAGGTACCAAAGTCAACTTCCAGTGCACATTTCACCAAGACTTCTGGTGAGGGCCCTGCATGCAGGCAGGATTTGCTAAACAGTAGGGATGTGTAGAACAGAATAGCACCCTTGCTAGTATCACTGACGTAATTTAGATGATCACCTCCATAGCAGAGATCCCACTTCTAATCTTCAGAACTCTCAACCAAGATCTAACACAATGGTAGACATTTAAGAAGCATGGATCACCAGTTTGGGGAAGGTATATACAGGATTCTTTGTTGTAAAATAATGCAGGAAAAGCATACATTCTGTTTCTTTAGGTCCATAGTTCAGTCTCAGCCTTGACTTGTGTTACATAGATTTCTGCTTTAACACCTAAAATTTTTTAAGCTTTGTTTTTACAAATGAATCTTAAAGTCCAAGCCAACTTGCTGTTCTTCCATTTTAAAAGAATTGACTTTATGATACTAAAAAAAGTTCATATGTAATAGCTACTCCCTCCAAATAAGTAATCAACTATTTTAACCAAATTCATGTCAACTAGACAAAAGAGTTAAAAGGACCCTCATTGACAGTTTCCATCTGGTTTGAAGATATCCAAAAAGCATTTTTTTTCTGTAAACAGACCAATGACCAAAGCCAGAACTGTCACAATAGCTATAATATAATACTGATGATTTATTATCAAAGAAATTACAATCTTATTTTCAAATAATACATTTTACTCTGTCTGGTAAGATAACATCTTGTAATATCCTGGAAAATGATGGCTTAATAATAAAAATTTCCAGATCAGCATGATGCACCCTCTTATTTAAATGGTCTTAATATTCAATAAGTACAAATACATTCTAAACTCCAGATCATTATGAAGTAGAGATATGGTGAAGATGATTTTTCTTTTTTAACTTCTTTCAAAGATGCAGATATACCTGGTAGAAATCAAAGATCATTCCCTTTAGTATCACTTGGCTACAATGACAAAAATCCCATCTTCTGAGCCCCCCCACAAATATATATATATTTGTGTGTGTGTGTGTGTGTGTGTGTGTGTATATATATATATATATATATATAGAGAGAGAGAGAGAGAGAGAGAGAGAGAGAGAGAGAATGGACAGGCTTCCACAAGCTATTTTCCAGATGCTCCATAACTATCCCTCAATTATAGCTGGGTTTTGTTGTTTTTGTTTTTTCAGTTTATTGATATTTAAAACAGGTAGTAATTGAATGGCATCCTAATTACCATCTAGATATTCTGGTAAGTACTTTGATCAAAACATGGCACTAAATTTAATAACCAAAATACAAATAAATAAATAGATGTATTACAGTGAAGAAAAAACACTCTGACAATAAGATTGATTACTAAATAACTACCCCCTTCATAAGAGGAAAAAATACATATATATAGATATATAAACTAGGAGAAACTCAAGTTGGTTAATACTCATATCAAAAACAGACTCTCTACTAAATATTTACAGTATTTAACCAACTGAACGACTGATACAGAGTCATTTGCTAAAAATCTACAGTGATAAGAAAACTAACTCTACATATAGATGTTTCTTCATTCCCTTCTATTTGACCAAGATTTCCAGGTTTCAAGCATACTGCAGAAACTATATTGGGCATTATTTGTCTATACAGACGAGAAAAACTTCCTCTCAGCCTTCAAGGAGGATCTAATCCTACAGTAAAACAGAAGTAAGAAAACAAAAGAAATACAAGCCAGGGTACAATTAAGCACCATTGAGATATTTCTGGGCTGGGACTGTAGCTCAGGGAGAGAGCACACTTGCCTAGCATGTGTGAGGCACTGGGTTCAATCCAGTGAACCACATAAAAAAGAAAATAAAGGCATGCTGTCCATCTACAACTAATAGATATAGATATAGATATGAATTTCTCTGAGGTTTCAAAAGACGAGAACACTATGTGTATACATCTGTGAGAAAGTTCTCTGGCCACCAAACATCCTTACTGGACTTTTCCAATTTTCTGGGAGTGGGGTCTGTGCTCAAGAAGGATAACCCTTGACCCTCAGAGTTGAGAAGCATCTTCAGGATCCCAAGGGAAAAGTAATGAGGTCCAAAGGCCCTAAAAAATGTCAGTGAAAACAGAGATGCCTATGTATGGAAAGGACAGAGCATACCAAGACTCCAGAGGCACATTTTTCAGGGACACCAAATAGTGTACGTGAAGTCTTTGAGACTCTTCAGGAACACAGACCTGACAGTGAACTTAAACTCAGACAACAAAGAAGCCCAATAAAGGCAGGTAATGCACTGATCAAACCTTCATTAGCTTACGGTGTCTTATCTTTGATTGAAATTATTCAAGAGAAGACCCATGTAATAAAGACTAGCTTCACTGGTAAACCTAATTTTAAAAAACTGCTGCTAGAAGATAATTGTCTGGGAAACAAATGTTTCTAGGAGGGAAGACATAACAACAATGGAGAAAAACAAAACAAAACCAAAAAAAGCCCCTAGGATCACAAACATCATCATAATATTTGAGACCAGTACTTCTTAACTTTCTTAATTAAGATTGCATACTTCCTTGAATCTAGTAGATATAACCAATCTATTTAAACATCAAATGAGAAAATATATAAAAATAATCATGATACAATTCACTAGTGTATTATTTCACTATGCAACAATTCATCCTTATAACTCATGCTTTTCCATTTCTTAATAATGTCACTTTAGTTATAGAGGCCAGATGCAGCAATGAATCCACTTATGCATATTGTTCTGTATTTTGTATATCCTGTTGCAGAAACCCAAATTAAACAGAGCCTTTTTGTTGTTGTTGTTAAAATTACTGGCATGCAGAGATGCATAGTAGAGAACCAAATCGAGGCACCCTATGAAACACGCTGTATTCAACCATACCTATATTTTGACAAACAGCCGCACTGGGTCAGGTCAGATATGCCCTTGATACCTTAACTTTTACTAAGAAAAAAAAATCATAAACCATCATTAATCAGTTAGTATGAGAGCCTCATTTACTAAGCATTATTATTTTTAAATAAGTTGTTCAAAAATAAGAGCTAGATTCTGCCTTTTCCAAAAGGGAAAATGGAGTATACATGTTGGGATGTCCAAGCTAAGCATGAACCTGTAGCCTCTCCCACATGTCATCTGCAGAGTAGGTGGATTTCTTATATGGCAGTTCAAAAGCAAGGACTTCCTTTTGCTAAGTCAGCACAGGTACCAGACACATGGATCAAGAAGTCATCATGGAAATGGCTCCTTTGGCCCCAGCTGCTTCCACCCCAAATCATCCCAGCAGAGGCCCCAGACATCAAGAGAAGAGCCAGTCCCATGGTGTCCTTGCTGAATTCCTAACCTACTGATTCTGTAAACATAAAAAATGACTATGGATATATGCTATTATTTAGGAAAATGGGAGTTATTTACTTTGTTATGATACCAACATAACAAACCCTCTCTTAAACCCTCTCTGCTCTTCCCACCCCAGGCCACAGAGCTCAAGCAAGCTATCAGCAAGATAACACACACACACACACACACACACACACACACACATGCACATGGCTGTTTTTCAAGGAAATCAAACTGAGAACTGAAGCAGCTGTTACGGACATATAGGTATACCCAGAATAAAAACTATAACTATTTTGGCCTTGTGGGGAAGGGTATGTGGTATATGGTAGAGAGCCCCCAATCTGATCACCCTAAAGTGAAATCACCCCAACCAGGTACAAACAGGGCCTAGTCAGCCTTCTTGGTTCTCCTGTCTTAAACAGGAATGCATGAACAAGCCTCAACATCTGGGCAAATCTTGATCCCTCCTCAAACCCCACTGCAAAAGCCATTAGTATTCTCAGATTAGGGAACTTTTTGATTTATTTATAGAAGTACAAGAGAGAAAGTACAATAACTGGAAACTAGCAACAGTGGGACTGTTGCCCCTCTCCAACTCCAAGGAGCCAAGAAGAGTATTCATCCAAGTCAAAAGGGTCAAGTATCCAAAAGAAGAAAAGTAATCTTGGGAAGGAATACATAGGCAGGCTGAAGCAACCTCACAGCAGAATGAATACCAAGACCTCATTCTCTCCCCTCCTACCAGGCTCCTCATCAGCTAAGCCCAGGCAGAAGCAAAGAGGCATGGCAGCCTGCTGATGCAACCCAAGAGGCAGAGAGCAGGGTAAAGAAGTATAGAGAGTAAGTGCAGAGGCACAGCAGAAGGTATTTTCTGTGCTTCCCAAGGAGGCAGGAGGTGGGTGGAAGAGACAATAAGGAACTTTAGGAGGAAGAAAATGCAAAAGAAAATCACAGCTCAAATATGAAACCCACTAAATGTGGCACAGTATGGTTCAGCACTTGGAAAAAAATTTATTCAAACTTATTTAAGGCAAGAAGTTGTAGCATTGAAACCATGGAGAAACACATCACTGAGAGTGTACACTGCAACAAAACCCACTTTTCAGCTATTGTCAAAAATCAACCAACATATAAAACATAGGTGACCAATTAAATTTCAGAATGTATGGTACTGATCATAATAATGTCACAATAAAGGGGAAAGGAAGACAGAGAGTAGCGAATCGAAAGATATGGATGAAGGTATGGAGAGAGGATGAAACAGGAAATAGAAATTTACAAATATTACCAATAGTTATAAAGCTGGGACAAGGGTAATCACCTTGGGGAGTTTACACATGTGCCCAACATGTGAGCACCTGGGCATTTGGAAAAAATAGCTCAGTGAGTGAACAGAATGTGCTCTGGTTCTAGTCATGCAGAGCCCTCCTTCAGCATCAGTAACTTGTGTCACTCATCTTCTTTCCATTTTAAAAATGCAGCTGTTGTCAATGGAGAGATGGAAACTTTGACAACTTTAAAGGTAAATTTGTTAGCTGATTTTTTTCTGTTTTTGATTTCACCTTCACATGAACTGCAGAAACTGTTTCATTTTGTGACAAAACAATAAGTTCCCTGATATGCACTGTAATTTCCACTTTAATCATCTTGCTAGATAAATACATAGAAAGGAAAATGGGGGCTGAAGATGTAGCTCAGTGGTGGAATTTTTTGCCTAGCATGAGTGAGGTTCTGGGTTCAATTCCCAGCACATACGGACATGTGCACACATGCACACAAGACAGAGAGGTGGGTGAGGGAAGGGAGGAGAGAGAGAGAAATTATTGTTTGGCCCTCATTAAGATGGCCTTTTGTTGTCATTGCTGCTGTGGTGGTGATGAAGTTAAATTTAATTCGACAAATTTCCTGAGATCTAGTTGCTGTACAGATGTAGTTGCTGTTCTTGTATCAAGATGTCTCTTCCTACTCACCTTAGGTCTTTAAACACGTAAGAATCATTAGTACCATCACAGCAGAGGTCCTAGGCTTGGTGAAGTTATTCTCCTTTGCATAGTCCATGAAGAAGTCTGACCCACAAACTGGGCCCAAAAGCTGGATGAGGAATCCCATGACTTCCAAAGAAGGCTTCAAGAAGATCAATTAGTGAACCATCGTGTTTGCACCTGCCACTCTTCATACCAGAGGAAATCCACAGTAGTCCTAAAGATGATTTTTCACAGAAGAGCCAAGAATGTAGGCTTATGTTCATAAATATTCCTCCAAAGGTCTTATTCATATAGTATCAGCTGGGAATGTTTTAATTCAGTTAATTGCCAAATTAAAAAGTCCTTTAGTTGTAAAATTTTTACCGAAGGCTAAATTTCTTCATGTTCTCACTGGAAAGAGGAAACTTCCCCTGACTTTCCTTTACCAAACCAAAGAAGAAAAACCAACACTTAATGCTTTTATCAAGCATCCTTCAGTTTCTTCTGAATTTTATGCATCACAATTACAAAAATTAAGTTTTGACATCACAAGGTCATAAGGAAACTTGCTTTGAAATATGTATATTTGACTGAAACAAAAGTTAATCATAAATTAACACACAGGCACACAGATACACAGAGAATAGCAATGTAACTTAACATTGGGCCACCTTGAAACCCCATTCCTGATTTTTATAGTTTATAGAGTTATTTTACATAAAAGATATTCTGCTGAGTCCAAGAATATCCTCCTCAAAGTGTTAATTTAAATTAAGATATAAAGGTCAAAATAAACATTTAAGTTTCAAAGCCAAGCAACAGAGACAATAAATGTACTGATTTAGCTAATAGCTAGAGAGAGGAGGGTGCTGGGAGGTGGGAGAATTGAGGAGAAACCCTAATGAGTAAAATCATTCCCTCTTCCCTCACAATATCAAGGTACTGAAAGAAACTGTGGATTGTATATTAAAATTTCCAGAAGAACTACTGGCAGAGACAGTGAGATGCTGTTGATGGTGAGAAATGGTATTAGAAACAAGAAAGAATTATAAGAATATTGTACTATACTTCAAAAATCAAAAGGAAGAATTTTAAAAGTTTTCACTAAAAAGAAATGATAAATGTTTGAGAAAATAATTATGTTTAAAATTATTTAAACACTCTGCAAGGTATACATGTATTAAAACATTATATGGTATCCCATTAAAATGTACAAGTTTAAAAACTTAGGAATTACTCTGCACCTACTAGAAGAAAATGCAGGCCCAACTCTCCATCATGTCAGCTTAGGAACTGACTTCTTCAACAAGACTTGAAAAGCGTAAGAAGTAAAATTAAGAGTCAATAAATGGGATGGTATCAAACTAAAAAGTTTCTTCATGGCAAAGGAAATAATCAAGAACATGAGGAGAGAACCTACAGAATGGGAGAAAATCTTTGCCACCTGCATCTCAGATAGAGCATTGGTTGCTAAAGAACTCAAAAAACTTAACACCAAAAAGACAAATAACCCAATCGATAAATGGGCAAAGGAACTGAACAGACACTTCACAAAAGTGTTCAACAATATATGAAAAAATGTTCAACATCACTAGCAATTAGAGAAATGCAAATTAATACTACACTGGGATCTCATCTCAATCCAGTCAAAATGGCAAGTATCAAGAATACAACCAACAATAAATGTTGGTGAGGATATGGGGGAAAAGATACACTCATACATTGCTGGTGGGACTGCAAATTAGTGCAACCACTATGGAAAGTATGGAGATTCCTCAGGAAACCTGCAATGGAACTACCCTAAGCCCCAGCTGTACCACTCTTTGGTATTTATCCTGAATTAAAGGCATCATACTACAGTGATACATGCATACCCACATTTATAACAGCACAATTCACAATAGCCAAACTATGGAACCAGCCTAGGTGTCCATCAACAGATGAATGGATAAAGAAAATGTGATACACACGCACATTGGAGTTTTATTTAGCCATAAAGAAGAATGAAATTATGTCATATTCAGGGAAATGGGTGGAACTAGAAACCATTATGTTAAACGAAATAAGTCAAACTCAGAAAGTCAAGGGACTTATATTTTCCCTCATATGTGAGAGCTAAAGAAGAAAAAGGAAAACAAAGATTGTGGTGGATCTTGTAAAAATCAAAGGGAGATCAGCAGAAGAAAGGAATCAAGGGGTGGGAAGTAGGAAGTGAGGGGAAAAAATGCTGTGGAGTGATATTGGTCAAATTATATTGTTCTATTGTGTACATGTACAAATACGTGACAACAAATCCCATCATTATGTCAACTATAATGCCTTTTTATTAAAGGCAGAAATATGGGAAAAATAAAATAAAATGTACAAGTTCTAAGTATCAGATAAAAAATACTTTTTAAAAAATGAAAAAAAAAATAAGAGAGTCAGTGAATCATCTTTTCCTTGTAAACCCTTTTATAGTAAACAAATTATTTTTACCACATGCATATAAAATTTTTAAAAATATTTTTTTTAGTTGTAGATGGACATATGTCTTTATTTTATTTATTTATTTATATGTGGTGCTGAGAATCAAACCCAGTGCCTCACACATGCTAGGCAAGCACTCTACCACTGAGCCACACCCCCAGCCCAGCAAATGAAATTTTAAGGTTTTAGTTCTGTCCTACAGTCTGAAAACTGTTATCTTAACAGATTTCACTAGGCTGAGAAGAGCAAAAACTTGAAGAAACCTGACAGAGCCATTGGTTCACCATTTCTGTGGGTACGTGGGCACTGAAGACGTTGATCCACAGACTTCCCCCTTGGTGAGGTGCACCTCACTGCCCATCAGGGCTTTAGACTGATGATGAACTCTACCAGGGGTCCTGGATTGAGCCCTGAAGCCACAGTGGTAAGTGACAGAGATAAGACCCCAGGAAGCTAGTTTTGAGATAGGATTTGTTTACCTTGGGGGAAAAACTCAAAATATTTGTTTAGGAACATGATGATAGAGAAAGTTCTGGATGTCTTCCTCTTGCCCCTGCACCCCTCCAGCCTTCTTCACTGTGTCCCTGGAGGCTGAGCTGTATGGAAACTCTCTGGATTGCACCACATTGGACCCACAGAGGCCACCACCAGGAGATGACAGGAGAAAAGGGTGAAGTTGAAGTAGCCATCCTGCCAGCTCCCCTCTTCATCAGGATTGGCTGCACATCTTCATAGTTTTTGTCCAGCAGCTCCCTAAAGCTTATCTCTAACTCCTGTAACCCTGCCCTCTTTGGCCTTCAGTCCTAAATGTGAAATGGCTCTGCTCCAGCCACGGCTCAACACTACCTAATGTCTTGGTGGTTCCCAAAGCCCAATTCTCACCTTTGCAAATAGTCTCAATTACCTAGTTTGAGATTCTGGCTACTACAGAGGACTCTGGAGATAAAAGGGACCTGAGTGACATATTTAAACCTTCTCACTGTACATATTAGGAAATCAAGCAATGAGTTGCAGCGCTGGATTTAATCAACTCCGCATATAACTTTCCTGAAATTAAAGCTGATGACTTTTGGCAAAGAAAGTTTTCCATTGAGTAAATGAAAATATTTCTCTGTTTGAGCAATTGTACTTAACATATTTCAAAATACAGCTTAGTCAAGCTAAAAAATACCCATGAAGGATTGCATAATGGCGGTCTATCCATCCCTTCAGACTTTGTAACTTTTTCCCTGGAGACATCTGAAAAGCTCTCTACTTAGCCTTCAACATTTGGGGCCCTTGCAAAAAGGCCTTCATTAAATTATTCATAGACTTTATACCATTGGGCTCTATCAAAGATCCTTTTGAATAATAGCCCCCAACATACTTTATTGTATTTATTTCAGGAGAGCCGCTGAGAGCAGGGTTCATACACACTCAGTACTCCCTTTACCAAGTGTTTCTTTCAAGTCTCAGCACAGGGAAATGGTTTTATGCTGGTTTTTTGGACATCATG
This sequence comes from Urocitellus parryii, assembly GCF_045843805.1. Classification (NCBI taxonomy): domain Eukaryota; kingdom Metazoa; phylum Chordata; class Mammalia; order Rodentia; family Sciuridae; genus Urocitellus; species Urocitellus parryii. The sequence goes on along the minus strand of NC_135531.1, from coordinate 64,519,046 downwards.
GGCTGGGTTGTGGCTCAGTGATAGAGCGCTTGCCTAGCTCATGTGAGGCACTGGGTTTGATCTTCAGCACCACATTTAAAAAAATAAATAAAGGCATTGTGTTCATCTACAACTGAAAAAAAAAAAAACATAAACAAGTCTAGACTGGAAAGTGAACCTTGGAACTCTTATCCTGAAGTTCATCCTAGAACCAGTTCCTTCCTAGTGAGAAACTTCCTAGAGTTTCTTCCCTAGTGAGATCCTAGCTGTATCCCCCTCCTGTTGCCCTATGCAAATTAGAATGCTAAATTTTCACTGTATTAACCAGGAAAAAAAGTGTGACAAATACTAGACTACATTAGGTCAACTTGCAGAAACCCTCAAAAAAGTCAATCCTCTGCCAGTGTGTGGATGTGAGGCAACGAGGCCCCAAATAGGACTAAACATACAATTTCTTGCTGAAGCCTCAACAAAAGGGAACTTCCAGACCTTAGGAGGCAGCACCCCACCAAGGATAGTTAAGGATTTACAAGTCTTGATCCCCTGACCCTCTCCCCTGACACTGTGTGTGTGTGTGTGTGTGTGTGTCCATGCCTATGGGTACATGTGTGTGCATGCACATGCAGTGACATTCCCTATGTTAAAAAGAATTTCCAACAAAGCTCCCAGACTTCTCTGGTCCAAGATGGGTGCAGAGTGGGGACATGGTGGGTCAAGAACAGATTGGAAACAACTGAAGCAGACACTGACAGAAAACTGTGTTGTACATTATGACAATTCTCCTGGGAATTTTTTCCTAGTACATCTCTTTCACAGTCATTCTCTTGTCTATACAGTCTGCCTACATGTGAAATTCCCTGCCATGGTAGCATTTACTTATCTGAGGGTCTTCTGGCTCCAGAATTCACACCAATGATATCAAATGAGTTAAAAAGAAGGAAAAAAAAAAGCCATCCCTGGCAAAGGACCTGTGTAAACTGTAAGTGCTCAAACATTTTTGTAAAATTTAAAAGGCTTGCACAACTTAAACAGGAAAATTTTAAAAATAAAGACAATTGCAGTGGTGTACAGCACTCCCAGAAGCTCAGGAGGATGAGGCAGGAGAATCCCCAGTTCAAAGCCAACCTCAGCAACTGTGAGATGCTAAGCACCTCAGCGAGATCCTATCTCTAAATAAAATACAAAATAGGGCTGGGGATGTGGCTCAGTGGTTGAGTGGCCCTGAGTTCAATCCCTGGTACCCACCCCCCCAAAAAAAAACTAAAATAAAATAAAGGCAACTAACTTGTAAGGTGTGTATTCTCTTGGAAACACATCAATAGTTCAGAAAGTTTTTTAAAATGTACATTGATATACATCTTCATAATATCAAAGCAAACAGACATACCAGAAAGGACTCTTAATAAAACAAAATAAAAATGAGAGAGTGTAGATGGAATTTTGAGGTAAAACTGGAAAGAGGTATAAAAGACCAAATTCCTATTGAGTGAGAGAAGTCTTATAAGGTCTTCCTGGAGCTTATTAGAAATGTAGAATCTCAGGTCCTGCCTGAGTCAGCATTTTCACAGGTCCCCAGGTGACTCATAGACCCGTGTAAGGTTCACCAGTCCTTGTTCTAAAGTACTTGAGGATACTTGAGGTTCAGCTATTCTGTCCATGAACACAGAACATGAGGAGGTACCAGGAGAAACAAGTGATCCCACACATCCAAAGCAAAGTGAAAATCAGATTTTCCATGACCTGAGGTAAATAACTTTCCTGCTCCAGTCTAATTTACAAACACTTAATGACTCACAAATTTACACACTCCTACAACCTGCAAGTTTACAAACTCCTATGACCCACAAAAGCACAATCACTAACCTGAGTTACACAGCTGATACTTGTGTACCTTTATGTACTGTGAAGTCAGCACTTTCAATGTCTGATAGAAAGCTGAGCTCACTCTACTTACCTATATGTATCAAGCAATTCCCACAGAACAGAGTTTAGAAACCACCATAATGACAGGGATGCTGGCCAGCCAGTCAGCCAGAGATGGGACCCAAGGGGAGAAAAATCTACCCAGGAAGTATGAAGAGATGACACCAAATAGGAGCCCAGAGTGTCTGGGAGCTCAGAGTTTGGGCTGTGGGACAGCAGGGATGGAGGCAGGGAAGGCAGGGCCACTGCCACAAAGAGCTCTTAGTGCCAGCCAGCTAACAGCAAACAGGAAGTCCCGACTCAGAACTCCTTTGGCCCAGCAACAAGCGTCCTGACTGCACCTGCCTGGAGCTCCTGTCCTACTCCTTTCACTGGCAAAAAGACTAAGCAAGCCCAAGTGTTCTCAGGGCTCCAAGAACTGGCTGTAGCTTGGCTATGAAACTGCAGCCAGGAGGGAGCTCACCTACTTCCCACCCAACCTGGAAATCGAGCCATCAGTAGGCAACACATTTTAATACAGTGTGCCTTTGTGCAATTTAGACAATGATGCTCTGGGAGGGATTTTTTTCTTTTCTTTTCTTTTCCCTCAGCAGAATAGGGAAATAATCCCACTGGCAATCAAATCAGTAAGAAGCCTTTATTGGGATGACAGAGCACTGAACGAAGCAAATGAAAGCCTGTGTGCTAGAAAATGGGCCTTCTTTCTCCAGGAGACACAGCTCCCCACTCATCCCCCAGTGTACACATGTATGCAACCTCCATGCACAGAGCCATATGCCCTCCCCACCTCGGCAGCCTCTGAGGTAAGTGGGAGAGTAGAAGAAGGAGGAATTTTAAAAAGAAAAAAATGAAAAAAAAAACAAAACAGAAAACCTAAGTATCCCAGAATCCAATAAACAAACAGCCCAAAGAACAGTATTCTGGAAGTGAGGAAATGGCTCCCAGAGGTGCTCCCATCTCTCTCATCTCATTATAACTCTTACTGTAATTGTATTTTGCCACGAAATGATTATATTGAGCTTTATAAATTGACTGATGGCATGATTAACTGGAGTATAACTACACTGTCTCATGCTGGCTGAAACTGTATACATTTCACACTCCAAGAGCATAATGAAGCCCATGCTTCAGAAGTGGAAGGGTTTACCTCAGCACAGGAGGGGTAGGATAACCCTCTGCTCAGAGTCCATCTCCATCTTCCAGATCTCACTTGCTAACAGGATGTGGCACTTTATGAAAACACTTTTTCACCACTTTACAATAATCGCTACAAACTCTGTAACAGCATTATTAGTTGTTTCAATGATAAAACTTGTTCCAGTACAGAATGTCCCACAGAGGAGTCTTTAAGCAACCCCCATTATAATGGAATCTACACTAAAACTGTTGCACAGATATGGACAGAATCATGAATAGCATTTCCATAACTATGTGTTTGCTTGATTGTTTTAACATGTAGTATCTTTCAGTTAGACTTTAAATAGCACACTTAATATGGTTTTGAAGGACTTGATATAATTTTGAATATCAACACACAATAAAAGATTTATTTCTTTTAAAAATAACAATCAAACTTGGGGGGTAGAAGGTATGCCTCGCATATACAAGGTCCTGGGTTTAATCCCCAGGATGAACAATCCTACTCGAAACAAAATAAGCAAACAAAAAAGTCATAATGTTCAACTTTCTAATGCACAATTACTATTACCTTAATATTCTAACATCTGCCATTTACTAAATAAATTTTCCTATCACTAGAGTAAACTATATATGTACAAACTATACACATTTTGTAGAGTTTCTGTTTGTATGTATATACTATATATAAGGGCTAATATCTGTCAAGTATTTATTATGTATCAGACATGGTTTGGCCTTTACATATGCTTTCTCTCAACAACATCTCCTCATCAACCCTGTGAAGTAGATATTACTTTAAAGGTTCAATTGCTAATATGTAGCAAAGTGAATATCTGAAGCCAAACCTGTGTTTCTCTTTTAATTGCTGATGAATATAGTATAAAAAGCATCCGTCAGGATCTGGACTATACACATCAACTAAGATTTTAAATACTTAACAATGACTCAATGCAGAAATACTCTGATATTTGCTAACAATCTTTGCAGAATGTTACTAAGCACACTGGGTCATTTAAAAGGAAAATAAGAGTCCTTGGCTATAAGGAATTGCAAACTAATTACAGAGACAAAAAATACATAAAATATATTTATTTCAAAACTACATATGAGTTCATGAAGTTGTGTAATTGAAACACAGGGAAAGACGACAGCTCTAACAGGAGGTGTAGTGGAAGAGATCCCCAGGCAGCATTCTAAGGAAACACTGCTTTAGATCAGCAGAGTGACAGGAGACAGGAATTTCACAACGCGATCAAAACAGAGGCAAAACCTAACAGGAGAGAAGCAGATGGCATCTCTAGAGTAGAATGTTTTCCACAAAATATTTTAAGTCTTATGAAACTGTGATGAGCTATTTCACCATGACTTTCCTTTCATCAAGAACCTACATTTACACTCATCTCCCTTCTGACTTTGTTCCCTTTCATCTCAGTGTTCTCTGCAATGTTCTAAGTACTAAGTGGAAGACCATTTCCTATGTTCTCTCCCTGATCTACCCTCCTGCTAGTGTTCAATGATTTGCTAAAAAAGAAAGAAAGAAAAAAAAAAAACAAGAAAAGTAAATAAGTCATGTCATTACAAATTACCCACCATTTATTTTCAAAAAGTCTTTGCATGAAACTGAAATAAAATGTGTGTATGTGTGTTGAATTCAAATGACTCAGTCCACCTATCCATCTTAAAATGGCCATGGAGAAGTCCACACTCAACCAATTATGTTTTTATTTAGAGAGCTCTTACCAAATCAGATGCTCAGCCCAGGGTAAACCGTGATTCCTGGCCCCCAAAACTATTTCATCCAGTGGGAACCAAGTCTACCAAATGCATGGCGCCTGGCTGGCACTCAGCAGAGGGGAGCGTCCATTCCTTGAGCACTGAGACAGAGCAATGGAAACTGGGAGAGGCAGAAATCCAGAAGCAAAGGACAGACACACAAGGCCATTATCTATCTAAGACTTGGTAAGCACTAGACAGGAACTACTGCAAGAGCAAGGCAAACTCTCTGGAGGGGTTGGAGAGCTGGTCTTTTATAGAAGAGGAGCTCTTCTGGCAAAAGTAGGAAGCTGGAGAACATTTCCAGCAAAGAAAATAGCAAAGCACATGGTCTGTTAAAGAATGACAACTGACACCTGCTTGGGAGGCTGAGGCAGGAGGATCACAAGTTCAAAGCCAGCCTCAGCAAAAGTGAGACACTGAGAAACTCTGTGAGACCCTGTCCCTAAGTAAAATACAAAATAGGACTGGGAATGTGGCTCAGTGGCCAAGTGCCCTTGAGTTCAATCCCCAGAGCGCGAGCGCGCGCGCGCGCACGCGCACACACACACACACACACACACACACACCAAAAAAGATGACAACTGGTTCTGTGTGGTGTGACAAGGGTTCAAATATGGGGACAGTAGCAGTAAGTGGGGGAGACCACTGAGAGCTCCAATGTCCTACAAAGTAGATGGAGTATCTGGTTATTGCAAGAAGCTGATTACAGACAATAAGCAGGAGAATAATAAGACCAGACTAATTTAGAGAAACAAGCATGACAGATATATGGAGAAGGAACAGGAAGGAGGCACAGAGGTGGACTAGAAGAATTTCAGCTGATGAGAACTGGAATTAAAATGAAAGATGAAATAAGAAACTTCATCCAGATACTTGTATAAGTTGAGAATACCTTATCCAAAATACTTAGAACCAAAAGTATTTCAGGTTTCTGAATTTGTCAGATTTTGCAATATTTGCATATTCATAATGAGATGTCTTGCAGATGGGACCCAAGTCTAAACACAAAATTCATTTATGTTTCACATACATTTTGAATACATCTTCTGAAGATAATGTAATACAATATCTTTCATCATTGTGCATGAAACAAAGCTTTGTACTATGGAATTTTTTACTTCTGGCACCATGTCAAATGCTCAAAAAAATTCAGATTTTGAAGTTTCAGATTAGGGCTGCTCAGCCTTTAGGAGATTTCTCTCTGAAAAATGTAGCTTAAAGAGCCTGAGTTTGTGATTATTGGATTTTCTTGCATCCACAAAGCATCTAGCATGGAACAATTCAGTCTACTGCCTTTTGAGTGCAGGGACCAATTAATACTTTTACTATCCAGAACAGTCCTCTCTTATTTCCTTTTTTGATTCAGCACTAACCGCATGCCCTCTGCCAGTTAAGGATATGAAAACAAGTGGGACATAGTTATGGTGGTCAAGGAGGTCAGAGGTTAACGGAAGACAGAGAGATACACAGAAAGATAACCCCACAACCATCCTAGTGTTGCAAGAGGTATATATGGGAAGATGGACACCAGAGGATGGTTATAATCTTCTTGGTTAGGATGAGAAAGGCAACTCTATGAATATCTTAGAATCTCTATGAACATTACGACCATAATCTATAATCTCTAGAATAATCTATAATCTCTAGAATCTCTATGAATGTTAATAATCTAGAAGACCCATCACTAGTTCAAATGATATACATATTACCAGTGACGTTTCCCATTAGCTTAGCTGAAGTTATACATAAAATGTCAAAAACATCATTTCAGATATTGAACATAAGATGGATTCTACAAAATTTTGTGTAATGTTATGAAAGTTAAAGGTGAACCCCTCTCTGGAGCTCTGCTCCACTATGATGAAAGCCATTGCCTTACTTTTTAAAGCTTCAATTTTTTTTTTTTTTAGAAGAAACTCTTTTTTTTTTTTTTTTAGAGAGAGAGAGAGAATTTTTTTAATATTTATTTCTTTTTTAGTTCTCGGCGATCACAACATCTTTGTTGGTATGTGGTGCTGAGGATCGAACCCGGGCCGCACGCATGCCAGGCGCTCGCGCTACCGCTTGAGCCACATCCCCAGCCCCTTAAAGCTTCAACTTTGATTCCTAGCATTGAATTTCACCATGAAAATAAATAATTTTTTTTTTAAAAATCCGAAGATCTACTTAGTCAAGCACACATCTCCATTTACTTGCCATAATAAAGAAATTGGTTCAAATATAATGCTGTTTACACTCTTTTTGGTAACTTTATTCACTTTCAAACCATTTTTCCATTAACTGGCAAAAGTTCCCATAGTACTCCACCCCATCCTTCCTGTGCTGGGTCACTTAAAAATAACCAGCCATAAAGTACTCAAGAGTTCAGGAAATTATTTTAGTAGAAAAATCACTAGCCTTCACAGTTGTAGTGAACTGGAGAACCCAGGGTAGATTTTAGATTTTCAAGTAATGACTTTAGACTTTAATGACTTTTGTAGTATCTTTTAGATACTCTTTACTCTTTACTGATCACTCCTTACCTATCAGAACAATTTCTCTGCAATATATGACTAATATTGGGGGAAATACTCTTCATCTAACATTCCTCATTATGTGACAATAAAAGTCTATTTTTATTAATTCCCATGCTACAAAATTATCTGCACTTGGAAGTGTGAACTTTTCATATAGCTATTTCATATATACAGTTATATAATTATTTTAATTAATTATATAATATATACAAGTGTATTGCAGAAACTTCGTCACACAAGTAAGCATGAAGAAAATTAAAGTGACCCAAAACTTCCCAAGAGCACTAGTATGAATTGTTAGAACTGTTCAGTTTTTAAAAGTATAAATTCATGTTTCTCCTTTAAATACTGATCACCTATAAATATTCTTAGTAATGCTTTACTGTGATTTTTATTGGCAATATATCTAGGTAAATATTCCACATTTTAAATAGCCAATCTTTATAGCTGGACAATGTGTTAGTTTTCTATCTAACAAATATCTGAGATAATTCACTTAAAAATAAAAATGGTTTATTTTAGCCTATGATTTTAGAGGTTTCAGTCCATGACCAGGTGAACCCACTGCTTTTAGGTCTTTGGTGGAGGTTCCAGATGACAATGACAAAGAACATGTGGCAGAGCAAAGTCTGATTACATCACAAGTCAGGAAGAGGAGGATGAGGAGGTTAAAATGAGGATGAAGAGAGGAAGAGGAGGAGAAAGAGGACAAGGAGATGACCAGGGTCTCATAATCCCCTTTCAAGGCACACCCCCAAAGGCCTAAAGACCTCCCACTAGTCCTCACCTCTTAAAAGTTCTACCACCTCCCAGTAGCACCAGTCTAAGGACCAAGCCTTTAACACCCAGGCCTTTGGGAGACATTCGAGGTCCAAACTGTGGCAGGATGGAGGTTGCATCTGGTGTTCAGTCGTCAGTGACAATGCTATCATGACATATGTCTGTCTACCCACTCATTCATATATTTCCTTAGGACAGAATCCTAGAAGTAGAGTTGCTAGATCAAAGACCAGACACAATAAGGTCACAATTTTTGCAATACAGAAATAGATAACTGCTAGGTTTTTTAAAAACTTGACTCATAGACACATAATATAGGAACACTTGATTTAAAATAAAACAAAGGCTAGAGGTATAGCTCTGGGACTGGGGGAGACTGTGCAAGATCCTAGATTCAATTCTCAGAACCAAAAGTAAAAAATAAATAAAATAAAACAGATAAGTATATCTGTTTGTGGGAAAACACAAAGGAAATTATATATCCTTCTTTAAAGGTAAGAGTTTACATCTATTAAATTATAGCTTAGCTGACAATAAAACACAAACCCAAATTATAATATGTTTAGGGCCTGATCACATTTACTAAACATGTGCCTCCTGAAGAACCAGCTAGGTTTTTTCAAGAGGCTCCCTGAAGCAAGGACTCAGTGGGATATCAACATGGGTTCTGTACTACAGCTCAGCACTGGATGACAGAAATACAATATGCACCACAAATGCAAGCCACATATGGAATTTTAAATTTGCTAGAGGCCACAAAAAATTAAAAAAAGTAAAGAGAAACAGTTGAAATTAACTTTCAAACAGCATTTTATTTCACCCTGTGTATCTGAAGTATTTTTTCAACATGAAATTAAAACTTTTTAAAAATTATTGAGATCTTTTATGTTTTGTTTTAGTTTTTCTTCATTCAGGCTTTTGTTTTGTTTTTTTGTACAGACTTCAAATTCTAGCATCTTTAACTGTTAACACCAGCCCACATTTTAAGTGCTGAAAACGTGGCTAGTGGCTACTGTAATGAACAGTGCAGGTCTAGAGCAGGGGTTGGCAATGTTTTTCTGGTAAAGGGTCAGACAGTGAATGTTTCAAGCTTTGCAGGCCCTAAATCAGATCAAGGATATCATGTAAGTTCAGGGTGGTGTGCAATCTCTAGATGAAGATGTTTTCAGGATGAAGATAGACTGGGACCAAGCACAAGCATCAGTCACATCAGTCAGTGTCACTTGGATCCCAGGGAGATCCTGTCTCTTCTCCTGAGAGCCCACTGTCCACAACATGGACATGTGGCTGTAAGTGAGGTGACTCAGCAACTGTGACTCGGGTGGAAATTGCACCGTTCAGCACCCTGCAGTTGTCAGAGCAGAGACCCTAAGGTGTTGTTGGTGACGACAGCAGACTGTGAGCAGCAGTAAGATGTGGCCACTGGCCTGAGGGACAGCTCTGAGAGCAGAAGAGGATCTTTACAAAGGGATGCCCCATGTCCACCACTCCTGTGCCAGCTCATCAACAATCACTGGAGGACAGGCCCTGCTTTGAGAACAGACTCTCATATAAGAGAAGATCAACAAAAACCTTTGCATAGTGAAGGTTCTGTGGAATCCTGCCCTACAGAAAGCCACCTTACCTGGTGTCACCCAGCTCTTTCCCACACATTTCTGGCAGTGGACCTATTTTAAGTAGCACCAAAACATACAAGTGGATATTCCTCATAACACATGCTGTATTTTGAGGGACACCTGGCCCAACTGACTACAAATTTTATTCAGCCTTGTTATCAGAAAATATTCCCCACAGTGAACCTTATTGATAATAGGACCAATTCCTATTCCACCAGCTACCCTGAGTCACACAGCTGTCCTACCCACCTCTCCAGCCTTGTCCAAATGTCATTTTCCAACTTGAACCCAAATTAACTAGAAATTAAGTGTATGTCTTCCTTCTTCATCTCAGTTAAACTCAGGTCCTTATAACCTTAATGCTTCTGAAACTCTGCCTGACCACAAAGACAGAAGGACCATGGGCAGCCTTTACTTGATCTCTCAAGTCACTGGAGAACATCTCCACAGATTCAGGCCTTCAGGACAGCAGAGATGAAACCTGCAAATTCTTTCATAGTCCTCAGTACAGCACTTAATATTCAGAAAAAGCTGAAAACTTGCTTAATGAATACCTGAGGGAATGAAGTGCCCAGACTCTGACTGGTGAGTCCAGCTTGTGAGCACATTGAGACCTTCTAAAAGCCACCAGAAGTAAGGATATTCATTCAAACCTTCTTGAGCAGAAAAGCCTAGCAATACCTGTGCTCATCCATCATTTTAGGACATGAGACACATCACTGTAGCACTCCACTGATAATTAATCAATTCATGCTCAAAATTCTACTTCCTTTTACAACATACTCTATTCTCTTTTTCTGTATTTTTATTTGTTCTTTTTAGATATACGTGACAGTAGAATGCATTTTGACACATTATACATACATAGAGTGTAATTTCCCATCTTGTGGTTATACATGATGCAGAGTTTCACTGGTCATGTAATCATATATGAACATAGGAAAGTTATGTCCAATTCATCCCACGTCTTTCGTATTCCCATCTCCTTCTCTCCCTTCCCTTCATTCCCTTTGTCTAATCCAATGAACTTCTCTTCTCTCCACTTATTGTGTGGTAGCATCAGCATATCAGAGAGAACATTCAGCCTTTGGTTTGGGGGGATTTGCTTATTTCACTTAGCATGAGAGTCTCCAGTTCCATCCGTTTACGAACAAGTGCCAAAATTTCATTCTTCTTTAAAGCTGAGTAATATTCCATTATGTATAGATACCATAATATTCCATTATATATAGATTTTCTTTATCCTTTCATCTGTTAAAGGGCATCTAGGTTGGTTCCACAGCTTATTTCTTGTGAATTGAGCTGCTATAAACATTGATATGGCCATGCCACTATAGTATGCTGATTTTAAGTCCTTTGGATTTATGCTAAGGAAGGGGATAACTGGTCAAATTTTGGTTCCATTCCAAGTTTTCTGAGGAATCTCCATACTGCTTTCCATAGTGGTTGCACCAATTTGCAGTCCCACCAGCAATGACAACATACTCTATTCTTTCCATAATTCATATAATTTTTCTTTAAATGCAAATTTAATACACTATAGTTTTCCCAATGAGACTAGATGCTTTGCCTTTAAAAAACACTTATTAGCATGAGAAGAAAAATGTTGAAATACCTCTAAACAGGACTTTAGCTTTTAAGTACTGCTACATGCATACACAGACACACACACACACACACACACACACACACACGCATGCATGTGTTCACAGACCTCAACAAAATAAACAACTTTTGCTGTAAGAAATCCTCTTTGCATCTCAGTGGCACCAAGTGGATTACTGAGAATTCATATAGAATTCTAACCCTGGATTTGTAAATTTTTTTTAAAGCTATCAGGAAATAGAGATATACTATAAGTTCCAAAGCAAATCATGATACCATGATCAAAAAACTCTAAATGTATGGGATTGTAGAAACAGGATATTTTAAACCAACATCATCCTGAAAAACTTGGAATCTATGCTACGGTATCAATTAAGCAATGAAAAGCCAAACAATGTTATAATACTAACAATGGCAAAAGCCTTAATAATATCTACAATAAAAGGTTTTCTCTGCTTTACAGAGCCTGTCTAAGTAATTAACATTCGTTTATTCGAACTATGGTAACATCTCCATAACTTTAAGTGGCTCTTAGACAAATGTGGAAAAGAGATCACAAAGGATATAGAAAACCCCTGCCTGGATTTCACTGTGATGTCATTAGCAGCAATCCTAAGGAGTTTGAGAATGGGCTTACAGAGGGTTTATTGGGTGGGCTCTGGGAAAATCCCACTTCTCTAGCCAATAAGGCTGCCAGGTGAAGAGCCAGTTCGCTGTCTTTCCTTACTCGAAATGACAAAGATGCCTCCAACAAGGCTGCCTTCCAACATCACTAAATAATTTTTTTCTTTTCTTTTTTTTTAGAAAAAAAACTTTTTTATGTAAGTTTTCTTTATATATGATGGCAAGATGCATTACAATTCTTTTTACATATATAGAGCACAATTTTTCATATCTCTGGCTTTATACATAGTATATTCACACCAATCGTGTCTTCATACCTGTATTTTGGATAATAATGATCATCACATTCCACCATCATTGATAACCCCATGCCCCCTCTCTTCCCCTCCAACCCCTCTGCCCTATCCAGATTTCATCTATTCCTCCCATGCTCCTGCTCCCTATCCCACTATGAATCAGCCTTTTTATATCAAATAAAACATTCGGCATTTGGTTTTGGGGGACTAGCTAACTTCACTTAGCATCATCTTCTCTAACTCCATCCATTTACCTGCAAATGCCTATTTTACTTATTTTTAATGTGTGGTGCTGAGGATCAAACCCAGGCCTCACACGTGCTAGACAAGCGCTCTATCTCTGAGCCACAATCCTAATGCACAAAATAATTTTCAAATAAAAAGTTTTGTCTAAACATCAACTTTGGAAATTACATTTATTCAAATTCATCGTGGGGCAGAAGCTTTAAAAAACAGAGGAGTGGTGGAGGCATAAGTTCAACAATATTCTTTCAAGGGCCCATTTGTGGCTAAAATTACCTTCATTATTACAAGCTGCATGGAAATTCTTGACAAGGAAGGGCTGGTGGGGCCCCTGGGACCCAATGTTCTGGGTGGAGAGAACAACAACAGCCCAAGGAGTCAAGGCAGCTGTTACCAACATCAAGGTCGGAGAGAATGAGTCCCTAACACCGGGAAGCTTAATTGTTTTGGTCTTTTTAAATCACAAAGGTATCATAACCAAATATAAACATAGGCTAACTAAAATCACCAAACTGTCAAATTTACCATTTTCTAACCACAATGAAAGATATGAATAAGTGAAAACCCACTGCAAATGAGTAAATAATATAACTGCATCAAGAAATAGCAGCAGCATCTGGACTTTTAGCAAGTAATGCTCTCAGGCCCAAAGGGTCTACTTGAAGAGATAAAAAACCAACCAGGGTAAAACTGGGCTAGTATTTTTATCTTCCAAGTAGGTTTTCAGAGGAAGCCCTTCAAAAGCCAAGCACTAAATTTTCCTCTTTCTCTTATGGTCATGATTTTTCCCATCTTTGGATTTAATGATCAAAAGGTCAAAGCCCATAGCCTATGAGGCAAGATAGACGGTCTTATCCCTGTATGTCCTTCCAAATATACATGAACCTTGCAAACACAAATAAATGTCAAGCTCTTATCTGGAGCTGCCACATTTCTTTGTTTCTAAAAGGCTTTTGTAAAATGCAACATAATTTAGTAAGTTTTTAAGGAAAAAAATACCATATCCATGAAACATACACAATGATTAAAAAATGACATGATCCAGTAAAATATTAAAATGCAAGAATTCTTAGCAATGAAAAAAAAAAGATGATAAATTTAGGCATTTCTGCTTTCCACATAAAAATGGAGCTCAAAAACTGTGGACTCTTTTAATCATAATAAATATTACTCCTTAAGAAGAGCAAATTCCGCAGAAAGCCTTCATAACCTAGTTTTATTTTCAGAAACTACTCTACTGTATTTGGCCATATTTATTTCTGTATATTAGTTCACGGACTAACTGGCATTTTCATTCGAGGAATTCGTATTTGAGGTTGGGTTTTCAATCAGAAGACAACTTCGAAATTCAAGTAGAGTGTTCATTAAAGAAAAGTTTCTAATTAAGGTGAAGAAGTTGGAGAAATTACCCTTAACATAGTGACTAAAAGGAAGACACTTGTGCTGGGGGTGTCACTCAGTGGTAGATGCATCCTTAATATGCACAAGGCCCTGGGTTCAATACCCAGCATCATAAATAAATAATAAATAAAACAGAAACTCTCATTTCCCACTTTTCTATTTGCTCCTTTGTCTGCATGCACCCCACCTACCCTGCCAGTTCAGTCACAAATGCCATCCTGATGTTTACTGCAGCACCATGTGAAAGTGAAGGGTTATGATACAGAAAGAACCTAAGCACTCAACGACAGGGGAATGCTGCAGTGTCATTACAAATCATGTTTCCAAGGGAGTATTCACTGACTGGCAAGTCAAATACCCACAATATAATGTTCAGTAAAAATCAGGACCAAAACTCAGTATACAACATGATTTCAATTATGGCCTTTTTAGAAATGTCTACGTATTATACACATACACAGAAAAACAAACAATGAACACTTGAAAGAAATTCTCCAACAATTCAATATTCAGTTTTCTCTGAGGGATGGAATTTCAGGAGAGAGAGTTTGATATTTTTCTTTAATAGTTCTCTGTGACTTTCAAATTTTACACAATAAACCCTGCTTTTACAGATGAAAAACTGCTTTTCAAGATTCTTTAAAGAGAACACTCTATACCAAAAAAGAAAAACATGTGCAAGCCAAGGACTTCCCTAATTTTCCTTTTAGTATACACTTTAGACATTCTCTGTAAAGTTAAATCTCCTGCCCCACACCTATTTATTTATTTGTTTGTTTATTTGTACTGGTGATTGAGCCCAGCCCTTTTTGTCTTTTATTCTGAGACAGGCTCTTGTTAAGTTGCTGAGGCTGGCCTCAATCCTGCAATCGTCCTACCCCAGCCTCCTAAGTTATAGGCGTGTGCCACTCTAACTGGCACAAATTGCACTTTTAAAGCACAAACGTTAATTTAGCCACATTTTTTCCTGAAAAAAAAAAATTAGCTAGAATTCTGACTCTAATACATTTTAACATATTTATTAACTAAGGGTCTAAAAAACAGCAAGTATTTACAAAGAAAAAGAAAACAAAGAAAAAACCCCTTCACTGATGTATCCTGTACCCACTGATATTTACCTATGATTAGTAAAAGTAATCTTTCAACTTTTTATTAAGGAATTTACAATCCACTAAATATTCTCCATAAAAATTACAAACCACAGATTCAAAAATATGCCAACAAAATTGATAAATAAGCTATCTTCTTCTCCAAGTGGATCATAAAATGAGAGAATACCCATGCCCAGTAACAAAATTTTCAACTAGTTTGCTGTTTAAATTGTTTTCATTTAAATGAAGAAAAAATGCAATTTTAAGGATTTAAAAATAACATTTTTGTAGGTTTTATAGCTTACAAAAGAACACTTTTCACATAAATTACCTCAATTAGTTTAATATTTTCACTTTCTTTGAGAGATAGAAATATTATCCCTATTTGGTAGGTTGACTAAGCTTATGGATCCACAGCTTATTAAAGGTGGATCTAGAATGGAACTTGGGAACTTGGCCTCGATATCCTGGGTATTTGCAGTGTGTCTTCAGTATCGTTAAAACAAAGGACAAGACAGGGGATCAGGAAGGAGGATGGTCTCAGCCCAACTGCCATACTGAAACTGGACTTCAATAATAATAATTCTAGGAAGAAATTGTTCCCTGGGGATCTACAACAACAGGATGTTACTGTTCAACCATTTTAATGTATGAGTTCAAACAGAAGGTAAAACTTGCCAACCAAACCAATACAAGAGGATACTATGGTCCAAAACAGCAAGACTGTGCACAGAGGAAGGCCCAATATCACATAAGTACATGCACGCTAAAGGCACAGGTTGCAAGCATGATCCTTCTTTCCCCAACATTCCAGGCAGCAGCCTTCAGTGCTCTGGGACCGAAATCTAGTTAGCCCTAGTGGCCAAAAAGTGGTACCATCAATCAAAGCAATGAGGACATAAACTGGCATTAAAATGTAAGAAAATTTCTGTTCAGCGTCAAGAGCTCTATGGCATAGGCAAAGTCTGAGATGGCAGATGTTTTACTCAGCTTTTTTGCTGCTGTGACTGAAAGGCCCATCCAGAACAACTATAGAGGAGGAAACATTTATTTAGGGGCTCATCATTTCAGAGATCTCAGTCCATAGAGAGCAGGCTCTATTGGGGGTAGGGGTGGAATCTAGGTGATATAGGATATCATAGCGGAAGAGTGTGGCAGAGGGAAACAGCTTACACAGTGATCAGGAAGCAGAGAGACTCCACTCTCCAGATACAAAATATATACTCCATAGCCCCACATGCAATGAACCACTTTCTCTAGCAACACCTCACCTGCCTCCAGTTACCACTCAGTTAATCCCATCAGGAATTGATTCACCAATTAAGTTAAGGCTATAACCCAGTCACGTCTCCTCCAAACCTTCTTGCATTGTTTCACACAAGAGCTTTTGGGGGACACCTCAATATCCAAACCAAAATAGCAGAAGGTTGCGTCTTCCATATCTTCAGTGCCGATGGTGCTGGACAAACAACAAGAAAGAAACCTGAGCTGCAAATCAAGAGGCACCATTGAAAGGCATTGGATTCAGGCTGGGGTGTAGATCATTGGTACAACAGTTGCCTAATGTTCACAAGACCCTGAGTTCAATCCCCAGCCCTGAAATAAAGGAAGGGAGGAAGAGAGAGGGTTCTTCCACACTGACTATTCACTAGCACCCCACTCCCTGCCATGCCCTAGCTCTCAGGGCCTTAACATGGGGCCCAGAACACAGGAATCATAGAGGTTTTTAAACTAGCTCTAAGGCTTTCTTTCCTCAGGTCATATATTTCCAGCCCCTAGCTAAGGCTCAAGCTTAACAAATACTAACTGACTAAATCTGGTTCTATTAACCAGGTTTCCCATTTAGTAAAGGTTTGATCTGGGTGAATTACTAAGCCACTCCAAGCTCAGTGTCTTTCTGCAAAATAATCAAGTCAGCGTCATTTCAAGGTTGTGAAGATTAAGTGAGATAATGTTTGTAAAGCGCTTAGCATTAAATTAACGATGACTTCTACAATAGTATAATATAAAACAATGTTCACAAAAAGCTAAAAGCTAGTGTCCTAAATGAAATCGTTTAATTTTATTTTACTTTCTAAGAAGAGCTGACTTATACCTGCAGAAAGATAATGGCTTTAAAATAAATGTTCACCAACTAAAATAGATGCCAGATAGATATACCTAGCCAGCCAGCCATCAGATCTGAGCAATCTATTTAAAAGCAAAATTTAAACTCACCGTGTGAAGAATGAATGGGAACGGTGCCTTGGTACCATCAAAATAGACACCTTGCTAGACTAGAGGTGTAGCTCAGTAGTAGAGCACTTACCTAGCATGGGTGAGGCCCTGGATTGGATCCCCACACAGCATCACAGAAAAGATATAAATATATATATGGGGGGTGGTGTATACGTGTATGTGTTTGTGTGTGTGTGTATACCTAGACACCTCACCACCTGTGAGTAACATGAAGGTAAACATCTATAAAAATAATATTATAACTACAAAATTATATTTGTTTTATTTGGTTCAAATATCTAGTATCAAAGATGTTCCGAAATTAAATTGGTAAAATAAGGATTAGTGATTTATCACTTCTTAGTAATTTTTGACTATTGAACTAAATGTAATTAACATACAAGTTTCCAGGGTAATAAAAAGATCATTTCTTCACTGCTCTGCAAGGAGTTTCACACATTGTTAGACTCAATATTAAAACTCATTGCTGGGCTGGGGCTGTAGCTCAGTGGCAGAGCGTTTGCTTAGCATGTATAAGGCACTGGGTTTGATCCTTAGCACCACATAAGAAATAAATTAATTAAAAAAACAAAGACATTATGTGTCTCTCTACAACTAAAAAAAAATGTAAAAAAAATTCATTGCTAAGTAGTAAATGGCCAAATAGCTTGTTACAGAAACCACCACTCCCCGACCCCCAACACACACAGAGAACAATTTCAAAAGCTGGAAACAACTCACAAAAAAAAAAGTATCTGAAAGTTTCACTGGGCTAACAGCCAAGCCATGAGAAATAGCCACCTGAGAGAAAGGAGATAAACTACTGAGTCGACAATCTGGGAAGTTCTTCCTCTCAAGGCATTTGCCAACTTATAGGTTTACAAAGCCAAGAGGCTAAAAGCCAAGCAGAGAGCGTAGCTAAAATGCTGGGAACCAGCGCTGCATGTTTGGCACTCTTTCGGGGCTGAGGAAAGGAAGGAGAAAGAATTGTGTAAACATCTTAGATTTCCAGATAGGACACTGGAAAGACTTGACTTTAGAAACTGGAGCAAACCGGCCGCTGACAAAGCTCTCACAAAGCCCAACACCCAGCTGACAGCTCATCTCAGAATTGATTAATATAACAAACCCCCACACTAATGCCTGCAAGAATGCACAAGTAAACCTCCTCTGGAGGAAAATAAAATCATCCAGGGCCTCAAAGGACTTCTACTGTTCATACACAATGTCCAGCATTCAATCAAAATTACAGGGCATACAAGCAACTATAGGTCTGCTGCTAAGCCTTTGTTGAAACTGATGATGAAACTTTGTGACTCTCTGTCCTAAAATTCCTACAAAGATCTACAAATGTTGGAGAGCCAAACTTTGCTTGTCAAAAGAAAATGACAAATATTCAAGGATATAGCTGGGTTGGCCCCAGCAGCATTTCACCTTTACATTTTAAAAAACAAGCTGGGCATGGTGGCATATGCCAATAATCCCAGCTACTGAGGCAGGAAAATTGCACGTTTGAGGCCAGCCTAGCAACTTAGTAGGAACAGCCCCTCACCCTGCAAAAAAAAAAAAAAGAGTAGCAAGAGTCCCTCTGAGTGGATTCCCTACTCTGGTACTGGAAGCAAAGCCATTTGACTCCTGGAGATTGATTCCCTAAATGCCTGGGCCTGATGGTTAGGCTAAGCTGAGACCAGAGATGCTGCCTGGGGTGCTATAGCTATTCAGCCTCCGTGCTGGCCATGCAGAAGCAAAAGCAGATGCTGTTGTTCCATTCAGAGGACAAAACTCAGACTTTGGGGTAGTTGACAATTGGCATGGCTGTTTGGTCTGCCATGTGGAAAACTGCAGCCTGGCAGATTAAAGAGACCCTTCCAAGGCAAAACAACCCTGGAAACAAATCATGGCTGCTAACTGAATGCATATGTAGATGTTCCCAGTAAGGACCAATTCTTTGATGGGATCAAGTGAAATCAAGCTGCTGATCATTATGGCTCTCCTTCTAATGCAGAGGCCACCACTATGTGACAGACTGAGGGCTCCTACCAAAAGCTGATCATTTGTCTTACAAGAGGAGAGGTCATATTGCTAGCAGCAGTACCCTCCTGCTCCTGAGATTGGTTCTCAGGGTTGTCTCACTACTGTTGATACTTTATCAGGTGACTGGTCATCTGTGTCCAGCCATACCATTGTGGTCCTTGAAACTAACAATAGACTGATTGCCCTACTTTTTCTCCTTCATCTGTTTCTACATATTTTAGTAAGGCATTTTAATCATTGAATTCCGTTGAGAAGATATCCTCCTCTTGGCCACTTTTGAATAATGATCAAGATAAAGGGGTGGGAAGAATGATTATAGGGTGATTACGGAGTATTGCAAAGATCTATTTTGAAAACTGAGGATTCTGCCTCCAACAATGCTGGATACCAACCACCTTCTTTCCCTCCCAGCACGCCCAGGCCAGCCTGGTGGGCACACCCTCCAGGGGGCAGCATAGCTGAAAGAGGCCTCAGGGGTTCACATTTAACTCTGGTTAACTTGTATGAAGTTTCCTTGTTTCTCTGGTGCTGGACCCTTCCAGATGAAAGGTTTAGGTGTAAGTAGAGAAGAAGGTAAAGTTGGAGCTAGATACCCACATTTCTCCACCTCCACAAAATGCCCGGATTTTTGTGGAGATGAGGAAAAAGTAACAACCCAGGCTCTGGGGAAGGAACACCAAAAGGATGGAGGTAGAAGAACATTATAATTTTTTTGTTTTTTCAATTGCCCTGAGAGCCTTCCTCCATAAGGAAAACATCCACCCTGGTGTGGCAATCTAAACTGCTGTAAGATTCACATGCTATTTACATGGGTCTTCTGGGACCTATCTGATGGCTTTGAACACATGGATATATCAGAGCAGCAGGGGAGGGCCCCACTCCTGCATCTTCCACGCAAGGCAGCTCCTGACATTGTCCTCATCCCCATTCACTTCATGCGCAGACAAATGCCACAAAGAAAAAGATACACAACTTGTACTATACAGTTCATAACTTCTGTTCATCAAAAGACACCATGAAGGGTGTGTCTCAGAGGTAGAGCACTTGTCTGGCATAAGTGAGGCTCTGGGTTCAATCCCCGACCCGCAAAACAGACACAACAACAACAAAGACAACCACTGAGATGGTAGAAAGGAAAGATGCTAGGAGAAAATATCTTTAACACACATCATTGACAAAGGACTCATATCTTCATTTTATATGTATGCATGTATGAGTGTGTTTGTGTGTATGTATGTGTGTGTGTAAAATTCTAATATTCAACCATTTCTGATGTACAAAATTAATAATTCATTACCTTAACACTTATAACTCCTACAAATCAATTCAATAAAAAGTGGATAAAGATCAAATAAGCACTTTAAAACAGAGAATAGCCAAACAGTAAACAAGTAATACCAAGAGTTGAGAGAATGTAGAGGATTTTTTTTTTTTTTTGAGGTGCTGGGCATTGCACCAAAGGCCTTGAGTGTGCTAGGCCACTGAGCTACATCCCCAGACCCTTTTCCATATTTTTTTTACTGGATACATAATAGTAGAATCTAATTTGTCATCACATATATGTACATGCACATGATATAACAATACAATCTGTTAAAATTGTTCCTCAGTATTTCCCTTTCCCTCCACCCCACCCTCCCCTGGTCCCTTTCTTCTTCTTTACTGATCTCCTTTTGCTTTTCATGAAATCCCATCCTCCACATCTTTCTTTTCCTTTAACCTCTTCAGTTGCCACGTATGAGAGAAAACACAACCTTTGATTTCTGAGTTCTACTTCTTTCTCTTAGTATAACAGTCTCAAGTTCCATCTATTTTCCTGAAAATGACATAATTTCATTCTTCTTTATGAATGAATAAAACTGCATTGTGTATATTTACCATACTTTGTTTATGCATTCATCCACTGATGGACACTTATGCTGGTTCCATAGACTGGATATTGTGGATTGTGATGCTATAAATATAGATATGCATGTACCACTATAGTATGATGACTTCAATTCTTCAGGACAAATACTGAGGAGTGGTATACTTAGGTCATATGGTGGCTCCATTCCTAAAATTTTGAGGAACCTCCATACCTATAGTGGTTGTACTAATTTACCATCCCAGCAACAGTGTAAAAGTAAAACTTTTTACCCATGCCCTCTCCAGCATCTACTGTTATTTGTATTCTTGATTTCTGTCATTCTAACTGGAATAAGATAAAAATCTCAGTGTCATTTTGATTTGTTTCTTTTTTTGCTAAAGATCTTGAACAATTTTTAAAATTTATTTGTTGGTTATTTGTATTTCTTGTGAGAAGTGTTTAGTTCATTTGTTCATTCATTGATTGGGTTATTTCTTTTAATGGTAAGTTTTTTAAGTTCTTTATATATTTTGAATAATAATCCTGTGTCAGAAGAGTAGCTAGCAAAGATTTTTCGCCCATTCCCTCTCTTCACATTCTAAATTATTTCCTTCACTGTGCAGAAGCTTTTTTAATTTGATGCCATCCAATTTATTAATTCTTGGTATTATTTCCTAAGCTGCTGCTTCTTGAGGAAGAAGTTGTTGTTTGCACCTATATGTGCATGACCGGAGGCCAGTAATCATATTGTGGTGCAGATAAGGTGAGAGAGTAAAGTTGCTACTGAAAGGAGACACATTTTCTTTCAGGAGTTTAAAACTTTCTAGTCTAATTCCTGGGTCTTTGATCCATTTTGAGTTGACTTTTTTGCAGGATCAGAGAAGGATCTGGTCTCATTCTTCTACATATGGATAATCAGTTTTCCTAGCACCATTTTAAGACTGTCCTTTCTCCAACATATCTTTTTGATACCTTTGTCAAGGATCAGATGATTGTACCTGTGCAGGTTTGTCTCTGTATCTTCTATTCTGTTCCACTGGTTTATGTGTCTGTTTTTATGCCAGTTACTATAGCTGTTATAATTTGAGATCAGGAATTGTGATACCTCCAAGTATTGTTGTTTGGGGGTTTTATTATTTGTTTGTTTATTTTTTACTTTTTTGGTTTAGAATTGCTTTGGCTATTCTGGGCCTTTTGTTGTAAATTAATAAAAGAACTGTTCCATCTAGAAAAAATACAGAACCATTTTTTCTAATTCTGTGAAGAATGCCATCGTATTTAGATGGGAATTACATTAAATCTGTATATTGCATTTGGTGATATGGTCATTTTAATGATAATAATTCTTCCTACCCAAACATGGGAGGTCTATCTTCTTCTGCCTTCTTTAATTTCTTAAGTTTCTACAGTTTTCATTAAGAGGTCTTTCACCTCCTTGGTTAGATTTATTTCCAGTTTTTTTTTTGAGGTTATTATTAATGGGATTGCTTTCCTTCTCTGCAGGTTCATTATTGGTGAATAGGAAAACTATTGATTTTTTGCACGCTGATTTTGTAACCTGCTGCTTTGCTGAATTTGTTAGCTCTAGCAGTCTTTTGGTGGAGCTTTTTGAGTCTTCTAAGTATAGGATCATATTATCGGAAAACAGTGATAATTTGAATTCTTCCTTTCCTATTTTTATCCATTCTATTTCCTTCTCTTGCATAATTTCTGGCTAGAACTTCTATACTATACTGAATAGAACTAGTGAGACAGGACACCCTTGTCTTGTTCAAGAGAATGGCATTCTTACATGCTGCTGGTGGGAGCAACCTTGTAGAACTATGTAGGGCATAACACAATCCATCATATACAAGAAACCAATTAACCCTAAAAATTGTTCATCCATAATATTGAAATTGAAATATATATATATATATATATATATATATATATATACATGCACACACACTCACACACACACACATACCCATAAATACATATATCCTTTGAACAACTTCATTTCTGAGTATGCATAATCAACAAAAAGTATACATGTATGTACACCAAATGACTTATGTACAAATTTTCATAGTACTATTTGTAATAACTCCATATTAAAGACAACCCAAATGTCCATCAACAGTAAAACGGATAAAGAAAGTGTTGTATACTCACTCAGTAGAAACAAAGAAATGTAAAGGAACAAACTGCAACATCTAAAAATATGGATGAATCTTACTGAGGAAAAGAAGCCTGACATAGAAAAAATGCAGTGTGGGCCTGAGTATATGAAGTTCATAACTGGGAAAAAATAACTAATGGTGTCACAAGGAAGGATGGTGGGTACCCCTGAGGTAGTTTCTAGAGGCCTGATCATGTCCATTGCTCAGTCTAGATGCTGATCACAAAAAATTTATTGATTTTGTGAAAATATATCAAGTGTCACACTTGTGATTTATGTACTTTTCTGCATATATACTACACTCAGAAAAAAAGAGTTTTGTTTTAATTTACTTTAAAATAACAGTATTTAAATAATCTCTAAAATATTAAAAAGTAAAAAATCATTACAAATATGACCCTTGAACAGTACTGGAGGCATTACATCACCAGAGGCCAGAAATCATATTGTGGTGCAAATAAGGTGAGAGTGTAAAGTTGCTACTGAAAGGAGACAATGTGGTTTATCGTGAGGAACAAATATTAGGTTGGTGAAAATAAAATTACTAGCTTGATGAAGGAACTAGATGGGTCAATACTTATGTCTATCAAACCCACCAAACTTTCCGTGAAACTCCCTCATCCACAGCACCCACTGTCTTGCAGTTGATTCACAGATCCGTGACAGGCCAGTGATTTTGTCTGACCTTAACATATAAACTGAACAATCAGATTCTATCTCACAAGAATATGAGACTAAATAAATAGAGATGTGCTATGGTAAAAACTGAAATTAAAAAAAAAAAGCAGGGCCATTTTCTTCCCTGAAAATGAGCCACATCAGGTGTGATTGACTTCACCACTGAAGGAAGAAGAACTTGCTGATCCAGGAAAAAAAAAAAAAAAGACAAGAAAAATGGAATCAAAATGTTGAAATCAGTACCATGGCGGGTATGGCAACCTGAAATCTGGGGAAGCAGAAGCTATGAGGAGACAGAAACAGCGGGAATTAACAAGACATCAATACACTGAAAACCAGATCAATCAGGAGCATCATCCAAAGAAGAGATAAGTCCCAATAAGGTAGAGAACCATTCACCCTTAGATTACCTTACAATATTTCTCACTGTCCCCCCACACTGAGATGTGACCTTTATTTAAGACAATCTGAGTTCATATTTCTCCCTTGCAATCAAAAGGGCATAACACAATCCATCATATACAAGAAACCAATTAACCCTAAAAACTGTGCCAATACTAGAAAAACGAACTCCATTCTTGATAAATGAAGCCTTGGCAATTGCCTTAAAATAACATTGTCTAGCTGTTGGTCCTCTGAAAAATGAATGAAACATTGGTTTATAGATAATGTCCTCACTGTTGCAAAGCTGTGCAAAGCACTGAGTGAGAAGCAGCATCCACAGCAACAGTGGCCAAAACTCATTCTTCACTCTAAATGGAAGACAACTCAATGAGTTTGGTGAATAGACTCCAATTTAAAAAAGAGATCTTTCAATGAGAGATCATCAATAATCTAATTGCCCCATAGAATGGGGTCAAATTACGAAAAATTCTTTCACTGTGATCCTGGTTAAACAACTGACTTCTTCGTTTCTTTAGGATTTGACACACTGGAATTTATTGGAAAGTTAATTCTACCATCTTATATCTTCACAACAACTGTCTTTGGTTTGTTCCTTTATTATAGCATCAAAGAAACAAAAAGATGACTGCCATTATGATAACACTCATTCTAACAGAAACACATGACAAACTCTTTCCAAGAGAGTTCTTTCCAGAGCTACATCTAGTGCAATCTTCATCGCCAAACAAGACTACGCCAAAGAGGAAAAGAAAAAAAAAATTTAATGTACAAGTGAAATAACACAATGTCTGGGACTTTACTTAAGATAATGGGGAGGGGGAGTGCATGTGGAGGGAAACAGACATAATAAAAAATGACAGAAAGCTGAAGAGTTTGGAAGCTGGATGATGGCATTCTGTAAACTATTCTATTTTGTATGTGTTAAAGAATTTTTTTAAGTGGAAGGCTGGAAAAAAACTTCCTAAGTGTTCTTAATAATGAAAGCAAAAAAGATGAAAATCAGAGAAGAATTGTATTGGAAAGTAAGTAACAGAAATGCTAGTTGACGAATGTGCTCACTGCTTGCCCTGTGCCAGGCCCTATGCTAGAAGCCTGGCCTGGATTATTGCCCTCACAACAACCCGGTGAAGTCAGTGTGGTCATAATCCCCATCCCCCAGGCTGAGAATCAGGTTTAGAAAGAGAAATTGTTCAAGATCATGTCTCTCGAATGTAGTGGAGCCAAGACTGAAAGCTACACAGTTTAACTCCTGAATGAACCTCCACCTCACCTGGACATGGATATCCTTAAAGGTAAAAGAAAGCAAATTCATATTGGATATGAGTGGCCTCCAATTCCTGTGAATCACTAGCATTGTCTCATCATGATACTTCTGTAATGAGTGACACTGTTACATAAGGGGAGACCAAGTTATCACCTCCCTGTTCCCCCATTGCTAACCCCAGGAAAGCTCCAAGCTCTCAAACCGGCGTCTGTTTGCAAGGACTAACCCCACTGTTCTCATTAGTCACAAGAATGGCATGGGCTCATAAACACAGTTCAGGAAGTGATTCAGGCATTGTCTAAATTAAATCAGACACTGACAGAATAAGACATCTCAGGAACCCGAAAATAATGCTGAATACCAGCAGCTAGAATCCCTCACATTCCTGCTGTATGATCATCACAAGCCTCAGCAATGTCCTATCACAAGTACTGGAAAAGTGAAACAGTGGACCACGTTTTTAAAATGAAGCACAAGATAATCAATAAGTCTTATTTTTAAGCATATATTGTTTTATCTCATTTTATTTGTATCTTTTTAAATCTTATGAGAATTATAATTCTATTTAATGTACTCTGATGCTATAATTGTTCTTATATAAACCTCCCCAACATTTTTTTTGGGGGGGGAGGGTATTGAACCCAGGGGCACTTAACCACTGAACCATGTCCCCAACCCTTTTTATATTTTATTTTGAGACAGATTCTCACTAAGTTGTTTAGGGCCTTGCCAAGTTGCTGAGGCTGGCTTTGAACTTGCAATCCTCCTGCCTCAGCCTCCCAAGCCACTGGGATTACAGGCATGCACCACTGCACCCAGCTAGACAACCCAAACTTTCTTTATTGTTTCTTCCTTCACAGTTCAAAATCAACAACAATAACAAAAAGCTTAATAGTTAAATAAATACATATCAACTCAAATTTGGGTTTTTTTTCCTGCCTTTTCTTTAAAATTATATATGGAGTATTTTGCAGTCACTGTGAGGAGTTTCAGGGAAAATTATTTGAACCTTTATTTTTCATTGAATCATAAGCTTTTAAAGTGCCAATAAAAAGGAAAACTATGAGAACATGTGCTTTCTGCATCTCTGTTCCATCTACCAATGCCAATATTTTCTGCAAAAACAATTTTAAAAAAACACAAAAACTGCTACTGTTCTTCCCCCCCCCAAAAAAATATATATCACAATCATATTTCAACTCCTTGGGCAAAATAGTAACATATATCCTTTGGTGGTGCCAAATTAATGTATTTTAACTCAATCAACTAAAATTTAAATGTTATACCAATGGAAATATAATGAATAATCTGGAAGACTGGTGAGTTTTTAGAAGGGCCAAATATTACAAAAGAGTCAAATATTTCACACAGTGCTACGTCCATACCTAACAAACATTATTTCTATTTTCATTTACTAAGATGTTACCTACACAATCATATGTTACTGAGAAATACATCATTCAGTGAATTCATTTAGTGGACATTACAGTGTGCTTATACAAACCTAGATGGTATAGCCCACTGCAAACCCACACTGTGTGCAAGAGTTACTGTGGGGTACGCAGTCCATCGTTGATTCAATGGTCTTTATGCAGTGCAGGGCTATTTACAGGGCTTTATTTAAGGTAAACAGATTCCAGAGAAGAATTTATACTTCTGTAATTAATATAATAGAATAATTACATGTCCTTAGTCCTGAAAAATAAAGCTCCTTCAACTATACAGATTAGATTGTAACTCACCTCTTTGAAATGTCAATGATACACAGAAAATCTGCAAACCCCCATCATATATAACTGCATAAACAGTTTAATATTCAATGACTGAATGTAACAATCTTAATAAACAATACACACACACACAAACACACATTCCTTTCTTATAGGA
This sequence comes from Urocitellus parryii, assembly GCF_045843805.1. Lineage (NCBI taxonomy): Eukaryota > Metazoa > Chordata > Mammalia > Rodentia > Sciuridae > Urocitellus > Urocitellus parryii. The sequence continues at coordinate 64,491,558 of NC_135531.1, read as the reverse complement.
TAAATAAATAGGCATAAAAATACCAAGTAACTTTAAAGTTGTAAAAATTAGGATTTAAGACCCAAACAAATCCATTTGCCAATCTGCTTTATTTTATCAAAAAATAACCTTAAAGAATAAGATTTTCTTTTCTATAAAATTTAAATTATATTGACTATAATATTGACTACATTTTTAAGTAGTATTGGAGAATGTAGATAAAATCAATTTAAAAATATAATATGTATTACATAGATAGCAATACAACTGTTTTAGTAAACTATGATTTTTCTAATTTTCAACTTAAAAAATGTATAATAAGCTACAATAATTTTCTTGCTAACAACAAAACATTTGACCATCACAAATACTCTAGGTTTATTATCCAATGTAAGGTCTCTATTATTCAATTCCAAAATAAATAAAAAAGTTATCATACATATTTTTCATCACTCAATAGTGCACTCAATTTTTCTCTGAAATTTGAAATAGTTATTATGTAATAAACCCATAGAAAGATAATTATCAAAGAAAAATAGTTTTGAGTACATCTATCACATCAAAGATGGATTTTCCTATGTTGAATTCTCAATAATAAATACAGTAATCTGAAAACAGTAGGTCTGGTGTAGTCAAAATTAAAATAACTAAATTTTACTAATCAATGAATTTCTTTTCTTTGCTTAATTTTAATGGAGGAACAATTACAAAGTATAAGTAATAAATTATTTTGGTTCTCCAGATTGTATTTTTAAACATCTTATATGACTTAGCATAAAAATTTATTCCATTTTCCCTTCATTTGTGGTTAGTAAGGAAAGGTTGAAAAGAAAACATGGATTTGTTTATTAAAATGAATTAAACAATATGAACAAAAATGAAAATCCACCATCCACACTTTATACCCCCTGCAAATATTTAAGAGTTTGCATGTAACTCTGTCTAATTCAATAAAAGGATTAAAATCTTTTTCTTGTAATCGAGTTAGGAAAGTTAAAATAAGGTGATAGGAAATAATAGTAATGAGGTGATAGGAAAATAATATAAATGTGAACCCCTTTTGAGATTAAATCAATATGCTTAATTCATCACAAATATGACAAGTATCTACAGTACACACTTGCAGAGCTAAGGAGATACCCCCACACACACACTAAACAAGGCAGTTGGGCTATAGAAACTTTAACATCACTAGAAGAAGAAGAAGAAAGCAGGCTTTGTTGCTGTACACATCTCTTGCTAGCAGGCAAGACAACTACTTAAACACACCAGACTAACTGGGATGTGTGCTTTAAAAAAAAATAATATCTATTTTTCAATATCTTTATTCATTTATTTTTATATAATACTGAGGATAGAACCCAGTGCCTCACATGTGTAAAGCAAGCTCCCTACCACTGAGCCACAGCCACAGCCACAGAATATGTACTTTTTACACCAAGTACAAGTATCTACAAAGGTCCATCTTTGAAGTAAAGGAATTCCCAATGAAATTGTTTGTTTAAAAGTAAATCCCAGGGGGAGGGAAGAGGGCAAGGAAGGGAATAGTACCAGGATGGAAATGGGAAAAACTATGTTATATTTATTTATGAATATGTTAAAATGAACCCCACTGTGATATATAACTACCATGACTAAAAAAAATTGTTTTTAAATTCAAGTAAGTCAAATTTTTCTATAAACATATATTGGTCTACAGTTGTATTTCTCAAGAATTAACAATAGTCATTTAAATAGTTTTCAAAGGGCAATATAAATGAACAAAATAGTGATTCACACATTACATTCCCAACTCCCATCTCATCCACATTTTCCATTTCTTAAAGATCAGTGGTAGAGCGCTCACCTAGCACGTGTGAGGCACTGGGTTCCATCCTCAGCACCACATAAAAATAAATAAATTAATTAATTAATTAATTTAATTAAAAAGGTATTGTGTCCATCTACAACTAAAAAAATTTTTTAAATCAGTTTTAAATACAATCTCCTTAGCAAGGCATTCTATGGCATAGTTAGTCTTCATATCTGGAGTTGGACTTTAATTAGCTACCTAGAACTGGTCTAACCTCAGTATTAACATAGGTAAAAATAAAAATGATGATGATGACAACGATCTCCAAGAGCTAAAGTGAAGTTTAAATTAGATGAAGTGATGGAGGATAATATTTCAAGCACAAAGTCAGACATACAGAAGGTACTTAAGAAATGCATGTTCCCTTTCTCCTTAACAGCCTTACCTATAATGAGAGGGAAGTTTTTCATTTCCCATTAAATGGAGCTTTCTTAAGAAGAAGTGCTATCCAGACACATTTGGAGAAAAGAAACATCATTTTGACAAAAAGGAACCACTTAGAAAACCAAATTCATTGCGATTATATCACTATTACTATGCCAAAAAAAAGTAGTCACCATATAAGGCTGATAAGAGAGCCTAGCAATCTGCCAAGGAGTCTCAAGGGAAATCTTGAAACACTAAGAAATGCATGAAGCAGTGTATATTTGGAAAGTGACAAATACCTTTCATTTTTTGTTTGTTTGTTTTGTTTTTGTTTTCCCACATAACTGGTAACAGTTTTAGACAAACAGCTAAAAAAAAGAAAAAGAAAAAACCTTGGATTTTTTTCTTTTCTTTGGTCAACCAATTTACTTTGAATCATTATTTAAATAAAGCAAAATAATGAGTGTTTTCGTGTAATTACCATAAAAACACAATTAATTATAATTTTAAAATTAGAAGTAGAATTTAAACTCTTAAGAATGTTTAGAGACAATGTATACCACGAATTACATCAATCATTGTAACTGTTGAAGACACTATATGTCTTCATCCATTGGAAAAGATAAGAATGTCTCTCAGCTGGCATACATCTGTAATCCCAGCTACTAAGGAGGCAGAGGCAAAAAGATTGAAAGTTTGAGGCTAGCCTGGGCAACACAGAGAGACCCTATCTCAAAATAAAACATAAAAGGGGCTGCAGAAGTAGTTCGGTGGTAGAGTACTCAGGTTCAGTCTTGCAGTACTACAAAAAAAAAAAAAATCTCTGTCAATGATGTTATTCTAGGTCTGCATATCTGCTGACCTGATTTTTCAGAATGTCCGTTTCAGTCACCTGCTTGTCCTCAGCTTCTCAGATGCACTTTTTATTACAGATTCCCATAATCTTTAAATCTGTGAAACTGCCTTTCACATCCCCCACAGGCAAAAAGCTCATGCCATCCATTTGAACCTTGGAAACAGAAACTGCCAATATTGGAAGGCAATTTAAAAATCATGTTATTTCCAAATGCTTAATTTTCACATATTACGACATAGAGATTTCACAGGGTGGGGACGGAGAAAACATTAAGAGATTTGTCTAAAAGAGTCACTAGGCAACATGGTAGAGGAAAACTACTGTCTCTTGAAATCTTATTTCAAGTTCTTACCTTCAACTAGGGTTATAGGGTTGAGGATAGAGTTACACAGAAAGCTCTAGAAACATATGTGGAGAAGATGACCTTGAGATCACATCCTCCCTCAAGCTCACCAGTCACTCAGGTCCATGACTCCTCAGAGTTTGAGAGGATTCAATCATAACAGAAACACAATTAACCCAAAGGGAACCAATGGCGTAAACCGTAGATTTAATATAGCGTTTCTCCTTCTTTCTTATTTCCACAACATTGTCTTATTAATTCTTCAAACACGCTCAGACAGACAGCCTTATTATGACATAGAGATTAAGCATTAGTCTGCTGGGCTAACCCAAGTCACCAAAGCATGTCTAACATAAGACAAAATTTAAGAGACTTCCCAATCCTACTTCGAATCTATTCTGGAATGGTGGCTTCTCTACATCTTAGTTTTAGATTCAAATATGAAAGCTTTTAATTTCTTACATAGGACCTTTCATATTAAAGATGCATAAAATGACTGAGAAATGGTCATAACTCACATGGTTGTAAAAAGAGAAAAAAGCTTCTCATAAGACCTCTTTAGAACTTCCACATGAAAGTCAAACTATTTGAGAATTCCATTTCTTTATTAAAGTCTGACTTAAAGAAAAACTGTCCTGAAGATAAGAATCCAGTATTTTCCAAGTAGAAAAATACCGGTTTACATATAATGATAACAGGTCAGAGAGCTATATAGGTTGTAACAAGTAACAGCTCCCCACCCAGAGCTAAAAAGAAAAAGAGAAATTAAAGTACCTTCTTTTATTTTAGACACAATAACTTAAAAACCTATTTGTTTTGGTTTCTGTGGGGCATTGGTATACAGGATTTAAAAAAAAAGAATCTCATCAATAGAAAAAATCTGTTTCCTCAAAAACTCTTCTAATTTAAATTCTAAAATGCACAACTTGAAATTTATGTTTATATTTCCAGTGCTTATACCTACCAAGTTGGAAATCAGTTTTTCAAATGACTCTGAACATGCCCTCAACCACCAAAGGGCATATTTTTAAAATTTCGGATTTGTAAGTGTTATAACAAGTGTAATCAGTTAAGTTCATTAATGATTTACAGTGACACCAAAGTGGAAAAAAAATGAAACTTCTGAATGATCTAGTTTTAACTCCTTTTCATTTTACACATTGTTTTATGAGCCCCAAGAGGTTAGGTAAGTATCTTCTGCATTATTTCCTGGCTAGCGCCTCCCACAGCCTCTGTAGTCTGCAGCAGATACAGTTTGGTCTGACTTGCATGGAAAATTCAGCTACGAAATATTTTTATTCAACAGCTAAGACAATCAGTCTCCCCGCACCCCTACCCACAAGGTTTGGATCTAGAAGCAAAGTGAGAACATTTGGGAGCACAAAATTAGTCTGCTTTTATTTTAATAACCAAACAGTGATTGAAAAGAAATATTTTGTATTTGCAGAAATGGGGGACAGGGGTTACTAAATCTAGAAGGTCCCTCCTCCCCACCCTCTGCGCACACCAGAAAACTTACAAAATTGTGACCCAGAATTTAAAGCTCGCACTCAATTTCAAAGCATTCATTAAAAAGTACAGAAGCGTCCTTTTTAAAATGTCCACATTTTGAAACACAGCAAGAATGTGGCCGACCAAATATTAACCCTAAGAAGAATGGATGGATACACATTTACCTTCATAACTGACCCCATCAGGTCAAATGTTTAGCAAAGTAAACTGATCTAAACCACAAGGACTGACTGAAAATGACGGACAGGAGTGTCTCTTGGTTTTGGGAACACCGTTAGTTCCCAGCACAGCCAGCGGTCAATCTTCCGCAGGTAAAGAAATCTACACGCGCCCGCGGGTAAGGGAGAAACCAAACTTTCCCAAATAAGTTAGTTGGGTCTTGCCAATCTAAATCCAACAGGTGTCAAAACACATCACCACACAAAATCCTTCTGAACAAGTTCTAGAAAAGCACCACCGGATGGTTAGCAGAGAAACTGAAAGGACCCGACCTTCATCAGGATTGGGAAAAAGCCGGGTCCCTGTTCCAACTGATCACTTAGTGGTGGGGTGGGAGAGATGAAGATGGGAGAATCCCTGTATGCAGGTAGGGAGACGCTAGGAGATGTCCTGCCACAGACTCTGCAGGGGGATCTTGGAACACCATCCCTGAGCTCAGTTAAACCCCCCTCCTCACTCCCAAGCCACACACAAATACACGCTATCCTAGGGTTAGAACAGCTTGGGTGTACTGATGTTCCAGACTGGGAGACTGAGAAGGGAAGGTGTGTAGTACCTGCTTGTCCAGAGTGTCCCGGGCCCCTCCAGGTCCGGCGCCGGCCCTGGGTGGCGCGGGTGTCCGTTCGCAGCTACAGCCCTCCAGGAGGTACATGCCCGCCGGGCGGCCGCTCTGCTCGCCCTCGAAGTAGAAGAGCACATTTTGGTAAAGAGCAAACCACTTCTCGTGCCAGCGACTCGCCTCCGCCGCCTTCTTGCTCAGGAAGCCGCGCTTGGTGCCCTCCTTGCGCGCAAGGAAGGCCAGGTACAGGGCGTGCCCCTCGTTGTAGCGCACGCTCTTCTGCATGTTGAGAAGGCTAGGGAGGTTTGGGTGGCCTCCCGCTTCACCCCAGCCTCAGGGCCATCTCTCGGCAGTCTCCCCCGAGGGCACGCCCGCTCTGGTGCTGGCTGGCGTAGGGCGCCCCCTTTCCCGACACAGCGCGCAGGGCACACTGCCCGTCCCCGGGGAGCGGCCGCGCGCGGGTCTGAGAGGCGCAGAGCAGGGTCCGGAACACGTTCTCCGCCTAGATCGCCGCCCTACCCTCGAGACGAAAGTCGCCGAGCCTGGGACGCCTGGGTGGAGAGCGGTCCCCGAGGGCGCCGGAACCCGCCGCCGCTTCGCCCAAAGTTGCGGGAGCCGAGCCCCCGCGGCGGGCTGGGCGGTGCGATGCGAGGCAGCAGAGAAGGACTGTCCTCGGGCAACGCGCTCCAGGAGACAGAAGGTAAAACGTCACGTGGGAGATCAGCTGTAATCGGCTTGGAGACCGATTTAAAGGGCAAAGTCGGCGCAGTGGCGTGGCGGCGGCGGTGGCACAGCGCGCTCACCCCAGTGTGGGCTTTTCCCTTTCCTGCCCTGGCCCAGGCCTCTGCCCCAGCGCCGCCCGGATGGGGCAGAAAGCTGCAAGGTTGAGGAGCCAGGAGGCACCGCACACCCGCTCACAGGCACAAGGCGTGAGCGCACAATCACACAAAAAAATACACTTACATACACATAGACAAATGCATACTCACAAAATGCACACTTAGATCAATACATTCACACAAACGCAATGCGCACATACACACAAATACACACATACAAATGAACATTCATGCACAGACACATACATACGCACACTCACAGCATACATTTGCACAAATACACATTTACACAATGGTCACACTAATACAAACAAGAATAAACACAAATACACATATAGAAAATGTCATCCACAATATGCACTTCTTTTTACAAAAGTACAAATACACACTGTTATGCAGGTAACAACACACATGCTCGCATTGAGATGCTGGCTCAAACACAAACTCACACACAACATATACTCATACACATTTGCAGTCATACACATTAACATAAACAACACAGACATATAAACCTATTCACAAACAATACAAACACCTTGTTATACACAGACTCACACAAGCAATCATAAACACATATACAATGAATACGCATACACACATTCACATACAAACACATGTGCAACACATCCACCCCAAAATTCTTATACACACACATAACAGATAAATACGAATTCACACAAATCCATAAATTTACACAGACCCACTAGTACACCACATGCCCACACTCACTCCCACAGGTATGTTCCCATGGCAGTAGGAGTCCCAATGTGGCCTTTTATAAATGGCAACTTGGGCTTTTCTGCTTGTAGTGTTTTAAATGAACAGGGAAAGTTAATGAGAGCAGCCCAGTGTTCCCAAAAGTCATCAGATATGTTTCTTCCTCTTGGACACAGCAATCCTTTTTTTTTACAGGATTAAAATAAAAGAAACTAAATTTTCAGTGCAGAGTTTTCAAACAGGAAAAAATACCACCAAGGGAGACATTACTGACTGGCCGGGGCAAAATCCATCCCCAGAAGCCAAGCTATCAGGCTCACTGGATACTAGGACAGGAATTCATTTGATTAACAAATTTCAGAACTATAGCTACAGAACCAAGGACACCCCACCCCCACCCCTATAATATATAAGTGGAAAAAGAAATGATGTGCCCACAGCTTTGAGAGAAAGCTAGTGCAACCCCAGGGAGGGCCTGGTGTTTGATTCTGCTACACAATTTTTATTCCCCGTAGTCACTTACCATTAAAACAGTTTGCCATAAAGTGTTTATTTTTAAAGTAAACTATAATAAAATGCTTTTCTGGGCAGTGACTCTGTGTCAGTACACCTGTCTTGTCCCTATAGTTTTGTGTTCACAAATTGGTAGCCACGGGGTTCTGCCTGTTCTGTAGAGGCTGCCTTTACAGAATATTTTAACTCTGCCTCACTGAGCAGCTGAGTGGTTTTTGCATCTTACTGTCAAGAAAAACTTTCACTATTAAAAACTGCATAATAGAAAAAATGCCATTTTGAAATGACTCTGCGAGAACAGTGGTCATTCTTTTTACATATTTTTACATATCTAAAGGACAGAGCTGTGCTGGCTTGGGTTTACCCCAGCTGGGATCTGACATTGATTGTTCTGTGGAAGAAAGACAAGTTACTGAGACTGCACAATGTTTTGGGCCAATTGCCGGGGAGATGGTGATGGGCTCAGGGGGCCTTTTTTTTTTTCCCTTCTCTTGGGTGCATTCCAGTTCTGAGAACCAACCATAAGAAAGTAGGCACCTGTGTGGTTGAAAATTAAATTAAATTTTAATTAGTAGTTAAATTAATTTAATATTTGGTCATTAAATTGTTGAAGAGGGTACAAACATTTGCAAATTTACATCGTTCTGCAAGGTGGTAAGAGATTAAAACAACCAGAAATTTGTGGACAATCTGGACAAATGATATCCAACGTCTGGTGGGCCTCTGTCCTTCTTTCACATGGAAACTGCATCCTTGGAATGGGGCCATCCTGAAACACAAAGGGCATGTGGTTATGGAAATGAGATTTCCCTCAGCTAATCAAGCTGGTAGGTAAAAGGTACAGTGTTCCAAGTAGGTGGGAACAAGCTCCTCTGTGAAGTCATTGTTTGTTTTCTGAGAGGACCAGTTTAAGAGCATTTTTCAGGGCAACAAAGCATTTCTCACTGACAATAGTGAAGGTATCCTCTCTACCCTTTTCTAGGCAAATTAAAGGGGGAAAATAGCAATGAGTTGCCATGTCTGGAAATCCTAATTACTACTTGTAGATTAAGGTAGAATTCAGATAATTTGACAGAAAATAAAAATTTTTTAAAAAAAGAAGAAGAAAAAGAAGGAGAGAAAGACAGTGAGAAAGGAGAAAGGAGAGGGAGAAAGGAAGGACAGAGAAATTGTATCTGAATTGTCCAAAGCTTCTCAGGTTGCTGGGTGAGAAGTGTACAACCTAATCCACAGCTTTTCAAAATCCCAAACTCAAGCCTTCTCTTTCAGACACAGAAGGTAGGTGTAATTTTTTAATTTTTTAAAATTATTATTATTATTATTATTATTTTGCTTTTACTAAACTGTTTTATTTGTAGAACTTTGGGCTGTATGAGTTTTTGCAATGATCTTTCCCTATGGTTTCTGTAAATCATAAATGCTTCAGCACTGGGTTCCTGGAGAAATATGTTTTACAGGCAAAGAGAAATTTCCCTTCTGCCTTCTCAAGTTTTACTGGAATAAACAAAGAAAAATTGGAGAAAAAATACAAATTTATTTCTTGCACATAGGCCATGACATAGTGTCATTAACCACTAGCCCAAAATATTTCAGAAGCTTATGTGCCCCCTTTGTCTATAGGATAGGGAGAGAATGAGAAATGTAGACAATTTTGAAGGGTCTAAATTTGCTAAGAGAATGAATGGTTCCAGAAACAATCTTCAAAATTTGAATATGCCCAGGGACAGACAGTCTTTTTTCTTTTTCTTTCTTTTTTATTTTATTTATTTATTTAGCTGTAGATGGACACCATACCTTTATTTTATTTATTTATTCTTTTGTGGTGCTGAGGATTGAACCCAGTGCCTCACACATGCCAAGCAAAGAGCTCTATCACTGAGCTACAACCCCAGCCCCCAGATGCTGTCTTATAAAGGAATTCTGTCCAGGTGTGGTTACATTCCTCAGGCTTCTCTCCAGAGACAGATTTAGATGGAAGGCAGTTGTTAATGCATGTACAGAAATTCCAAAGCAAGCTCTCCTGCTTTTTTTTTTTTTTTCCTTTTGGTTCCTGGGATTGAACCCAGGAGTGCTTAAACACTAAGCCATATCCCCACACCTTTTTATTTTTTTATTTTGAAATAGGGTCACTTTAAGTTGCTTAAGGCCCTGATAAATTGCTGAAGCTGGCTTTGAACTTGGATTCTACTGCCTCAGCCTTCTGGGATTACAGACCTGAGCCTGTTTTTAAGACCTTTTCAGGTTTTTGGAGGTATCATTTGCTACACCCCAACAATATTAAGCAAAGGCAAAGTATTACCAAGATCCTTTTCTTGGCCTGACAGGTCATTTAGGGAATTGTCATTTTGATGACTTTTAAATGTGGAAACCAGGTTATTTAGTAATGCAGGATCACTAAGGATCCCAGTCAGGTTCTAAAGGATACATGTTACCTTCTTCTGCACAGATCCACGCTTTTGGGGGGTGGGCAGGTGGGTACTGGGATTGCACTCAGGGGCCCTCGACCACCACTGAGACATATTCCCAGCCCAATTTTGTATTTTATTTAGAGACAGGGTCTCACTGAGTTGCTTAGAGCCTCACCATTTCTGAGGCTGGCTTTGAACTTGTGACCCTCCTGCCTCATCTTCCCAAGCCGCTGGGATTATAGACATGTGCCACAGCGCCTGGCGGGCAGATCCATTTCTGTGTTGTCTATTATACTTACTTGTAAAGCTGGGTTCTTCCCTAACTATGTATGACCTAAAAGGATTAGTTATTCCTTGTCCCTAGTATTCTTTCAACCAAGCAGAATCCCTTATTTATCAAATATGAGATACAAAATACTCAGAGCCAATAAAAACTGAATTACTCAGAGCCAATAAAACCACTTAATCTGGTGCCTATGATGTTTCACCTAACTTAACCTCTGGATAGCCCAAATTTATCCTTCATATACTAAAATAAATAAGCCATGCATATTTACTGAAAAGCTAAGATAATTTAGCATTTCCTTGATAATTTAAGGTCAGTGTTTTTAACACTATCATCTAGAGCAGAGCTGTCCTTCCCCTGTTTCTTTTCTGCAAATTAGAACAAGGCACACCCTCTGGGATGATAGATGAGGGCAAGACTGTCCCTGTGTGTGCACACAGCCCTGAAAACCTGAACCTGGTAAGTGGATGGTGCCTTTGTGTGATTAAGAGGTAACCCTTCCCCCGAATGGGTATGGATCTGTGCAGGAAACCCTGTGCGGTCACGGACCTAAACAACTGAGCATGGTGACAGATGCTGTATCCTTCCAAGTGCTTGTGAGTGGCAGTTTTCTCTGGATTTCTATGCCTGGTCACAAACAGTCTTTTCCTTCCCACTAACTTCATCCCAACCTTCTAATTGTCATCTTCCGATCTCTTGAAGACTCAGAGACCACACCACCCAGCTTAAAGAACTTTGTGAAACATAAACTTATTAAACATAAATGAGAAGATCTTGACCCTAATGATGGTCAAGGAAAGGTACCATACTTTGTTCAACCATATAATGTTCCTTACAATGGTCTTTATGACGGCAAATTTAGAAACACTCCACCTGTTCACTAATGGAGGAATAGTTAAGTAAGTTATGATACACAGGGAATTCTTAAGACCTAAGATGTGATTTAGTGGTAAGTAAAAGTACCACCCTTCCCGCCTTCATAGCAAAACTCTCCCTTGAATTAACAATCTGTACATGCAGATCCTTCTCCGCATTCCTCCTGAACCACACCATTCAGTCCTCTGAGCCGCACCACTCAGCTGAAACCACTATTCTCACAGTCACCAACAGTCCCCAAGTTGCCTGGTTCTGTGGTCCGTTCTCAGTCTGCAGCTGATTGGACATCAAAGCAGCATTTGATACAGCTGATCACTGCTTCTGTCTCCTTTCTTGAAACATTTTATTCCCTTAGCTTCTGGGTCACCACACACTCCTGCCTTTCGTAACACCTCTTCCTTTTCTCATCTCCTCTTCCTAGTTGTAGTTTGCCCCAGAGCCCTCTCCTGGGCTGTCTTCTCTTTACATTATTATTATTATTATTATTATTATTATTAATTCAATGGCTTTTTTTTTCCTTCCCAGTGCTGGGAATTAAACCCAGGACTTTGTTCCTTAGTAGCCTGCCCGCCACCAGCCCACCCACAATAGCACACTCTACGTCTTTAACTCTTGGCCTTATCCTCATCTCCCTCTGGAGGGCCTCACCACCAGACATTCCAATACGGAGGCTGATTGTTAATATTTCCTGCCTCCCAAACAGTACCTAGAACATCACTGACTGATAGTAACTTTCCGTGAATATCCGTTGAATGAATATCAAGACAGAATGACATCCATGGGGATATTTAACTTCCAGGGAAGAGAAAAGAAACTTCTTTTCCACATCAATAATTTTTTCCATTAATTCTTTCTGGGACTGGCTCTTATACTATCTATCCTGCTCTTTGACTTTCTTTTATCCCTTTTCCTCAGGACACTTCACAATCTTCCTCCACTCCAAGTTTAGCCTCTGGAAGAATCTAGATCATTCCCTGGAGTTCCTGAGATTCCAGAGTATAATACAGACTGTGGAGTACTCCTAGGTATCCTCCTTTGGGACTGAATGACTTATTCTGTCTCCCCACTTCCCCACCCTCCCATCATTCTAAACTTTGCTCTTAGAATGTCTGTTGGCAGTCAGCCCTTTCTGGAAATTGCCTTTGGCTGGATAGAGCCACCTCACCAAAATCACATCAATATGGGGCAACAGAAGGTTTTTGAATAGCAAAGCATAGTGGACTTGCATTTTTGCACATCTTCATCCCTCTTTCTTCTGCCCATGACTTTTCTTCCTTTCAGACCACCTGGTTCAAATGGGAGCAGCCATCTTTTTACAGATCCTACTAACATGGCCACAGTGATTGTTCTAAGATTGGGCACCTCATTCAGCTGCACCAGAATGAGCTGCCCCCTAGGATCTGAACTAAAGACCAGGAAGACCTTCCTGAGTTCCTTTCAGATGTGTAATCATAGGAATGACAGAGTATATAAGATCATGGCTCTGGAATCAGATGTGTAGAGTCAGATTCCTCCTCTGTTACATATTAATTATGGAACCTTAACCAAACCACTACTTAATCTCTTCAAGGCTCAGCTTTCTTATCACTAAATTAGAGATGATAAGTTCTATCTTAGGGGGTTTTCATTGTTGACGGTGTGATGATGGTGGTGGAAATTAAACCCAGGGCTTTGTATATGCTAAACATGCGGTTTACCAATGAGCCACACTCCCCTGATACATTCTTTGCACTTAAAAAAAAAAAACAAGCTAATTGTGGTGCACGTGTCTTATAATAAACTTAACATATTTAAAGAATACTATTTGATGAGTTTCAACATATTTGTATGCCCACTAAGTCATCATCACAATCAAAATAAGAAATATTTCCATCACTCCCAGAAAAATCTCATTCTCCTTTGAAATCTCTCCTTTCTACCTTTCCTTCCCCTTCACCCTGTGAGTTAGTTTGCATTTTCTAGATTTTTAAATATTTAGTATGCACTCTTTTTGCTTGGCTTCCTTCATTTAGCATGATGATTTTTAAGATTTATTTAACTTGATGAGTATATTGGTGGTTTATTCCTTTTCCTAATGAATAGTATGTGATTGTACTGTAATATATTAGCCAGGCATACCATGCCTATTTGTCCTTTGTGTTAACCCAAGGATGCTCATATTTTTTCCTCTGTTTTCTTTCAATTTTCTGGTGTTAGCCCTACATTGAGTCCTGTTATCTGATGGCGTGAGGTATGAGTTCCTATGTTCTTATTTTTGCATGTGACTATTCCAGCATCATTTGTTGAAAAGATCATTCCCTCCCTGTGGATCTCCTTGGCATCCTTGTCCAACATCAATGGACCATACATGTGTGGTCTATTTCTGGACTTTATTTCATTCCTTTGATGTCTACTTTGTATAAATATCATGGTACCATGATTATTTTAACTTTCTAAAAAGTCTTAACATCAAGTTGTTTAAAACTTTCAGCTTGGTTCTTCATTTTCAAATTGTTTTGGCTATTCTAAGTCTTTTGTGTTTCTACACATATTTTTGATTCAGCTTGTAAATTTCTATGTGAAAAATCAGGCTGGGGTTTAGATCGGAGTTGGCTTGAATCTGGAAGCCCTCCCATCCATGATCAAGTTTCTGTCTTCATTTGTTTAGGTCATCTTTAAGTTCTCAGCTCTGTTTTATAATTTACAATAAACATGTCTTACGTTATCTTTTACCAGACATATTTCTATGTGATTTTGTATTTTCATGCAATAGTAAATGGTATGTCTTAAGTTATTTTATAGTTGTTCTTTGATAGTATACAGAAATAAAATTGATTTGATATACTGATCTTCTACTCTGCAACCTTGCTCAATTCACTTATAAGTTCTTATCATCTTTTTTGTAGGTTATTTAAGATTTTCTACCTAGACCATTATTTTTTTGTTAATATAGTTTTCTTTATTCCTTTCTTACTGATGTGCCTTTTATTTCTATTTCTTGCTTTTTGCTACAGCTAGGACCTCCAGAAAATAAAAAAATAAAATAATAAAAAAATGAAATGTTAAGTAGAAGTTCTGAGAGTGCACAGCCTTGCTTGTTCTTGACTGTAGTGGGAGAGAATTCAATCTTTCCATGATTAAGTATGATGTTAGCTGTGGACTCTTTACAGATCCCTTTGATCAGGTAAAAAAATATTCTCTACTATTCTTGGTTTTTCTGGTAGTTTTTAATCATGATTGGATATTGAATTTTGACAAATGCATTCTCCAATGTGCATGTGGTTTTTCTTTTTCCACCTGTCAGTATGGTGAAGTAATAACTATTAATTTAGGGATAAATTCGGTTTCATTATGATGTTTATTATCTGCTATTAATCTCATCCAGTGTCTTTTTTCTTTCATACATTATTTTTCCCTCCCTAAAAGTTTGGTGTGGGTCTTTTTATTTCCCACTTCTCTTCCCTTCGTGTTCATGCTTTTGGCTTCTTTCTGTAACACGCAGGGCATAATTATGATAGCTGTTTTAATGTCCTTGTCTGCTAATTTTGCCATTTGTGTCATTTCTGGACTTGCTCTTTTGCATTGTACTTTATCCTCACTATGAGCCACATTTCCTGCTTCTTTGCCACTTTTGATTAGATGACACACTGTGAATTTTTATCTTTGGGGTTTCTAAGTGTTATTGTTTGTTTTGTTAACTATTTTCAACTTCGTTCTGAAACTCAGTTCAGTAACTTGAAAATGGCTTCGTCCATTCGAGCTTTGCTTTTAAGCTTCACGAGGTGGATTAAAACGGCCTGTGGTCCAGGTTCATTTGGCCCCTGCC
Organism: Urocitellus parryii; assembly: GCF_045843805.1. Lineage (NCBI taxonomy): Eukaryota > Metazoa > Chordata > Mammalia > Rodentia > Sciuridae > Urocitellus > Urocitellus parryii. The sequence goes on along the minus strand of NC_135531.1, from coordinate 64,476,425 downwards.
TGCGGACTCGACTTCATACTCCATGTGTTGGGAGACCTTTCCATTCTGATTACTAAGAAGTCACATAACCCTGGAGATTCTTCCTCCTGCTTCTTTCTGGAGGTTCTTTTCCTGGCATTGGTCATCTCCTGGTATGCATGAGCTGATTAGGACTCAGTCCAAGCCTAGAGGGACCTTCTGTAGCCATGGAGCATGAGCCCTCCCCTCCCCAGCAGTCGGTTCTGAGTGTTCCAGCCACTGACCTCCTTGGACTGTACACTTAATCTCTTCCATCCAAGGAGGCCAACAGGGCCTGCTGGGTTCTCCCTCTCAGCACAGCAGCCTGGCAACTCTCTCCGGGCTGTGAACTGGGGCACCTGGAAAAAGACTCAAATGCTTCCCTCACTCGAGAATCATGACCCTTTATTGCCAATCATCTCATGTCTGTCAGCATCACTTCATATATTTTGTCCTGTTTTTTAGTCATTTAAGGGAAGAAGAGATCTTTCTGTCTTTATTCTTGAGAAGTTATTTGACATTGCTCATGGAAAATGAAGGGCTGCCTTAATGTGAGTGGGATATCTTCAAAGTAAATAATAACAGGCACCTTAAGCCCACACGGAGGAGAGACTGCAAAGGACCTGGGACACGCCTGACGTTTTCCTCACCTGAGGTGTGTTATTTAGGTGGCTCATGTTGGATTATCAAGTCCCAGTGGAACCTTAAAGCAGGCCCCAGGGGTGAGGCATGCGTTTTCACCTAGTAAGAATGAATCTTCCTTCCAAAACATTTCTTGTGAGGTGGCTGATTCTCTGACAAGAAATAAGAACTGTAGAGATATTCCTAGCCTGGGGTTGAAGAAAGAGGGAAGTTCTTTCTAGTAGTAGGAAACTCCTGAGTTAGTCATCCTCTTTAGCATCCACATTCTGTTTTTCGTGAATTCTCAGTTCTCTGCTATTCTGAGGGGAATTAAAGAAAAATCCTATTCTATGCTTACAATGGGCTGGTGAAGGGGATCCCCATTGCTAATCCCCATTCCCCCTGGCCTGAGAGAGGACAGTGGCCCAGAATTGCTTGGAAGTGATTCTAGCTGAAAGGGGGCAACAGATAGCAGTCCCTGCAGCTGGGAACTCAGTAAGGAGGTTGGAACAAGAGCCCTTATAAGGAAGTACCCCATGGCCTTTTAACAATAATCAGGAAACACTTGAAGAGGGTAAAGTTCCTGCAGGCAACTGGATGGGGCTGTGGAAGTGTGGCAGTTAGACTAGATAGTAACAGGCATGTTTCCTTATTTACCACCCCTGGGTGTTAGTAACTAGACATACAGTTACACACACACAAATACACACCATCATGAGCCCCCACACACTTAGGCCCATTCAGTGTGCCTGTTGCCATCCTTTAGATTGAGATCAAAATGCATGCCCCCACTGAGGAACACCTGGGAGTTTTAAAAATAAATAAATAATTAAGACTGAGGGCTATGCCTACCAACAAAAATTCCAACTAAAACTGAGCTAGAGTATCTCCAGGCAGCTGCATTTTCAAAAGTTTCCATGTAATTCTAATGACCAGCTAGAGTTAAGAACCACTGCTGTAGGCCTTTGAGGTATATACTCCTGAGCTATAAAAAGTCACTTGTCTAACTTGGGTGTACAATTGCTCCTCCTGATCTTCCTCTTCAGTTCCTTTCTTCCTCTGCCAGGGCCCCTGCAGGATGTCTGGTGATCATTGCTTCTCTGACACTCTCTCAGTGACCCACTCCTTTTCAAGTGAGCACCGGTCTCTTCTACTGGGGTGTTACATCTGACCCCAGCTCTGTGGGCTAAAAGGTTACTCCTCCATAGCCAGGCACAGCCAATCAGAGATGCTTGGCTCCTAGATGGCAACCTGGCCATCCATAATGCATTGCCCGTGAAATCTAGAGCCTTACTTCTCTCCTGCAATTTGGTCATCATAGGGTAACCAGCATGTCTCAGGTTGCCCAGGACTTCTAGCAAACCCCAGATTTTAGCATTGAAAATCCTGTGTCCTGAAAACCTCTTGTTCCCCAACAAATGGGATGGCTGGACTCCTAACCCCGAGTTGTCAATGCATAACTTCTTTGTTTCCAAGAGCTGTTTTCAAGCACATTCCAGATTTAGATCTCTCTGAACACTTGAGGGTAGAAGTGACAGGTTCCCAGATGACCTAAGATCTACATGTTGGAGCTTAATATCAAATTGTCATGCAGTAAACTTTCCCTAGTTTATTTTGAATGGTAAACTTTTCACATTTTGAGGCAGTGTGTCAGAGTCGCATACACACATAGAGTAGCATATGTTTGCCTGAGGCAAACAAAATGCAACTCTCTGTGGTCTTAGTTCTCAAGCAGTATGGGAAGATACTTTAAAAAGGTGAATTATTATTTTTGTGCATGCTTTGGAACAAATTATAAATAAATGTATAAAGGATAACATATTTTACAATTGAAAAAAATTACCCTCTCCAGCAAAATACATGCCTTGAGTTGATTTGCAAGAAAAGGACTTAATGCCACATCTACACTTCATGGAGAGAAATCTGGACCAGACAACACCATAGAGGCACAGAGCGAGGCTCACTGGTTCACACAAAATCTATAAGTGGCAGTATGCATGGGAGTCTCTGAAGGCCTCTGAAGCCTACCAGGGAAAGAGAAATCCCACCATGTGGGAGTCACCATTTTGAGCATATCATTGTTGCGTGCATTCTTTTAAGTGCATACTCACCATAGGGATGCCCATCTTTGTGAGAATGGTTTTTCAGCTCAAGTTTCTCTTAACAAACAAGAGGAGCAGAGCAGCATGAAAGCCCTGTATCTAAAGGAGGGATAATTGTATGGAGGGAAGGGAAAGAGGTGCAGAGAAATAGTAGATGAAGGTAAAATAATGTCATTGAAAGATCTGGGGGAGAAGAGATTGACCAGGAGAAATTAGAGCAGCCAGATAACAATCAAGTGTTTAAACAGACAGAACTTAATTCGAGGGTGGAAGATCAAAGAAGCCAAAAGGAATTGGGGTTGGAATTCAGAAATGAGGAACTGCAAGATGTGACAGCAACTTGTAGACAGGAGAGACAAAGGGATAAAGTTAATACCTGTGCATTCAGAGTCACCTGATAGAGGGTGGAATTGTGGTAGACTTGTCTGGTAGGAACTGAAGCCACAGAGAGACTTGGCCATGGCTGCAGACACCAGATAAGGTAGAAATGGGATGTCAGTCAGCTTTCTGTTACTGTGACAAAATACCTGAGGTAGTTAACTTATAAGGAGGTAAGATTTATTTTGATGCACAATTTCAGAGGTTTCATTCCATGGTTGCTTGGCCCTGTTGTGTTGGGCTTGCTTTTGCCCAGTACATAACCGTGGGGTGCATGGCAGAGGAGGCCTGTTCCTCTCATGGAAACCAGGAAGCAAAGACAGAGAGAGGAAGGGGCTGAAGTCTCAATATCCCCTTCAAGAGCACACCCCCAATGACCTAACTTCCTCCCACTAGGCCCTACCTCTTAAAGGTTCCACCACCTCCATTAGGCTGACTGCCAACCTTTTAATACATGAAGCTTTGGGGGACATTCATGATTCAAACTATGGCATGTGGAAGAGGAGAGAATCAGCCTCTCTCTCCTATCCTCCAATGCCTCTCATTGGCTGGTCTCAGCCAATGACTGGAAAACAGAACCAGAGCAAGGGGAGGGCAAAAAGCGGACCTGAGAGCAAGCAAGCCCAAGATCTGCAGACACCAGCAACTGTTTCTCTCCTTCATGACCCATTCAGGGCTGCCCTGCTTCCCCTGTGGTGAGTTCTGACTGTTGAAGTACTCCAGCCCTGAACTTCAAAACTTATATTCCTGACCCAATCTTCCAAAACTAGAAATAAGATTATAGTCTGTGACCCAGAACATTAAGAGGTCAATTCAACAAACATTTATTGAATTTCTACTACTCACTTGCGACTGAGAGTCTGAGTCAGAGCAGAGGCGCTCTCTTCAGAGAGAGGAGCTCAGAGACGGGAGTACACAGACTCCTCCCCAGATCCTGGACCTGAACTGTTGTTCAAATCTCTGAAGACAAAGCACATACCCCACTACCATGTAGGTTCCAATCCTGGCTCACAACAAGGGGTCTCTGATATTTTCTCTGACTTTTCTTATTGCAAGCTCATCTACCCACAAAATTAAGGACATTCCTGCCTCAGAGGCAAAAATCTGCTAAATAAATTTTTTTGTATCCCTCAAAGAAGTTTCTTTCTCTGGGTGTTTAAAATGACCCCAAAAATAATGCCTTCAACTAACCTGTAAGAATCCCAGATTATAGGGCAAGACCCTAAGCCTGTCAGCTACACCCTGCCCATTCTTCATTTCAGGTACAGAAAACAGATACTGCTGTCCAGAACAAGCTTTCGCTTTCATAAATTAACTCATTTTATTCTCACAACCTTTGGATTTACATTTTATTATTATCACTTTTCTACTGTAAAGAAACTCAGGCACAGAGAGACTGAGTAATTTTCCCAGAAGCACACAGTTCATAAGTCATAGAATCAGAATTTGAACCCAGGCAGTCTGGCTCTAGAACTGATGCTTTCAAGTACTCTCTGGGGTTTGTTCATCTTTCCAAAAGGACACTACATCTCCTGGTCCCTTATTATCAAATGGGGCTTACCTGTTCTCATAGTTCCTTCTCTTCAGGAATAAGAGAGCCACTATAGGTGTGTGTTGTTTTACTGGAGATGGAACCCAGGGGAACCCATGTTGCTTAACCACAGAGCTACATCCCCAGCCATTTTGGAGTTTTTTTTTGAGACAGGGTCTCACTAAGTTGCCCACCAGGCCTCGAACTTACCACCCTCCTGCCTCAGCCTTCCTAGTCACTTGGATTAGAGGCATGTTCCACTACACCTAGCTCACTCTAGGTTCTTTTAGCAGAATAGGAATTTAATAAAGGGGCTGAAGGAATCCTGGTGAAGGTGATAGAATCGGGCTTTAGGTTGGGGGTCTGGGTTGGGCCTTCCCAGGCTTTCCTGGACGCACATTCTCCTCTGCTACGGGCCTCCAGAGGATACCACTACTGCCCTTCCACCCCTGTGTTATGGTTTGGATATGTAGTGTCTCCCGAAAGCTCACATGTGGGACAATGCAAGAAGGTTTGGAGGAGAAATGATTGGGCTATAGCCTTAACCTAACCAGTGAATGAATCCCTGAAGGGATTCACTGGGTGGAAACTGCTGGCAGGTGGGTGTGGCTGGAGGAGGTGGTTCATTGGGGGCGTGGCTATGGAGTGTGTATTTTGTATCTGGAGAGTGGAGTCTCTCTGCTTCCTAGTCATTAGATTAGCTGTTTCCCTCTGCTGCACACTTCTGCTGGGTTTTCTGCCTCCCTAAGGAATGGAGACTGCTGTCCCTGGACTGAGACCTCTGAAACCATGAGCCTCCAAATAAACTGTTCCTCTCTACAATTGTGCTGTTTGGGTCTTTTAGTCACAGCGGCAAAAAAAAAAAAAAAAAATGACTAAAACACCTAGCCAGTGCAAGGTCCCCTAGCCATTCTCCATCTCTCTTCCCCATGATTTTTTTTTTTTCTCTTCAAACTAAAGTATGGGAAAGCATGTTTAAGGGCAGAGCTTAGGTCACATGCTGGTGCTGCAAAGCATGTGGGCAATTAGGTTTAGAGAGGCAGTGCTCATAACCCGGGACTGTCCTCATTGCAGAGAGATTTGCTAAATATACTGGGCACAGAAAGTTCATGACAACATTAGTCATCCTAGCCCCAATTTGGAGAGGAAAAAAAATCAACATTAAAACAGATAGATCAATCTATTATGGTATATTCATACAATGGAATAATATACAGCAATGAAATGAAGTATGTATAATTATAGAAGACATGAATGGAACATGAATGAATCTGGCAAACATTACGGTAAGAACAAAAGCCCAATACCTGCTTTAGTCAACACCAAAGAGAAGGTACTGTATGATCCAAGAGCAAGCAAAACTAATGTTTTGGTGATGGGAATCTGAATAGTTACCTTTGGGGAATTACTAACTGGGAGGCTACATGAGACAGATTTCTAGGGTATTGGTATTCTTCTAAATAATGATATAGGTGCTGCCTATACATTTATTTTTGGTGTAAAACTTCAATAAGCTATTTGCTTATGGTGTGTGCACTTTTTTGTATGCGTGTTATATTTCAATAAAAGATTGACTTACAGTGTGTGTGTACAGCTACACAGAAGGTAAATATAACTTAGTTCTTATTGCCATTCTCTGTAAAGTAGTTGAGCAAAGGGATCATTGTGTTCATAGTCTGTCTCCTGGCCAAAGTATTCAGTGGTCCTTGATAAACAGGAGGATAATATCTTCTATGGTTTGAATATGATTTTCCCCCATTGAAGTATATCCCTAATGTAGCAGTGTTTCAAGGTAGTGGGACCTTTAGGAAGTGTTCAGGTCAAAGGGGCTCCATCTGCATGTAGGGTTAATGCTGTTCTCAGGGAGTGAGTGAATTCTCACTCCTGGAGGATTGGATTCGTTACCACAAGAATTAATGGTTATCAGGGTGGCTCAGTGGTGGCGCACTTGCCTGGCATGTGTGAGGCATTGGGTTCGATTCTCAGTACCACATATAAATAGAATAAAGGTACATGAACAACTAAAAAAAAAAAAATTTAAAAAAGACTTAACGGTTATAAAGTAAAGCTACTCCTCAGGTTTTGTCTTTTCCACTTATACCTGCTTTTCCTTATGCTTTTCTACCACGTTATGATGTAGCACAAAGCCCTTGCGAGATGTGGTTGCCCAATGTTGGACTTCAGCTTCCTGAACTATGAGCCATATAAACTTCTTTCCTTATAAATTATAGCTCTATTATAGCAACAGAAACTGGACTAAACTGGACTTTAGTCCAGAAACTGGACTAAAGCTCTTTAAACTATCTTGCAAGAATCTTTATAGTCCAGCCCCAGCCCTGTGTGCCAGTGTGCTGCTCTGACTGACCTGACCCCTGATATTGGCTCTGTTCTTACCTGAGAAGCCCACCTCCTGACAACTCTGAGAAATGGAATCTCTTCTGTTAAGTGAATGAAACTCTATTTCTTCTCCTAAGGCATCCCTATACTGAACCCGATTCCTCTCCCCAGCCTCCTATGGACTCCTTCTGCAATTAGGGCAAGATGTACTTGACAAGCCCATTTGTTTTCCTAGCAACATCTCAAAATATGACAACTTTCTTTTCAACATTCAATCATTTTTATGTATTTATAGTTTATCTCACCAGCCAGATTGTGGAATTTTGAAGAGTGATCATAGCTGATGGATCTATTGTCCCTACAGGGTGTTGCATAGGACCTGGACCAAAGGCATAGTCTTTAGAAACTTTTAGACACATGGATTTTGGAAGATGGCTCTTGTTTGGGGCTTCATATTCAAATTTCACCTCTGCCATTTGCTAGCTGTGATTCAAGAGAATTACTCAACTGCTCTTGAATACATAACTTTACAGAAAAGTGTAGTAATTGATAATTTCCATACCTTTAGTCCTTTAGTTATCCTTACTATTTTTCCTATTCTTATTTCTAACTATAGAGTGCATTTTAAAGTTCACCAGAAACCACAGGTCTCAGACCATCAGAGAAGAAACCTGATTTTGAACATGAGAGAAAAGGGTCTTTGCTGGGGAAAAGTGCAAGGCAGAGGGACTATGACTCAAATGAGTCCCTGTTCTTACATCTGCAGACCCCATATTCAGCCAACTTATAGACCTGACCCTGCCTATCAGCTTTCAGAATTTATGTAGGAATTCAGTTGCCCAAATAATATTAGAAATTGTAGGGTTTGGCTCACTTTATGTTTTAATTTTCTCAAGACTCGCTGTGGCTCCTCTACAGCAGCATGAAAATTAAAAGGCCCTTTCAACAGAAGAGAAAGTCACCGCTGAAGCCACTGAAAAAAATGACGAGTGGACATAATCCTGTTGTTAGCAGAAACAAAGCATGTATCATTTGAATTGAAGGTCCTAAACTAAAGCCATCTGTGGGATGTCAGGTAGAAGGGAAATGAAGGGCAAAGGACAGGAGAAATAAAATCTTTGACATTTATATTTTTATTCAGGTAGTAATTTGATGATTTGGGGTCTAAACTGTCCTTCCTTATGTGATGGTATTGAACTGCATGTCATTTTCACTTATTTGGGATAGGGTAATATTTGTGACAAAGATCTGGCAAAGATTTTAGGAAACTTATGTCTTGACTCTATGATCCATAATGAAGCTTCATCTCTGTGCTAGAAATCAGTGAAAAGCTAGCCTTTTCTGTTAAGTGAATAAAACTCTATATGGCCACAATCCACATTCCCCTGAGCCTGAATGTGAGTGCACTCCAGATATGTCAGTTTCTCTGCCTGAGCTTAAGTGTCACAGCATGGTGGGAATGAAGTGCACCCTCAGTATCTGGAAAATGTTCCAATGACTAGGCAGGGGAATGTTCTGGGGATTATGGGTCCAAGAGAATCTGCTGGCCTGAACCACAGTATGTTCTCCTAACTCAGCTCTCTGGATATGTGATCTCATTTCCAGGGGCCTCTGAACTTATCAAAATAGGTCTTACATGAGAGAATAAAGATAAATTCAGAGTTGGTCATATTAATAAATTAGGCTCCAAATTAGCTGCCTCAAAGCCCACCAGATAATTAAAATTTCTAATCTCACCTTTGCTTATTTGAGGGGGTGCCCTAAAGATAGCGTTCCTGATACATTATTATGGACAGTGACACAAGGAAATTTGATAGGGCTGTGGGCAGAATTGTTATAGAGATGTACCTTTAGGAGACAAGCCTAAGTGAGACACCTCAGTAGTACCTGAGAAGCAAAAAGCAAGTTAGACAAACTCCCAACAAATGTCATCTGAGCAAGATCAAACCACAATGGAACCACCAAACCCTGTAAAGATGGCACACCTAGACATATTGGTTTAGACAAGCACTAGGCTGGTCCTGGTGCTAGTATTCACCATATCAATCTCAGACTTTAAAGCTGGATATAAGACTTTGGACAACCAATGGTGAGCTGGCACCTCACCATTCAATGGAAATGCATCCATTGATGTTCATATCTGAAGGCAAGTAGCGATGATGAGACTGATAATAACAAGGATACTGACCTCACAGGGTTGTCATAAAGATTAATGAATGTAAATTTTTAACACAGTGCTGGGCACATAACATGCATACATTAGTTCACTATCATTATTCCACCCCCAATCCCTGGTCTCAGCCAAAATGCCAAGAAACTCAGCAAAGTCCTCAATCATTTCTTAACAGACTTCTTTCTATGATCATTCTCTAGCTATTGCCGCCGTCAATCTTTTATTTCTCATCAGGTTGGTGATAATAGACAATAAAGCATTTCCTGTGGGATAGAGTCATTCAAGCTCCCTATGCTGGGGACAAGCTCAATTTCCTGGGAAGGACCATCTGGCATTGCCCTAGGCTGTCCTCTGGAGCCAGAAACATTGCCTGGCAGTTGGCACCTGGAGTGTGTTTCATTTTCTTTTGTAGGATTCAATAGTCATATTTCATTCAAATTACAGCTCTGCTCTCCTTTAGAGCTGGAATCAAATGTGAAAATTAGCCCTGAAATGCACATCATTTTGTAAAATGGTAGTCTCTGTGTAGTAGCAATCTCTATATCTTGACCCAGCCTATAAATTTTGTGATATTTTATTAAGAAGGCAATGAGAACCAGAGTTAGAAAGCAAGCTTCAGAAATCCACATTCACTGGGCTGCTCAAAGAAATAACTTCAGAAAGTGCAAACCTGAAAGTTTTTATACCGTGTCACATATACATTTTTAGTTACTTTTGTTGCTTTTCGTTTGCATGTGTTATGTGAAGTTAACTGCCAATGAGTTTATTTATATGACTCTTATGGTGCTGATGTCTACCGCTGTGATCACTATTTTTGACAAAATTAGCTCGTGTTGGTAAACCCAGCAGGTTTTCACTCACAGAGTACATCTATGTTTATGTTATTTTAATCTTAGATACAAATTGGCAAGCACTGTAATTGTGGAAGAGCAAGGGAGCAGGATTGTAGTCTGCTTTTATGGAAAACAAAACATCTTGGTGATATCTTAAGCCTCACTTTTAAATAGCATCTAAGGAAAATTGAGAAATTTCCTTGCTTTGTTTGAATGTATAGTCTTTCCAAAATTCATGTGTTAAGACATGAACTTCAACGTGATAGTGTGAGAATTGGAGCCTTTAAGAGGTGATAGGGTCAAGAGGGTACTGCCCTACACCAGACTGATGCCCTTACAAAAAGGCTGAAAGGAACTGGCCAAACCCTTCAATGCCCTTCCATTTTTTCAGCATGTGAGGACATGACATTTGTCCCCTCCAGAAGACACAGCAACGAAGTGTCATCTTAGAAGCAGAGAACAGATCTCACCAGATACCACATCTGCTAGCCTGGACTTCCCAGCTTCTGGAACTGTGAGAAATAACATTTCTAATGTTGGTAAATTTCCTAGTCTCAGGTATTTTGTTGTAGCAACGGGAATCGACTAAGACATACCCCACTCTAATGATTGCCTCCACTCTCAATTCTAATGATATTGTTGTATGAAGTTAAAGAGTTGATTTTTAGTTCTTCTGTTTTTATTTCCTATTTCTACTGTAGCTTTTCAGATTAATGAGGGAATAAAGTTAAAATATCATGGGAACTTTTAAGATATACTCACTGCTATGTTAGAGAATGAAAATAAATATTGAAATTGCTTTGAAATCAAAATGTGGAAAAAGCTGGATTTGTGCAAGTTTGCACAGAATGAGCTTCAGTGTGTTTGAAGTGGGAGGGTTGTTTTGTTTTGTTTGTTTCTAATTTTCTTTTTTGTAGTTGTAGATGGACAGAATGCCTTCATTTTATTTCTTATTTGTATGTGGTGCTGGAGATAGAACCCAGTGCCTCACACGTGCTAAGCAAGTACCCTGCCATTTAAGACTGAGCTACAGCTATAGCCCCCGGAGTGGGAGTTTTGCTGAATAGGATCAGCACAGTTGAATAGATATTGAGAAGTTAGGAAATTTTTAATTTCCAGATAGTAAGCCCCTTTGGAACTTTTTTGCTAACTTTGCTATATGACAGAAAACAGTATCCCTTGAGAATTTTCTTTCCTAGATGGTTCTATAGTAAAGAAAAAAAATTGGGGAAAACTATTTAAAGTTCTGTATCAAAGGCATTTTTAATAGATGGACTTCTGGGCCACACCCAGCTCCAAAGATGGCACCAGTCTAAGCCTGTCCTGAAGCCTGGACCTTTGGAATAGTCCAATTAGAGTAACTGGTGGGTCCCTGCTCAGACAATGAAGTGCAGTAGCACTTCTCTGTATTTTTATTTCAAAAACATCAAAATGTGATCATATGTCATTTTGCAGGAATAACATTTAGGAAGTCATTTAGATGATGCTTCTCAAAAAATTGGTTTGTAAAAAATTTCAGTGGTCTTTTCTAAAAAGAGAAAAATTAGGATGATGTAGTATGTTTGTTATATAATTGTGTTTATTGAAATATAAGGACTCGGGATGTAGCATAGCAGTAGGGCACTTGCCTAGCGTGTGTGAGGCCCTGGGTTCAACTTCCAGCACTGGGGGGGAAAAAATCAAAGAATCCTCCTTTGTTCTGCATATTTTGCTTTTCCTATTCTAGGAATTAAGATATCCTTTTAATAGAAAATGATAGTGATTGTAGATAGCAGAATTTTTTAAAAAATCTCCTTAACAGCAATCCAAGTCTCCCTTTGCTCTCTAAGTCCCCTTTAAAAACAACAAAATGAAAGCACACTGATCCATTAATCTATTATTTACATAAGTGACATTGAATCTAGGTAAATTTGGGTATGCTGCGGTCTCCATTGCATTAAAAATCTTGCCTGGGGCTGGGGATGTGGCTCGAGCGGTAAGGTGCTCGCCTGGCATGCGCGGGGCGCTGGGTTCAATCCTCAGCACCACATAAAAAATAAAATAAAGATGTTGTGTCTACCTAAAATTAAAAAATAAATATTGAAAAATTCTCTCTCTCTCTCTCTCTCTCTCTCTCTCTCTCTTAAAAAAAAAATCTTGCCTGGGCAGGACCCATCTTTGTGCCTTCTTTCTCCAACAATGTCTAATGCTTGTTTTTGTGATTGGAGAAACCTCCATTCAAAATGAAAACATCGACTGGGGAGATGGAAGGCAGTCTATTTTTCATGGTAATAAAGTATTTTGAGATTTGATTTTTAACAGCAAAAAGGAGTGAAAAGAAATGTAGGGTAATGTGTTAGGCACCCTATGGAGTGCTTTAAACCTCACAACAAAGTAAGGATTGCTTCATTTTACAGACCAGAAAACTGACATCCATAAAGGCTGAGAGACCAACCTGAGAAAACGCTGAGGGGAGTGAGAGGTTATATAGACATTAACAGAAACAAAGTATGATTTCGTATTCAATTTTTTAAAAAGCAGTTTAGATTCCCAGAGTGTGTTTCCTCCATCACGCCCCATGTGTTGCAAATCACAGCAAAGATTATCCTATGGATAAAAATTTCAGTTATTCCAGAGTTGAAACAAATTATCTAATTAAAAAAAAATGTTTGTTATATTTTACCCTAATTAAATCATCACAAAAAAGATGGTATAAAAATATAATGAATAAAATAAAAATTCCAGTCATCTACTACCTAGGAAGAACTGATTAATAATAAAGAGCTCTCTTTAAAACACATAAGACCTCATATTTTCTCTCTCTCTCCCTGTGTGTGTCCCTGTCTCTCTCTATCCTCCGCCTGTCTCTCTCTCTCCCTCCCTCCCTTTTATTCTTTTTTTTCCCTCTAGCTTCTGCATATGAGAGAAAATATTCAACCCTTGACTTTGTGAGTCTAGCTTATTTCACTTAGCACCATATTCTCTACTTCCATCCATTTACCACCAGAAAATGACATCATTTCATTCTTCTTTATGGCTGAGTAGAACTCCTTTCTGTTTATGAGGGAGATCACTACAGTAGAGGCGGGAGACTCCAGGGAGAGGGAGGAGGGGAGGGAAAGAGAAGGAACTGGGGAATGAAATAGACCAAATTATGCTTTCACGTGTTTGAGTGTATAATATGAATTCCACCTTTATGTTCAATTATAATGCACCAACTTAAATTACACATAAATACATAGAAGGAAGACCAGTAGAGTAGATGAAAAGGATCAAGGGAAGGGAGAATGGGAGGGAAAAAGGTAAGTATTGGGGAATAAAACTGAGCAAATTATGTTGTGTGCATGCATGACCATATCCCAATAAACCTCATCATTAGGTAGAATTATAATGCACCAATAAAGCACTTAAAAACCTCTTAAATTCCTTCACATTATCATAGTTCCACAGGGATCCCTCAGAGATGTTAAACATGAATGACAGGCTTTTCCTTTGGTCAGTTTGTTGCTATCTTTTAATTTCAGTTTCATCAATCTTTGAAGGCAAAGGGATTAAAGTCAAAGTATTGGAAATTCACAAGAATCTACTGCAATCATCAGACTAAACTGCCACGTGCACCTAAACTGATGTTTTTTTCTTTGTATCCGGAAGACTCAGTGTTCAAAACCATGTCATCATGTTGCCCAGGTAACAAGAAAAATAAAGGAGGGGGGGGCAGAGTGGACAGCACTGCAGAGCTAGGAGGATGGCTCTGTTAGCAGAAACTAGGAAATGTCCTTCAAAACCCAGTGAAGTTGTCCTGTTCACCAGATAAACCACAGGTTTTATTTCCTCTATAGACAGCAATTCCTGCTGAATGTTGAGTGTCTAACAAGCAGATGGAAGAGGTCAAGTATACATGCTTCCTACTGATGTTATTGGATGATTGCACCTATAATCCAAACCAACATTTTCCTTACATGAAAAAGGCATATTTGCCTCTCATAACAGACTGAACTAAGGCATTGCTATATAATATGAATTAGAGCCAGTCTTTATAATTTAGAAGGACATAGTCAATGTGCAGAGACCCCAAAACTCCCAAAACTGCAAAGAAGGAGGAGAAGGGGAAGAGGAAGGGGAAAGGGAAGAGAAAAAAGAAGAGTAGGAGGAGGAAGAGGAGGAGGAGGAGGAGGTAAACATCAAAGCTTTTTCTTAAAAAGGGACATATGTGGGCTGGGCATGTGGCTCAGTGATAGAGTGCTTGCCTGAATGCCCGAGTCCCTGGGTTTAACCCCCAGTACCACAAACAAAAATAGAATAGATAGCAGAATAGTTAAATAAATTGAAAGAGAGCTTTAGAGTTTGACTTCTTTTTCCTGGACTAAGGTGACAAAAATTGTCTTTAATATATAAAGGGTTTTTCCAAAAGACTGTGATGAAATTACCATATTTGCCAATTGTAAACCTTTATTTAAACACAATTTATAGTGTCTCTAAAATTGAATGTAGAATGGGAAGGAATATAATTCCATTAATCATAATAAAGGTAACTGATTCAATGATTTTTATCTAAGTGATTCAGTCTGTTTTAGTTTAAGGAGCCCACCATGAATTATCTCCAGAGCAAAAATTATTGTGTGACCTTAGGTACCTCCTATAAATAACAAAGACATCTTCTATCATTTAGGAAAGTCCAGCCAAACTCCTAATTCTACAGAATTTTATATATATATATATATATATATTTTTTTTTTTTCTTTTCTTTCTTGTTTGAGATGGTTCTCACTTTGTGTTATAGGCTGGCCTCAAACTCCCAGATTCAAATGATTCTCCTGCCTCAGCCTCCCAAATAACTAGAACAATAAGTAGGCACCATCATGCTTCCCTCTCTCCCTCCCCTTCCTTACTCCCTTCCTTCCTTTTTGTGCTGAGGATCAAACCAAAGGTATTGCACATGCTTTACCACTGAGTATTACCCTCAGGCAAATTATATGTCTTTTAAGAGTCTGGTGTCTACAATATATAAATGACATGTATAACTGAACGATGAAAGCTGAGCTAATTAAAAAGTGGTCAAAGGATTCAAATAGACCTTTGTTAAAAATATATATACTGGGGCTGAGGCTATAGCTCAGTTGGTTGAGTGCTTGCCTCGAATGTACAAGACCATGGATTCAATCCCCAGCACCACAAAAAAAAAAAAAAAATATATATATATATATATATATATATATCTCCAATAAGCATATAAAAATTGCTCAACATGATTAGGAAATGCAAATCAAAATGACAATGAGATACTACTTCACATCATTACAATGGTTATGCTTTTTCTAAAAACAGAAAATAACAAGAATTTGCAAGGATGGTAGAGAAATTGGAATCCTTAAAAAGTGTTGGTGTAAAATTTTTGTAAAATTTTCAGTTGTGTAAAAATGTAAAAAAATTCAGTTGTGAAGTAGTTTTAGTATAAATATATTGCATACATTTATTAGATTTGTACCTAAGTATTTCCTTTTTAGTGGTATTGTAAATGGCACTAGCCTTTAATTTAGTTTTCTATTTTTTAATGAAAAAATTGTGTAAAATTATATACAACTGGTTTTTGTATATTGACTTTTCTTAAAACTCGCAAATTTACCCAATTTTACCCAAAATTTCTTTCATGGGTCATGTTGTGATGTCATATCTAAGAATTCTTGACCTAACTCATAGTCCTAAGACTCTCTCCTATGTTTTCTTCTAAGTTTTAATTTTAATGTTTTACATTTAAGACTATGATCTACTTTGAGTCTATTTTTCTATAAGACATGAGTAAAGTATTTGTAAATTCTTTTTTCTTTTTGTCTTTTGGCAAATGAATATACATTTTTTACAGCACAAATTCTTGAAGTATTATCCTTTCCCTATTAAATTGACTTTGTAATTTTGTCTAAAATCAATTGGCTATATTCATGTGGCATCTGTTTCTGGACATTTTGTTCCACTGATCTGTGTCTATCCTTTTGCCAGTAACATCATCTTGACTACTGTCATTTTCTAGCAAGCCTTAAGATCAAATCACTCAGTTTTGTTCTTTTTAAAATCTGTTTTGGTATTCTAGTTCCTTGGCCTTTTCATGTAAATTTTAGAATCAGCTTGTCAATATGTACAAGAATACTCGGTATGATTTTGGTTGTAATTGTGTTAAATCTGTAGATTGATTTGGAGAGAAATGACATCTGAACAATACTGAGTCTTTCAAGCCCTGTGCACAGCATCTCTCCATGTATTTAGGCCACTGATTTCCTTCAAAAATGTTTAGTAGTTTTAGTATAAATATATTGTATACATTTATTAGATTTGTACCAAAGTATTTTCTTTTTAGTGGTATTGTAAATGGCACTAGCCTTTAATTTTTTATTTTTTATGAAAGAATTGTGTAAAATTATATACAACTGGTTTTTGTATATTGACTTTGTATACTAAAACTCGAAAAACTAACTTATTAGCTCTAGGACTTTTTTTTTTTTTGTAAATTCCTTTGGGTTTTCTATAAAGACAACTACATCACCTACTAATTTCTTCCTTTGCAATAAGTATGCCTTTTATTTTCCAATATGAAATTGCACAGAAGTAGTAAAGCAGACCTTCTTGCCTTGTTATTGACTTCACGGGGAAAGCATTCAGTCTTTTACAAGTAAGAATATTAGTCATGATTTTTTTGAGATACATTTTGTCTGATTTAGGAAGTTCCTTTCTAATCCTACTTTGCTGAAAGGTTTTACCATGAATGGATGTTGAATTGGGACAAATTCAGAGATTCCGGGATGGATGAAGAGTCCACCCAGCACTCACCTCTTCACAAAGAAGAAACAAAGCAGCAGGTGGATACCTGCATTTTGTGGTCAGTAACTGGGAGAAAATACTGGAATTCAGCAATGGAGAGACAGGAACTATGCAAGACTCAGAGACCTGGAACAGCAAGATATAAAGAAGAAGAAAAAGTACCCAGGAAACTGTGACTTTAGCTCCCTAACTGGGAGAACTCTAGAAAGGGTGAATGGGAGAGTTCAAGCAAATTCCATTGGCTCAGAATCTAGTAATACTAGCCACTAGTTTCATGGTCATCACAGGCTTGCAGCCCAGTTAGGAGCAACCTAGAGCCTGCATAGTAGCTTTGCTTTGGAGAAGGAATTCACATTATCTCCCTGTCAAACCCCGAAACCCAGGCATCTATAATTAGGTGCCATCTTCAGAAGGGAACTAGCATACAAATTCACACTGCTCTAGGGATCAGAAACCTCTGCATATCCCCATTCCTGAGAGCCCACAGAGAATCCATCACATGAGCACAGGGGAAGTCAGCCTCCTGAATCCAACATGACACAGGAGCAACTGTGACTCCAGCACCCAATCCCATAGGGTGCCCTGCACAATAGGAGACAGGTGCTTCAGCCCAGAAGGATATGAAGGGGTGTCATTCTTAAGAACTAAGAGACCAGGACAATTATCCTCTGGGTCCTGGAGCCATGGGTGGGCTTGTGTAACTACCAGGATTGAGAGTAAGCCTTGCAGAGTGGACATGGTCGTTTCCTGCTGCCACCTCCCCCTGCACTCTGAGTGAGCTCCTCCTGCACTTTGTGTGAGCCCATGCCACTGGCAAGACTGAGGACAGATGTTGCAGCTCCCCACAACTGCTGGAGCTGTCAGTGCCACAGGCTCTTGCAGGCAGCAAAGGTCTCCCCAGCATTGCCAGAGAAAACCAGCTACTGTGTGCACCACGCCCACTGGGACCACTAGAGTATCCCCATGCCCCCATGACCCTCAGATACAGTGGGTCTCTTTGATGCTATCCCAGCATGCACTGTACCCAAAGCCATTAATTGAAACCATGGAAGATATAGGGAGACTATGCTATGGTGCCCAGCTGGAAATACAGCATATCCCAAGATGGTCTTCAGAAGAAAGCCATTTGTTACAAAAGCCACCTTATAAATATGGTAGAGGGGCTGGGGTTGTGGCTCAGTGGTACAGCACTTGCCTAGTATGTGTGAGGCATTGAGTTCGATCCCCAGCACCAAATAAAAATGAAATAAATAAAGGTATTAAATACCTTCATTATGTCCATCAACAACCAAAAATAATATTTTAAAAAAATGGTAGAGATAACTGATCCATCAAATGTTTAAATTTCAATATGTCAAAGAAAAATGAAAAAAAGATAACATATGCATCCAAAAGAAGACAATAATTCTCTACAAATGCCAAAGAAAATTACATTGATGAAATGATTAAATTGATGAATCAAATTATATTGACAAAAATTTATTTTAAATGAAGTGGAGATATAGTTAAGTGGCAGAGCACTTACTTAACATGAGTGAGGCTTTGGGTTCAATCCCCAGTACTACCAAAAAAAATAAAAAAGAATGATTATAAGGAGATTCAAGAGAACACAGACAGTTGAACAAAATTAGGAAAAAATGTATGATATGAATAAGAAATTCATGAGGGAGGGAAGGAGGGGGGGAGTGAGGGAGGGAGAGAGAGAGAGAGAGAGAGAGATCTTGAAAAAGAACCAGACAGAAATATTGGAAACAAAGAGTTCAATAAGTCAAATAAAGAAATATCACTGTCAAAAGCCTCAAAAGACTAGATCAAGCAGAAAAAGAAAATATATGAATTTGAAGACAGGTTTTTTTTTCATTTGTTTTTATTTTTATGTGGTGCCAGGGTTCAAACCCAGTGCTTCACACATGCTAGGCAAGCGCTAGACCGCTGAGCCACAAACCTGGCCCTGAAGACAGGTTTTTAAAAATGTCTCAGAAAAACAAAATAAAACATCAATCACACACACACTAAAAAGAAAGAAAAGAAAGAAAGAAAGAAGACAGCTTCGAAAACCTTAGGGACACCATCAAATAAGCAAATATTCACATATCCAAAGAGAAAGTAAAGGGGAAAGGAGTAGAAAACCTCAATAAAATAATAACTAAAAGCTTTCCTAATCTTGGAAGATATAGACATCTAAGTACAGGAGGTCCATAATACCCCAAATAAACATGACCAGAAAATATTCTCACCATGGCATGTTATAGTCAAACTCTTAGTGGTAGAGAGCTTGCCTAGCATGTGTGAGGCACTGGGTTTGATTCTCAGCACCACATATAAATAAATAAAGGTCCATCAACAACATCAACAACTAATAAAAATATTTTTTAAAAATACAAATCAAAGAAAGAATTCCAAAAATTGGAAGAGAAGAACATCTAATAGAAAGGATACTTTCCATTAGCCAAAACAATGGATTTTTAGCAGATACTTTACAATCCAGGAAGAAATGGAATCAGATATCCAAGTTCTGAAAGAAAAGAGCTATCAACCAACAATACCACACACAGCAAAGCTATCCTTCAGAAATGGAGGAAAACTAATTTTCAAGACAAGCAAAAACTGAGGGAATTCATCACTAGTATGCCAGCTTCGCAAGAAATGCTTAAGAGAATCCTACATTCAGAAGCAAAAAAAAAGATAATTACCATTATGAAAACATATGAAAGCATTAAATCCACTGGAAGAATAGACACATAGAGAGAAATAGAAAAGAATCAAACCTTATCAATACAATAAACCACAAAACTACAAAGATGAACAACAGAAGAAGAATAGAACAAAGGATATTCAAAACAAACAATAATTCTAACAAATGACAGGAACAAGTTCTTACTTATCAATAATAACCTTGAATGTAAGTGGACCAAATTTCCTAATTCTGACTGGCTGAACTGATACACAAACTAGAGTCAGTGATATGCTGCCTACAAGAAAGTCACATCATCTAGATAGGCAGAGGGGTGGGAGGGGAAGGGGGGATATGGGGTTATAAATCATAGTGGAATATGATGGACATTATTATCCAAAGTACATGTTCGAAGACACGAATTGGTGTGAATATACTTTGTATACAACCAGAGATATGAAAAAATGTGCTCTATATGTGTAATAAGAATTGTAATGCATTCTGCTGTCATATACAAATAAAAAATTAATAATTAAAAAAACGTCACTTCACTAATTAAGAAACATGTGGACTGAAAGTGAAAGGATGGAGGAAGATATTCTACAAAGACTGAAAGAAGATAAATGGAAAACAAAAATGAGAAGGAATAGCCATTCTTATAACAGACAAAGTAGACTTAAAGACAAAAACTGAAAAAAAAGTAGTTCACTATATAATGATATCAATGGATTGATTCAATAAGAAGATATAACAATTACAACTCTACATGCACCTAATGCCAGAGCACCCCAATTTAAAAAAACAAACATAGATTTAAAGGAAGAAAAAGAATCCAATATAACAATATTGGGAAACTTCAACACCCCATTTCTATTGATGGACAAAACATCCAGACCAAAAAATCATTAAAGAAACATCAGAGTTAAACTACAGTATGAATCCAATGGGTATAAAAGACATTTATAGCTGTGGAACCACACATCCTTTTCATCAGTACATGGAACATTCTCTAGAATAGACTATACATTAAGCCACAAAACAATTCTCAACAAATTTTTAAAAATCAAAACTATATCATGTATCTTTGCTGGCCACAATGGAATAAAGCTAGAAGTAAATAACAAAAGAAACTTCAGAAATCATGCAAATTCATGCAGATGTAATATGCTACTAAATGATCAGCGGAATGCAGCAAAAGCAGTACGAAGGAGGAAGTTTGTAGCATTACACTCCTACATTAAAAAAGTAGAGAGGCGTGGCCCACGCCTGTAATCCCAGCAGCTCCAGAGGCTAAGACAGGAGGAATTCAAGTTCAAAGCCAGCCTCAGCAAAAAGCGAGGCATTGAGCAACTCGGTGAGACCCTGTCTCTGAATAAAATACAAAATAGGGCTGGGGATGTGGCACAGTGGTAGAGTGCCCCTGAGTTTAATTCCCAGGACCCAAAAATTAAAAAGTAGAAAGATGTCAAACAACCTAACAATGTATCTCAAGACCAAAATTAGTAGGCGAAAATAAATAACAAAAATCAGAGCAGAAGCAAACAAATAAAGACTATTTAAATAACACAAAAGATCAATGAAACAGAGTTAAGGGTTTTGTTTGATTGTTTTTGTTTTCAAAATCAACTAACCCTTGGCTAGACTGTGTGCATGGCGGTGCAGTAGGGTGGGAGTGGGGAGCGAGAGAGCCCAAACAAAGATAGAGTTGAAAAAGGAGACATTATGACTGATACCACAGAAATACAAAGGATCATCAGAGACACAAGACAAACCTACATAAATGCAGTTATCTGAAAACACACGTTGGAGAAAAGATAGGCTTTTCAACAAATGGTGCTAAAGAAACTGGAAATCCATATGTAGAAGAATAAAACTTGAACCCTAACTCTCACCCTGCACAAAAGTCAACTTAAAATGAATCAAAGACCTAGGAATTAGACAAAAAAAGCTTGCACCTGTTACAAGAAAATGTAGGCCCAACACTTCAGCATATTGGCACAGAAACCAACTTCCTTAACAAGATTCTTAATGTGCAAGAAATAAAATAAAAAATCAATAAGTGAGATAGCATCAAATTACAAATTTTCTGCACAGCAGAGAAAACAATTAAGAGCATGAAGAAAGCCTACAAAATGGGAGAAGATCTTTGCCACCTGCTCCTCAGATTGGACATTAATATCCAGAATATATAAAGAACTTGAAAACCTTAACAACAAAAAACAAAACAAACAAAAACCCCACAGATAACCCAATTAATAAATGGGTAAAAGAACTATGGAGACACTTCTCAAAAGAAGAAACACAACGGCCAAAAAATGTATGAAAAAAATGTGCATCTCTAACAATTAGAAAAATGAAAATAAAAATTACATTGAGATTTCATTCCACTCAAGTCAGAATGGCAGTTATTAAGAATACAAATAATAATAAATGTTGGTGAGGATGTGGCAGGGAAGGTATACTCTTACTTTGTTGTTGAGACTGAAAAATAATGAAACCACTCTAGAAAGCAGTATGGTGATTCCTCAAAAAACTAGGAATGGAACTACCATATGACAGCTATCCCACTCCTCAGTATATATCTAAAAGATCTAAAATCAGCATACTACAGTGACGCCGCTATGTCAATGTTTATAGCAGCACAATTCACAATAGTCAAATTTTGGAACCAACTTAGGTGTCCTTCAACAGATTAATGGATCAAAAAATGTGGTACCTATACACAAAGGAATATTACTCAGTTATAAAGAAGAATGATATTATGCCATTTGCTGGTAAATGGATGGAAATGGAGACGATTATGCTAAGTGAAATAAGGCAGATCCAAAAAGTCAAAGGCTGAATGTTTTCTTTGGAAAACAGAAGCTGGTTCAAAATAAGGGGGTGGTGTGAAAGGGAAAAGAAGGGAATTCCATTAAAATAGAAGCAAGATTAGTGAACTAGGTGATTGAGAGGGAGGAAGAAGGGATGGGATAAGGGAATAATAGTGGAATGAATCTGATCTAGCTTTCCTATGTACATATATGAATACACCACAGTGAATCTCAACACCATGTATATCCAAAATTGAGTACCAGAAAGACCAGTAGAGTACAGGGAAGGAAAAAGGTGGAAAGAGAAGAGGAACAGGGGGAGTACTGGGCACTAAATTAGCACAAATTATATTTCATGCCCTTATATTATGTCAAAATGAATCTTAGTGTTATGTATAACTAAAAAGAATCAAATAAAAAAGAAAATGAGATAAACAAAATCAACAAACCTTTAGCTAGACTGAAGGGTGAGGGAAATAAATTCCAAAAAAAGTTAGAGATGAAAGAGGAGACATTAAACTGATACCACAGAAACACAAAGAATCATTAGAGACTCTTACAAACAACTACACACCTCCAAACTGGAAAACCTAGAAGATACATAAATTTCTGGGCACATATAATCCACCAAAATTGAATCTGAAGATGTAGAAAACCTAAACAGACCGATAAAAATTAGTTAGATTCAATCACTAACAAAATGTTTCCCCATAAAGAAAAGTCCAGGACCAGATACCTTCATGACTCAATTCTAACAAAATTTCAAGGAAAAAATAATACTGATTCAAATATTTCTTCCAAATTTCGTTCTATGAGACCAGAATTACCCTGACACTAAAACCAGACAAGAATATAACAAATATAGACCAAAACTGTAATAAACATATATACAAATATCCTTAATAAAATACTAAGACACCAAATCCAACAGCATGTCAAAAAGATCATTTATCATGATCAAGTGGGATTTATTCTAGGAAGGCAAAGATGGTTCAATTGTACACAATCAATAAAGGCAATATATCATGCTGACAAAACAAGGAACAAAATAATAGGATTATCTGAATAAATACAGAAAAAGCATTTGGCAAAATTCAACATCCTTTTATAACAAAAACTGGGAACAAATTAAATTATGTTACGTCGTACCTCAACATAGCAAAGGCTCTATACCATAAACAATGGACATCTTACTGAGTGGGGAAAAGCTAGGATCTGGAACATGACAAGGATGGCACTCTTTTTTTTTTTTTTTTTTTTTTTTTTTTTTTTTTTTAATATTTATTTATTTTTTTTAGTTCTCGGCGGACACAACATCTTCGATGCACAAGATCTTCGTTGCACAAGATCTTCGTTGCACAACATCTTCTTGCACAAGATCTTCGTTGCACAAGATCTTCGTTGCACAAGATCTTCGTTGCACAAGATCTTCGTTGCACAACATCTTCGTTGCACAACATCTTCGTTGCACAACATCTTCGTTGGTATATGGTGCTGAGGATCGAACCCGGGCCGCACGCATGCCAGGCGAGCGCACTACCGCTGAGCCACATCCCTAGCCCAAGGATGGCACTCTTAAAACTCTGGTTCAACATGGTGCTAGGAGTCTTAGCTGAACAATTAGGCAAGAGAAAAAAATGAAAAATGCACAAATAGGAAGAGAGGAAGTATAATTATCCCTGTTTGTGAATATGATTCTATTTTTAAAAAAACCTAACGACCCCACTAAAAGACGATAGAACTGACACACAAATTCAGTAAACTTACAGGACACAAAATCAACATTATAAACTGGTAGCATTTTTTGGGGGGAGGGGGAAGCGGGATACCAGAGATGGAACTCAGGGGCACTCAACCACTGAGCCACATCCCCAGCCCTATCTTATATTTTATTTAAAGACAGAGTCTCACTGAGTTTCTGAGGGCCTCGCTAAATTCCTGAGGCTGGCTTTGAACTGAAGATCCTCCTATCTCAGCCTCCTGAGCCACTGATATTACAGGAGTGCACCACTGCACTCAGCTACCAGTAGCAATTTTATACAGCAATCATTATTACTGGAAAACAAATCACAAAAGGAATCCCATTCATAATAGTCATAAAATTCAAATACCTAGGAATAAATTTAACTAAGAAAGTGAAAGACTTCTACAGTGAAAAATTATAAAACTCTGATAAAAGAAATTGAAAAGGACACACACACACACACAAAGGAAAAGATCTCCCATGTTCATGGATTGGAAGAATTAATATTATTTAAAATGTCCATACTACCCAAAGCAATTTACAGATTTGATGCAATCCTCATTAAAATGCAAATAACATTCTTCCACAGAACTAGGAAAAACAATTCTAAAATTCATACAGAAGCAAAAAAGACCCTGATTATCTGAAGTGATCTTAAACAAAGGGAACAAAGCTGGAGGTATTACGATGCCTGATTTCACTGTATACTACAAATAGCATGATATTGGCATAAAAGCAGCCAAAGAAACCAATGGAATAGAAGGCCCAGAAATAACCTTCTCTGTTTACAGACAAGTGATTCTCAACAAAGGTGCTAAAAATATATATTGTGGAAAGAACAGGCTCTTAATTAAGAGCATGAAGAAAGTCTACAAAATGGGAGAAAATCTTTGTCACCTGCTCCTCAGGGCATTAGTATCCAGAATATATAAAAAAATTGAAAACCTTAACAACAAAAAAACAAAACAAAACAAACAAACAAAACCCCCACAGATACCCAATTAATAAATGGGGAAAATAATAAAATGGAGACACTTTGCAAAATAAGAAACACAAATGGCCAAAAAATATATGAAAAAAAATGTGCATCTCTAACAATTAGAGAAATGCAAATAAAAATTACATTGAGATTTCATTTCCCTCAAGACAGAATGGCAATTTTTAAGAATACAAATAATAATAAATATTTTTGATGATGTTGGGAAAATATTTTGATTATGTTGGGAAAACAGGATAGTCATGTATGGAAGATTAATATTGGATCTCCACCTCTCACCCTATACAAAGGTAGACTCTAGCCGGGCACCCAGTGGTGCACAGCTGTAATCTCAGCAACTCAGGAGGCTGAGGCAGAAGGAAAGAAAGTTCAAAGACAGCCTCAGCAACTTATCAAGGCACTTAGCAACTCAGAGAAACCCTGTCTCTAAATAAAATAAAGGACTGGAGATGTGGCCCAGTGGTTAAGTACCCCTGGGTTCAATCCCTGGTACTAAAAAATAGACTAAAATGGATCAAAGATACAAATGTAAGACCTGAAACTATAACATAACTGATAGAAATCATAGAGAAAATACTTTGAGGCATCAGTATAGACAAATGGTTTTTGGATAAGTCCCCTAAAACATAGGAGGCAAAAGTAAAAATAAATAAATGAGATTATATCAAACTAAGAAGCTTCTGCACAGCAAAAGAAACCATTATAGGATGAAGAAAAATCCCACAGACTGGGAAGGCCTTGCAAACCATTCAGTTGACAGAGGACTAACGGCCAAAATATATACGAAAATTTAAAAACTTAATAACAAAAATTCCAGAAGCAATACAGTTATAAATTAGCAAATAGTATGAAGAGATAATTGTTCAAAATAAGAAATTCAAATGGCCACAAAGTTTATGAAAAAATGATCAACATCACTAATCATCAGGGTGATGCAAATCAAAACCACAAAGAGATACCATCTCACCACAGTTAGAATGACCATTATCAAAGTGGCAAAAAATAGTGAATGCTAGCAAAGAATTCGAGGAAAGGGAACTTTAACACACTGTTGGTGGGAATGTAAATTAGTACAGCTATTAGAAAGAACAGTGTGGAGGTTCCTCAAAAAGCTAAAAATAGATATACCATATGATCCAGCTATCCCACTGCTGGGTTTAAAGCCAAAAGAAATGATGTTAGTTTATCAGAGAGACACCTGTGTGCCCATGTTTGCTGCTGCACTATTCACAAGAGTTCAAACATGGATGTCCATCAGCAGATGACTGAATGAAGAAAATGTGACACCCAGATATACACAATGGAATATTAGCGCTCCCCTAGCACAGGCGGGACCTGGGTTCAATCCTCAGCACCACATAAAAATAAAGGCATTGTGTTGTGTCCATCTATACCTAAAAAATAAATATTAAAAAATGCCACACATTAGGGGAAAAAAAAGGAATGATATGATCTGTAGCAAAACAGGTGGAACTGGAGGACAATATGTTGAGTGAAATAAGTTAGATGCAGAAAGACAAATACCAGATATTCTCTCTCTTATGTGGTTGTATAAAAACTCAGTCGGGTTGTATAATACTGATTACTGGTAACTGGGAATGGTACGAAATAGGGGGCTAGAAAACTAGTACCCAAATACAATTAGGAAGAAGTATTAAGTTCCAGTGTTCTACAGAACAATGAGTGGACTACAGTTCATAGTAATCTATTATATAGAGAAAGGAGTTCTGTGTCTCCAAACATGAAATAACAATAAAAAGGTGAAAAAAATTAATTATGTGATTTGATCAGCATATATATATATATATGTGTGTGTGTGTGTGTGTATATATATATATATATATATACATATATATGTATTGTTTGTATGTCATAAATGGTTTCAATTATTATATGTTAGTGAAAAAATTTTAATGCTTTAAAAGAAGAATATGTTAACCACTCTGATTTGATCATTATATTTGTATACTTTGTGTCAGATTATCACACCATACCCCATTTATTTATACAATTAAAATAATAGCAAGAAGAAAGGAATAAATTCATTTTGACAAATGATTTTCAGTGTCTATTCAGATGATCATATGGGTGTTTTTGGTGTTTCTGGGGATTGAACCCAGATCCTTGTGTGTGATAGGCAAATGCTCTACCACTGAGCTACACCCCAAGTCTTATCATATGGTTTTTATTATTTGTCTTTTCACATGACCAACTACATTGCTTAGTTTTCAAATGCTAAATTTACCTTTTATTCCTAGAACAAATTCTTCTTGGTTATAAAGTATTTTTATTCATTAGTGGACTTATTTTGGAAAGATTTTCTCAAAGATTTTGTATTTTTGTTGACTATTGGTCTTGTATCCAGCATCTGAACTGAAATGTCATCTCTGAAATGCAGGACTGTGAAAGCAACATGACTGATCTCTCGTGCTAACTGCATTTTCTAAAATTCTACCAGGAAGCTCTGTGCAATGGAAGGAATTAGATAAACCTCACGCTTTGGTCCTCATTTATACCTTTGAGTCCATTATCTACCTGTTAGAATCTGAGAAATAGAGGGGAAAGTATCTGAGCACCTCAGATCTCCCCTAGCACTGCAAGATTAAGCTTGTGGTGTCATCCATACACACTCCATGACTAATTTATCCTGGTTCAAGACTCAAGTCAGGTGCCACCTCTGCCACGTGACTTCCCTGAATTTCTCCCCTGTTCCTAAAGCCAGTTTTTATTTAAGTATATTTCCCAAATGTCCTTCCTATTCTATATATAAATATATATAAACATATATCTGTCACAGGTGGCATTATGTGATATTGTTATGACACGTAGACAACTAGTATAGTAAGGACACTGGAGTAAGAATGTCAGGGTTTAAATTCTGGCTTTATTTCTCACAATAATTAATTATTGGTAATTAATTAAATATAAATTTATTAAATATACATTAATAAATTATGGAACCCTCTCTACCAGACTTCCTAAACCTGCCAGTGAACCCTTCCCTCAGTCCTACAACTTGTTTCTCATGCTACCAACCACAGAGCCGTAGCTCTCTGTTCTGCTCATTCCCCCTCCTTTTCTCATGGCTTCTCTACTGTGGCTTCCCCCTCTATTTTGCTCTTGTTTTTTTCCCATCTTTGTTCCTCTCCCAGCTTTGATTTTTCAAAAATTCCAGTTAATGTTTGCCACATTATTGGGGACTCCTCCTCCCAAAAAAATATCCTTCTGAAATTAAGCCTATTTTATCTAAATGTAGAAAGACAGGAAGGAGAGGAAGCCCCCCCCATGGGAGAAGAGGTAGGGACAGGACTACTCATAGCATGGGAGCTGTACCTTGGCCCTCTAACATAATAAATATTTAAAACATGTCCTTGGGACAGAGCTGAGGGTGAGGGAGGTTACTGGTATGTGCAGTGACAGGGATCTGGCTACAGGTTAAAGCTCAGGTAGGAAATGCCCCGAGGATGAACTTTGATTACACCATTGACTTGTGCAGGGCCAGACCTGGCTAGAGAGACAGGTTTTTTTTTTTTTTTTTTTTTGCTCCACTTCACATCTGCTAGAAGGAAGCCATCCAAAGAAAGAGAAAGTTCTGAAAGGTTTTTTTTTCCCTTCCTTTTTTCTTTCCTCTTCCATGGACTTACTTAAAAGAAAATTAGCGTCATCCACATACAGATAAAAGTCATCACCGTCTTGGAGTAGGAAGACCTGGAGCACTTGCATATGCAGTTTCTAAAAGTACCATTGCAAAGTGTGACCAACAAATTTGGTCTCATCAAAGACTTGAAGTGAGCCAGGTTTAGAGCTCCTCAGACAGTTGGTGCTAAGAAGTAGGCTGAGCCAGAGCTGCTGAGCCAGCTTCTGACCATTTGCAAATAGCAAGCATTTAGTAGAACATTCCTATTTTCATCAGCTTTTTTACTGCTGTGTCCAAAAGACTTGACAAGAACAATTGTAAGGAGGAAGAGTTTATTTGGGGCTCATGGTTTCAGAGGTCTCAATCCATACATGGCCAACTCCTTTCCCCAAGGCCTAAGGGAGACAGAACATTATGGCGAAAAAACGAGGCAAGGGAAAGCAGCTGGGGACAATGTGGTGCCAGGAAGCAGAAAGAGAAAGGTTTCTCCTCTTACCAAGTACAAATTTATACCCTAGGCATGTTCTTGGTGACCCACCTCCTCCAGCCACACCCTACCTGTCTACAGCTCCCACCCAGTTAATCTCTATCAGGGGATTAATGCACTGATTAGGTTCAAACTCCCATAACCCAATCATTTCACCTCTCAACCCTCATGCATTGTCTCACCCATGAGTTTTGGGGAACACCTAATATCTAACCTATAACAGTTTCTGAAGGCAAATGAATATGCCTATGGCAACAAATAATATGTTATTTTTGTCAATATGAGCAACTTGTACAGAAATTTTACTAAAAGATATTGTTGTGTTTGTTTTGCTTTTCAAAGCTAACACTAGTTGGAGCCAAGCATTTTTCTAAAAGCTTCATATCTATTGACCTACTCAATTTTCAAATTACCTAATGATCTAGGTACTATTATATAATATTCAATATGAAAACTTGGGACTCAGAGAAGGTAAATAACTCATCCAATATCACAAAACACAGCTAGGAAAAGACTCATTTGAGCGAGGATTCAAATCTAAGCATTTTCACTGGAGTCCTTATTCTTTCTTTTTTCTTTTATATATATATATATTTTGTAATATCTTCATTTATTTTGTGTGTGTGGTGCTAAAGATTGAACCCAGCACCCCACATGTGTGAGTGAGGCACGTGCTTTACTGCTGAGCCCCAGCCCCAGTCTCTGTTCTTAATCCCTGTGATTCTCTGAACCATTGTGGGAATTTTACATGATGGGGCATCTTTTTAGGGGTGCAGGGACCTGCACAAGTTTAACTACGTGAATCTGTATTCCTTTAAACACATTTACAACAAATGCCAAGGACTCTTTAAAGTAAAAAGGAGACTATATCAGCGAAAATACATGCAATTCAAGGAAACTAGGAATGAAGTGCACGAGGTATCAGTTATGAGCTCAGCTCCTGCCTATCTCCTACCTCTACTTCTTAATTTACTAACTCTCTTCTAGGGTCCTGGTTTCTTGGCTTTTCCTAACTCTGTCTCCAAATATATCAGACAATTTATAATCACACACTATCACATTATAATAAACATTAAATAGCATTTTATTGTGTCTTTTCAGAGAATTATTGTGCAGAAATAGGTCTGAATTGAAACCCCTGGACATTTCCCAAATTATCCCTTATAATTTCACCTTTGAAAGCATGGAATATATCTGAGCAAAATTTCTGCCAAATCAGTCTGATCTTTTCATTCACTGTGGTCTGTAGTTTCTAACATCCATCTTGACAAATGGTCCCTTCCCATATGCTGAAGTTGGCTCCCCACCCCGTCTTCACTTGTCTTACCTTAGGTCTCAAGAAGTTGTTTTGGGGTGGGGAGAGTCATCCTTTGGCTTGGGTTACCTCTGATCTTAATTCTCCCTGTTTTCTTCCTCCCGGTGAGTCCAACATTTTGGAATTGCTATCTCCCTTGAGTCCGCTCCCAGACCCAACTCAGTTCATTCCTTCTCACAAACTCTTTCTCTCATCCACCTCTTCAGCAATTCCTTTCCTCCTTCACCTTCTTTCTGGCTGCATTTTCATAGGAAAGTCTCTCCCGCAGATGTTGCTCAGTCTCTCTACAAACTAACCAGCCAGACTTTGGTCTCTTTGCCCACCAAGAGTCTAGAACAGCACCTGCCACGGAAGACAATCAATATTCATTCACCCAACCAATTAATGAAAGGACCAAAGGAGACTGACATCAAGGCTGATAAAGGATCTAAAAAAAATGTCTTTGATGGTGGAATGAAACAGACATTATTACCCTATATACATGTATGATTACACTATGGTGTGACTCTGCACACTACTGGTGTGATTCTGCACTGGGTACAGCCAGAGGAAGGAGAAGTTGTGCTCCATTTGTGTACAATGTGTCAAAATGTGTTCTACTATAAAATAAATTAATTAATTAAAAAATGTCTTTGAGGGCTGGGATTGTGGCTCAGTGGCAGAGCACTTGCCTCACATGTATGAGGCACTGGGTTCGATCCTCAGCACCAGTAAAAATTTAAAAAAATAAAATAAAATAAAGGTACTGTGTCCAGCCAAATGAAAAAAAAATTTTTTTAAATGTCTTTGATATAACTTTCTCAAGCAAGAAGAAAACCAGGATGTTTTTCATTTCTTTAAACTTATTAATATTAACATCTTTCACCCAACTATTTAAAAAAAGAAATACTTATTGAAGAATAGTTTAGAACTATGTCAAGCTACTTATTTTTATTTAAAAAGAAACAGATATAATAAATAAAACTAGAACCATTTGTCCTCCCATTGTTCCTGTGAGAAACGTATTTCTCTGTATCCTCATCTAGTTAAATTTGTTTTCCCTTGACAATCAGCATCAATATATGCTTTTTAAAGCTTCTCTCTTATTCATGTTGCTTTTTGACTACTTAAGGGTTACGGGTATTACAACAATACTCCGCTTTTATTCATTGCAATGCACAGAATTTTAGTTATATTCTGGGTGAAATAAGCTTTTATGAACTAACCTAGAAACCTAAGTGCTTCTCTTAACCTTGTTTCCATGGGGAAATGCATTTGAAATAACCAGCTAGCACACAGACTGTTAGAATACAGCTATTTGTACACCACAGGCTGCCTGGAACATTGAGGGCCTCTGACTTTCTATGCCACATGATATGCAGCAACAAAGCAGTTAAATGTGCTTTTCACTTCCATGTAACCACCACCCTTCTCCCAAGCACAGATGTTTCAAGGTTTTTGTAAGCTGATGGAAGGATGGAAATGCTCCAACCAAAAAACCCACAAAAAAATCAACAAGTTGAAATAACCATTAAACTCTGTAAAAGCTTGGTGCATTGATCCATCCAAAGAAAATTTTACGGGCAATGTGCAGAAACAGGTTTTTGTAGTGAAGTTTTTCTAATTCAAGGCATAAATCTAAGAAAGAATGCTAAGAACTCATAGGTGTCCAGCAGCAGCAAAACTCAACATAGGGATGTTCTGACTATAAAATGGAGAAAGTGGACAAAAACGCAAAAACCTCATAGCCAATTGCTACCTAATTTATACCAAAGAAATTAAGATGGGATAGTACAAACTAAAAATAAAAGTTATTTTGATGAAGATCAATTTGGAAAATTTAGAAAAACACCATATTCCCTTAACAGCAGCTTAACTGTTCTTAGGGAAAAAAGAAATTTGTAGCAGCTACCAAGTTTGATTTAAGAAACAGTATATGCTTTGCAAGACAAGTTTTGTATATTTCTCTTTCATTGATAAGGTTTTAAAAAGTACATAAAGGCATAGACAATAAAAAGGGACCCCAAGTATCCAAAGAACATTTTCACAAAATTAAAATATATGTAAAAGGAAAGCCGTGCTAGAACATCTGAGGTATTTGTTGTATGTTTCCAGAAACCTGAAATTAAAGTAACGCTCCTGCATGAAGTCCAGATACCACACTGTTATGACAACAAAGAAAAAATACCAAGAAAAATGAAAAACCGATCACATTTCTGATTTCTTTTCTAGGATCAACAAGCACAGACATAAGAAAAAGGGTTAAAAGTAGCAACACGTGATTTGCGAAATAGAAAACTAGTGTGAAAAAAAACAAGGAACATCTGGAAATAATGGATGATAACAGAATGCCAAAATGGAGACTGCTCCAAGAAGTTATGAAAAGACCAAATTTATGTTGAGCATTTAGATGCAGAACTACTTGCCTGAATCCATGATTTTCCCTGTGGTAGCTGCTGCTGCTTGTGACAGTAGGGGTAAGAGTGGGGGATGCCCTTGCTTCAGAAGAGTCACACACATAGTAAGCAGCATTTGGAGCTTAAGCCATGAAGCCGCCCTTCAATCATTTATACCACAGCATTAGGGTTCAATAAAAAAGGGCTTAAGACAACAGCATTGGCAGTTCTTCTGGCTTGTGTTTTTCTCACAGTTCTCTGTTGGAGAAAATGCACATTGGAGTTGGTGGTAGACACCTAAGGAAAAACCCAGGCCAAGGGAGCTTCTAGAACCACCTAGAGATATAAGAACTTACCACAAACAACCATAAGGAGCTGAGCGTTTCCATCTAAGCTGTGCCAGGGTAGTCAAATTAACTAACACTTCCCCCTCCCCAGAAATTCCCTTGATTTTCATTATGGCTGTTTAAAGAATTGGTGAATCCAAGGCTTATCTAGTCATAAAAATGAACCCTTGTGAAACAGACCAAGTGAGTAATGCTTTTTCTACACATGTATCAGGCAGGATGCTTTTGGCAACAAGAAAGAGAAAAATCAGACACATAGCTTGAACTATTAGGACACTGACAGTTCACTAAGAGGTCTAGCTAGGCAGTCCCAAGGATTATTTGGGGCTTCAGTGATATCAAGGACTGCAGCTGTTTCAGTTCTCAGCTCCACTGTTCTTGGTGTGCAAGTGTCTATCATCATGGCAGAGCTCAAGCATCACTTCTTATAGTAGAGTTTGCAAAGCAGAAAGTGGAGGGAAGTAGATTTTAAAAAGGCTTTACCTTTGCATACCAGAAAGGAAAACATCCACAGTAGAATGAATCAGACATAACTTTCATATGTTCACATATGAATACACCACCAATGAAACTCCATGTACAACCACAAGAATGGCATCCTAATAAGTTATACTCCATGTATGTCTAATATGTCAAAATATACTATAAGATCATGTGTATCTAAAAAGAACAATTTTTTTTAAAGGAAAACATCCCCTGAACTCTTGAGCATATTCCCCTTATATCTGGTTGTTCAGGACTGTTGTTCATACATACACCCCTAGACTAATTACTTTCTGGGGGAAACTGAATAGTGATTGACTAAAAATGTTTGGATTGGAGCTGGACACATTGCTAGAGTTGTAGCTAGAATGAAGTTGAGATTCTGTTTTCAAGAGGAAAAAAAGAAAATTGTGTAAACTTGGCTTTGGGGAAAGAGTAAAAATGTAACTAAGAAGCCCAAGCAAAATGTTATATAATTACATAAATATTTAAAATGCTGCTGTTATTTTCCTAGGAAAAAAAATGCAATAATCAGGATAGGTTGAGGTAATGCTGCAGGAACAAACAACTGCAGGTAAACAAAGGCTTATTTACTCATCACGTTTCATGTCTATACAGATCAGTGATAACTCTGCTCCACATATAGACCCAGGTTCATGAAGCAGGTTCTGCCTGGGATATTGTTGGGTTTGTGGCAAAGGACTAAAAGACACGGTTAACCAGATGCTGGTTCTTAATGCTTGTGTTCCAAGGTGACATATGTCTCTTGTGCTCACAATTTATTGCTCAGAGCAAGCCATTTTGCCATACCAATGTTTAACAGTCCTGGAGGTATGATCCTCCTGCAGGAAGTCAAGCTCAGGGAGAGACCACACCAAAAAGATGGATGTGTCATTTAGCCAGTACTCACTTCGATAAAGTCATGCACATTTGTGACTCACCAATTAGGCTTCTGTAAGACTGCAGCCTTGCTTGAGTTTTATTGTTGTCACCGAAAGCACAACAGGCAGACTTTTTACCATTTGTCCTATGGTGACATTATGCCTGGAAAACAAAGTCCATGTACAACATCATGTGTCATTAGCCTTTTGTATTAAAATTTTCCAATAGAACAAACAATACACTGATATTAAAACCTATTTAAAACAGCCACTAAAAAATCCCATTTCCTGGTTTCTCTCTTTTCCTCCCTCAGGTTGAATCCCTTCGTAGCATGGAAAAGACTTTTAACTATCCTCTCAACATCTCCTGTTCCATTTTATATAGAGTTAAGCTGACTTGAGGGATAGTTCTGGCACAATTGCAACAGCCTAACCACACAGGACTTGAGGGAAAAATCATAATGTAATTATTTTATTATTAAAAAGCTAGTTTAAACTGGGGGTAAAACCTGCCCCTTCTAAAGCTCTGTTCCTAGTTCTCCCAGGACGCAAGTGGGTACACTCCTGGCAAAGCAACTCTCTCCCAGAACTCTCTTTCTTGAACATACATCCCCTGTACCAAGGGATGAGAATGAAGGCAGTTATGCTATTACCTTATAATTCCCCTGCAGTAACGAGAGGAAACTGCTTTTCTTGCTTCCTGTGTCTTTATGGAAGAATTTGAAGCAAGCTTTTTGAGTTTACTGCTTATTTTCACTTGTTTTGTGAATAACAAAAATTCTACGGAAACATATCATATAGAAATCATATAGGACTATTTGAAACAGTTAATAGATTAACCTTTTTTGTTCTTCAAAGAACTCAAAATGAACTTGAACATTTTCCCTAGCATTTCTAAATCAAGACCTATGTTTAAGTAACATTATGCATCCTAATAATTTGAAATTGAGATGAAATGTATATAACATCAAAATTACCATTTAATCACTTTTAAGTGTTTGGTTTGGTGGTATTAATAATATGCATGCTGTTGTGCCGACATACAGTATCCATCTTCAGAATTTGTCATTGTCTCAAACAGAAGCTCTAAACACTTCAGACATTGACTCTCCATCTTTTGTTCCCCAACCACCATTCCACACTCTGTCTCTATGAACTTTCTACTCCAGACACCTCAACTAAGTGGAGTCTTATAACAGTTGTCTTTCTATGACTGTCCTACTTAACTTGGTTTATTTTCAAGGTTGTAGCATATGTCAGAATTTCTTTCCTTTTAAACTTTATTAACTGTTAAAGTAACAAAAGTGATAATATATCAGAAATGATTTTCATTATATAAGAGTTCCTTTTTCTCCTCATCCTTGCCAGCATTTAATTTGTGGGGTTTTTTTTTGTTTTATTTTGTTAATAATAAAATTATGCTAACTTTAATCATTTAGGGTAAACAAATAAAGTGAATCTCACTGTTTTAAAAAATGTTTGTTTTCTTTTAAATTTATATACAGCCAGAATTGCTTTTTGAAGTACACTTCTATGTGTTTCAATATATGCATACGCTCATATAATCAGAATATAGAAATCTCAGAAGTTTCTTTATTATATCCCCCAAATTCTGACTCCACACAATGACTACTCAGTTCTTCCTTCCTATATATAGCTTGCTATATCTAGAATGTCTTCTAAATAAAATCAGCGTGTGTAACCCTTTGCCAATTGTTTCTTTCACTTGGCATAATACATGTGCTATTTAACCATGTTGGTTTATGTATCAACAGTTTTTCCTTTTTGTTGCTGAAAAGTATTCCATTATATACAGGTACCACAGTGTGCCAGTCACCAGTTGAAAGATATTTGGGTTGTTTCTGGTTGTGAGCTCTTATGAATCTTGCTGCTATAAACATTTATGTAGAGGGTTTTGTGTGAATATTTTCATTTCTCTTGGGCAAATAGGTAGGAATGCAAATGCTCAATCATTTGGCAACTGTATGTTTTACATATATTGCCAAACAGTTTTGCAAAACAGCTATACCATTTTCACTCCCACCAACAATGGGCCAATTGGGCCATACCATTATGGGCACTTGGTATTGGTATTATTAGTTTTGTTTGTTTGTGTGTGTGTGTGTGTGTGTGTGTGATGTGATGTGTGTTATAGATGTACAGTGGTATCTTATAGTTTTACTTTTCATTTCTCTAGTAACCAATGATGTTGTACATCTTTTCATGTATTTGCCATTCATAAATCTTCTTTGGTGAAGTGACTGTTCACATCTTTTTTTCTTTCTTTTATTGAGTTCTTTCCTTTTTGCTGGTTTTTGGAGTTCTTTTTATGTTATGGCTACAAGTTCTTTGTTGAATACATTTTTTCTCAGTTTAAAGCTTTTTTTTTTTTTTTTTTCAGTACTGGGATTGACCCCAAGGCCTCATTCATGTTAGGCAAGTGCCTGGTCACTGAAAAATACATCCAGCCTCTCAATAGCTGATCTTTTCATTCTCCTAACAGTGTACTTTGCAAATCAAAATTTTTTCTTTTAAATTTTGACAAAGACACATTTATCCATTTATAAAATGATATTTGGTATCATACCTAAAGAAACTTTGCCTAATCCAAAGTCATGAAATGTTTTCTACTAATAATTTTATATTTTGCATTGCACATTTATGTCTGTTGTCCATTTGGAGTTAATTCCTTTGCAGTCAGGTACAGCATCAGGTTCATTGTTATGCATATGGATGCCCGGTTGTTCCAACATCATTTGTTGCAAAGACTATCCTTTCTCTAAAGAACTACCTTTTCTTCTTTGTCAAAAATGAATTGACGGGGCTGGTTGTTGCTCAGCAGTAGAGCACTTGCCTAGCACGTAAGAGGCCCTGTTTTCTATCTTCAGCACTACATAAAAATAAATAAAATAAAGGTGTAAAAAATTTTAAAAATTAATTGATTATATTTGTGTGGGTTTGTTTCTGGACTCTGCTCTGTTCCATTGATCTATGTGGCTACTCTTTTGTCAGCATCACACTGTCTTAATAATCATACCTGTAGAGTATCTATGAAAATCAGGTAAGTGAAGTCTTCTATCTTTTTCAAAATCATTTTGCCTGTTCATATAAATTTTAAAACCATCTTGTCTGTAGCTATAACAAAATCTTGCTGATTTAGGTTAGAATTCACTAAAACTATAGATAAATTTGGAAGATTTAAAATCTTAACTATATTGAAATCTTCTAATCCATGAATAGTTTCTCTTCATTTATTTAGATCTTCACTGATTTCTTTAATCAATGTTCCTAGTTTTTACATAGGGATTCTGCAAACATCTTGTTAGATTTAAATCAAACTATTTCATTTTGTGGGAAACAGTTATAAATAGAAATTCTTTAAAACTTTTTGAAGTTTAATTGCTCACTGCTTACAGCAATCTGATTGGCTTGTATGTTATTCATATATCCTGTGTGCCTACTACACTAAATTGACTAGTTTTTATGGCTTTGTCGTAGATTCCTCTGGAGTTTCTGCATAGACAATCACAATATTTGTGAGCAGATAATGTTTTGTTTTGCCCTTTACATCTGTATGTCACTTTCTTCTATTTCCTTCCTTATTATACTGGCCAAGCCTTCGAGTATGATGTTAAATAAAAATGCTTGGGCTGGGGATGTGGCTCAAGCGGTAGCGCGCTCGCCTGGCATGCACGGGGCGCTGGGTTCAATCCTCAGCACCACATAAAAATAAAAGATGTGTCCACTGAAAAGTAAATATTAAAATTTTTTTCTCTCTCTTTTCTCTCTCTCTCAAAAAAAATTAAAAAAAAATAAAAATGCTAAAAGCAGATATTTTTGCCTTCCTCTCAGTCTCAGAGGAAAGCAATCAGTCCTTCACCATGAAGAATGGTGTTGGCTGTCAGCATTTTGTAGTTGCCCTTTATCAAGTTAAGGATGTGGTCTTATAACCCTAGTTTGTTTTGCTTTGTGTTTCACCAAGAATGTTGAATTTTGTCAACTATGCCTCCATTTGACATATTGATCATTTGACAATATATCATGCTTTTTTATGCTTTGTTAATATGGCGATTACATTGATTTTCTAATGTGGGAATACACTCACATTCCTGGCTGAAACTCCAAGTTAGTCTCAATGTATTTTTCTGATTCTATATTTCTGGATTTAGTTTGTATTATTTTGCTGAGAATTTTTATGTTTGTTTCAAGATTGTCTTGTCTTTGAAAAGTCTTTCTCTGGTTTTGATATTGAGGCAATGTGGGCTCTTTAAATGAATTGAAAATGATTATTACTTCCTTCTTTATTTTCTGGAAGAGATCGTATAGAGTTAGTATAACTTCTTCCTTAAATCTAGTACTGGAATTTTCTTTGATAGAAGGTTTTAGTTAAAAGTTCATTTCCTTTAATGGATATAGGACTACTCAGATTATCTATATCTTCTTGTGGGAGCTTTGGTTGCTAATTATCTGTCAAGACAACAATCCACTTTATCTAAAATTGTTGAGCTGGGTATGGTGGCATATGCCTGTAAGCCCTGTCACTTGGTAGGGTGAGGCAGGAGAATGGCAAATTTGAAACCAGCCTGGGCAACTTAGTGAGATCCTGTCTCAAAAAATAACAAGAGCTGGGGATGTAGCTCAGTGATACAGCATTCCTGGATTCAATCCTCAGTATAAAAAACAAAAAAAGCTAAGTTATAAGTTGTTGAACTTTTATGTATAGACTTGCTCAAAGTATTCCTTTATTATCTTTTCAACAAAAAATAATATTTATTACCTTTTAACAGGCTATATACTAAGTACATTTATTGTGCAACCAATTCCATGAAATCTTTTCCCCTTGCAAGACTAAAACTCTAAACCCATTGAATAGCAAATCCTCATTCCCTCTTCTCTATGATTCTTTCTTATACTATCTATTTTTCTGAAGAGAATTTCTAACTTTATGTTTAAGAGTGTTCTCTCTTGTTTCCTGGAACTTTGCAATGATAGCTGCTTTAAAGTCATCGCTAGTAAGTCCACTTTGTAGTTGGTGCTTTCTTGTGAGTTTTTGAGTTTTTTCCTGGCTTTTTACAGGTTGTGCAATTTTGGATATTCCTGAACACTTTATCTTGTAAGTTTCTGAGTTTTGTTCAAGTCCTTTGGTCAATGTTTATTTTGTTGCTTTAGCTGCTGATCAAGCTAGTTGGCTCAGGGCAAACCAGGTTCTGATGTGCCTTCCCTGGGCTGTGGTTTTAATATCAGTTGCATTTTCAAGGCCTGTGCAGTGCTACTTGGAGCGACCTTATGTGTATGCCATCCAGATATCAGTCTGGTGGTGATCCACACTGTAGCTAGTTCTTAGAACCTTTGATATTTTGTTTTGAGTCAGTTCCATGCTTAAGCATCTGGAGTTGAGCCAAGGACTTTATACACAGCTTAACAAGATCTTTTTCTCCATTTCCCTCTCTCATACTCTCCTGCTGCCAAGAACCTCTTCCTCTTGTTGCCTGGCTAGAAAACTAGACATTCAAGGCTCCAATCTCCTTGCACTATAGTGTGACTTTTCATGGCTGAACCCACCTCTGTTGTAAAGTGTTTAAGACTAGAGAGTGAAAAAAAATAATGGAGCTCTATCTGCCCATTCCTGTGGTTAGAGAGAGGGCATTTTCCCCTCAGGGCTTTAGGTAGGTGTCCATGCGTCTGCTGTTGCAGCCACCAGTACCACCTCTGTCACTGCAAGAATGAAGCTGATCTACTGTCATGTATAATGAAAAAGAACAAATGGAAAAACAAAATAAATAAATTCAGGTTAAAAATGATTTATAAAAAGGAGTCATAGTGAAGGAAGATATGGCATGGAATTATAAGTAATGCAATTTTCCTAACTTCATAAATAAGGGAACAAAGGGCCAAATGCTTGCTGTATTAGAATTTCTCTCTCTCTCTCTCTCTCTCTCTCTCTCTCTCTCTCTCTCTCTCAATTCTATGACTAAAAGAAGTATGCAATTATTTTACCTTTCCAAGGAAGGAGACAGATCTTAAAAAAGACAGCCCATAGATCAGCAAATTTCATGTGAATATAACAAAAATAATAACTTAATAATGAAAGTTAATTAAATTTTGGCTAAGAAAAGAATGAAGCTGAGGGACTGGGGTTTGACTTGGGGTAAGTTTGGAAGAGAAAAACCTTCAGAGGATTTCCTAGATGACATCTGTCCCATGGGGGATCTTCCCTCCTGGTTCTGACAAGAGTGTTTCTTAGAACTTTCTGTTCACACCCACTGTGCAGTTCAGCTTTTGAGCCTAGGCCAGGGGATGAGGGATGAGAAAAACACAAACCCAGGACTTCACCACTTTGTCAATCATACCTCACATTTTTATTTTCCACCTCAATTTGCCTGCTATTATTTTCTTTTGAGACTCTTAGTTTCTTTATGTTTTCTTTCCAGGGTCTTGGTCATAATCATTGGGAAAGATAAAATGGTGTGTGCTTACTCCATTTTAACTGGAAATTAAATTATGAATTCTTATTTTAGTTTTTAAGCAACATGGTGATTTTCCTCAATCAAGATATAGTTGAGAAAATAAGCAGGACAGTAATTAGATACTTTTTAAATAAAAATCATTTACCTTACAGCTGTGGGTAGTAAGGTAAATTTACCTTAATATACATAGTAGTAGGAGGAGGAGGAGGAGAAGAAGGAGAAGGAGGAAGAGGAGAAGGAGAAGGAGGAGGAGGAGTATATGATATTCTTGGTTTTTATGAACATTAGATATTGTTGAAGTAATTATCAATATATTAGGATCAATACAAATTGTGAGCTCCCAAGGTAGAGCTAAGATTTCCTTATCATTGAGATTTGTTATTGTTGTTGGTTTTGGTCAACAGAAACTGTTAAAGCCCTACTTCACTTTGACTCATAAAATTACAACTTTCACAAGAAGTATACCTCAGAGCATAAACAAAACAAAAATCATTAAAATTCACAACACTATAATAATTAGTTGCATGTTTTACATACAAGGAAAAAACCCTGTGTGTTGCTCTCTCTTCTACACAAGTTGTAGCTTCAAAGAGACAGTAGGGGACAAACAAGGAATTCATAAACAAAGGCTTTCTTACCAACACACCTTGCAGTCTTCAGAAACGTGAATTGGGTACCTATTTTAAAAATTCACCAGTAGAAATAGTGATTAACTTATTATTTTTAAAAAATAAGCTGATGTCCCAAAGGATGGCTAAGAATAGCCTTAGGGTTAAAATCATGCCTCAAATCAATCATTTTTAAGAAAAAAGATGTCTTCCAGGAAAGATGGAGGGACATGAACTGCAGCACTCTACTTTACCCACCAACTGAAACTCAGAATAAATAGTACCAAAGAATGAGAAGAAAATATTTATAAATGAAATCAGAGAAGCCACAATTCCATTGAATAGACTCTGAAAAACATTTAAGTACAATGAAATTGGGACCAGAGAAGCTGAAAAAGGATGCTGAGATTTGACATACATCCTGTCTCACCATAAGCAGGATACAGGTTAGGAATAGGGTGGTGTGAGCCCTGTGAATGGTGCTGATGTTGGATGTGGTTAGACGGCAGCACGGAAAATCCCAGCAAGAGCACCATTTCTATACACAGCTTGAAGGGAAGCAGGTTTGAAGATGACCCGTCAGCCTGCTTTTAAAGGAAACCAACCTTCTCATTGAACTGTAGCCACACAGAAACATGTAGCAAGTGGACACACTATGCATTAACATCATCTCAAGATGTTACCATGGCCACAGAAGGCTGCCTTCTCTTTCATCAAGGAAGGCTAACAGTGTAGATGGGTTTTGCTTCCATTTGCACTTGACACACATGGAATTATACAGTATATATGGTTAATATCTAATGGTCATGCCACTTTTATCTTCCCCTATTTGGCTTCCTAACCAGGGAGAGAGGCTAGGAGATAAGGAGCAGAGGGAACCAGCTTACTGAAATGCAAAGATGACTGAATGGAAATAGATAAGACTGAATCTTAAACAAATGTCCTGTGAGCCACAGGGCCCCACAATGTCTTGCAACTCCTGGTCAGTGGGCACAGAAACTCAGGGTTGTTCACCATTCTCCTCACACCACACTAAACACATCCCAGTGATGGGAGATGGAAGAGACATGGTGATTTTGTGCTTGCAAATGAAATACCTGGTTGATTTCCCACTGTCCAACATTACTGCTCCTTGCCTACCTCCCCTGGGGGGGTAAAAAAAAACCCGAATGAGTGCATAAAATTTACAAGACAAAAACATAAGAAAAAAGGCAGAATTAATACTTATGTTCCTACACTGGACAAATAGCAGGTCTTTGTAGAACTGCCCCCGTTCAAGGATAAGAAAAGAAAAACAAAGGTATATAACCTATGCAAAAATAATTTATGTAATTAAGAAAAGGGTTAAAATATGAAAGAGATAAATGCAGACTATGCCTTTGAAACATTCTTTCTGAAACATAAACTTTTAGGGGGAAATGTTCTCTATGCTATCATAGATCTGAGGAGAACAAATGAACAGAGAAAAGGACAAAAATGGAGGATATGAAAATAATAGCAGATGCAGAGTGTCTGTAATTATTTTTTAAATGCCATGTCATTGAAAGAGTCAACGTGTGTGGTAACAATTTCCTAAAGAAGAGAAGGGAAAAAAAAACATGCTCAAACATATAAAGTTTTCCTATATGAAAGGAAAGCTAGAATAAGCAGACTGAAAGGGTTCAAAATGTACAGTAAGAGTTAACAGAATGTGGTTATCAATGAAACAAATTCTGATTATGTTGCTGGAGTTTAAGAATAAAGAATATCTGGAATAAAGAATACTGGAGAAATGATGGGCAGTAATATTGGCGAAATTATAGCTATATTGTATGCACTAATGAACATGGAACAACAAATACCATTGTTATGTACAATATAATACACCAATAAAAATGTGGAAAAAGCATTTTATAACTTTGACTTTAAATTTAATATCTGATACCATCAAAATACAGTAAATAAATTAAATGATTAAAGATACTAAAAAAGAATAAAGAGTATCTATACATATGAAAAATGTCACAGAGGAAAATAAATCAGACTGACCCCACTTTTCTCCTCAGCAACACCAGATGCCAAAAGGCAATGAAGCAA
Source organism: Urocitellus parryii (assembly GCF_045843805.1). NCBI lineage: Eukaryota > Metazoa > Chordata > Mammalia > Rodentia > Sciuridae > Urocitellus > Urocitellus parryii. The sequence goes on along the minus strand of NC_135531.1, from coordinate 64,432,760 downwards.
AGCTCACAGTGTTGGAATCAAACAATGAGACTCTGAAGAGCCACACTCCCACTCACCCAAACATGCCAAAGAAAGCCATGCCCACATACACAAGAATTCAGGAAACATCGCAACCATGAACTCTTTTCTAAAAATACTGTTGAAGATAAAATATAGCTAAGGTAATGCATCAGAACAAAGAACTCATAGGAGCTCCAGGACGGAAAAGCTGGAAATAAATATTATTTTTAGTTAAAGGAAAAATAAATACAAAAATATGTGGTCAATAAGGATAGAAATAGATTTGTTAAAATTTTTTTGGAAGGAAAGCTAAACAATGTTAAAAAGAGAGAGAAGAATTAATGATAATAGAGCCAGGAAAATTTCAGAATATATTATCAATAACAAAAAGAAAATGGAGGGAGGAAGAAGGCGGTGTAAGAGAACTGACACCAAATATTTTTTCTGTGATGATTTTGAAAAAGAAATTTAAACATTTTTTTTCAGTTATTAAGGCAATCCCAAGACTACTATCTATAAGATAGACTATCTAAATCACTACAACTCACAAAATATAAGGATTTGTGTAACTAAAACAAACTCAAATCCCAAGTGGTTTAATCATGTTAATATCAGGCAAACTTAAATTGAAGGTGAGAAGCCTCACGTGGAAAAATGTGAGCCACTTTACAAGTCTATAACCCATAAAAAAGATATCTGTCATAATTCTTTATGCAATAAATGACATCTCACTAAAGTATACATACCAAAAACTTCATATATAAGGAAATATCCAGTTTAATATCATTCCCAGCTTTAGACAGATTAAACAAATCTGAGTAGGAAATTATATAATGAATCTTCAAATTGTAGTATAGTTAAAGTAATTATTATAAAACAGAACAGAGAATATTATTAATACCAATTTGTATAGAATCTATTACAAGAGTCCATCGATAGTAAATATTTGGGTTTTGTGAACCATATGATCTTTGGCACCACTCAGTTCAACCATAGTGCTAAAGCAGCCACAGGGAACACACATGGTTCTGGCTGTATTCCAGCTAAACTTCATTTATAATAATAGGCAGTGTGCATTTTATTCATGTGTTCATTGTATCATTTAGAAAACAGAATATGTAATAATATTCTGAGTAGAAACATTATAGATGATATTTTATAACCACAATGAAACAAAATTCAATAACAAGTAGAAACAAATTAACTTATTTTCCAGATACTGCAGATTGGCTCAAAATCAATAGGTCTCCAACTCATCTGCAGCATCCCTTTCTGTGGACAAGAGCTAGATGTCAAAATCTGTATTTCTCCTGCTCCCTTGAAGCCAAGGTTCTGAATGGGACTGCTGTTCTCCTGGACATGTCTATGTGAGACCAGGAAGCAGAACAAAATTTTGTAAGGTGAAGACCATGTGGCTCCTTAGGCAGGTATCATCTTGGGAGTTTGGTTTTTCTGCAAGTTATAGCAGAGCATCTGATGTCTGGTCATTATCTTTAGGGACAGGAGGAAAGTGGCAGCAATGGACTTTTTATTGGCACAGTCCGGAGGTGCAGTGGAACATTTGTCCTGGCCATATCACTCTTCATTAACACATCTAGGTGTGTTCCCAGCTGAGAAATCCTGAAAACTAAATTGACTCTATTGTGAATCACTTTCTTCCTAAGCTAGCAGAGTGTGCTCTATTGCCTACAGCTAAAATCTTGGTCAATACAATCCCCAGTGCTTGAAGATTTTTAAAGTGCCTTGCCTTTATATCAAAGAAGAAATCTTTATGACATTTTTAAAGATAGTAAATGGCAGGGCAAGCACCAGAAGTGGTCTGTGGACTGTCCAGTGCTGTTGGCACTGAACCATAGAGCTTCAGTTGAATGCCATCATATACTGTGACAGTTTGATGAGTATCTATTGAACCTAAAGAAAGGTGGCTTAGTGGCATCTCTGCACACTGTCATTTCAGGTAGAAGACATAAGTCAGGAGAGTATCTTTTCCTTACCATGTTGAATAGCAGAAGTCATGAAAATGGCCGTGCTCATTCCCTTTGGATCCTTCTCTTAATAAAATAAAATTAAACTTAATGATTTATAATACACATAAACACACACCTCCCGAGGGCAATCAACTTAGTGAAGAAAAGCCAAGATCCCCTTTCTACTCAAAGCTGTAAGTTGCCCAACAAATTCGGATTCGTTGGGAAGCCAGGACAGAGGGATTTTAGAGAAGTGAACATCACAGATTTGGGACAGTAAGATGGATGAAGGAGTGGTAAGGGCACATGAGAGAGTGATGAGTACAGGCAAGTACAAAGCACATCACACAGGAAGCTGTGAATTATTCACCAAGAGAGAAGGGACAGCATAGGGAAGTAGAGAAAAAAGGAATAGGTGCATTTTTCCTGGTAGGACATTTTAATCACCAATTCTCAGGGCCATGGGCACAGAAATCTTGATTCAGTGAGTATGGAAGTCTCGAGTTGGTCAGACCTTCTCACTTCCAGCCCCTCAAAGGAATATGAATGCCACACATGTGTTTGTCCAGATAACTAGTCAAAAATTAGAAGATCCTGAAACAAATTGGAGAGTATTGGTATTACTTCATCTTTAAAGGTCTTGTAGAACTCGGCTGTGTATCCATCTGGTCCTGGCCTTTTCTTGGTTGGTAGACTTTTGATAGTGTCTGCTATTTCGTCACTTGAAATTTATCTGTTTAAATTATATATATCATCCTGCTTCAATTTGGGCAAATTATATGGCTCTAGAAATTTGTTGATGCCTTAGATATTTTCTATTTTATTGGAGTACAAATTTTCAAAATAATTTTTAATTATCTTCTGTATTTCTGTAGTGTCTGTTGTGATATTTCCTTTTTCATCACTTATGTTAGTGATTTGAGTTTTCTCTCTCCTTCTCTTCGTTAGCATGGCTAAGGGTCTGTCAATTTTATTTATTTTTTCAAAGAACCAACTTTTTGTTCTGTTAATTTTTTCAATTGTTTCTATCTCATTGATTTCAGCTCTGATTTTAATTATTTCCTGTCTTTTGCTGCTTTTGGTGTTGATTTGTTCTTCTCTTTCTAGGGCTTTGAGATATAGTGTTAAGTCATTTATTTGTTAACTTTTTCTTCTTTTAAGCAATGAACTCCATGTAATGAACTTTCCTCTTAGAACTGCTTTCATAGTATCCCAGAGATTTTAATATGTTGTATCTGTGTTTTCATTCACCTCTAAAAACTTTTTCATCTCCTCCTTGATGTCTTCTGTAGACCATTGTTCATTCAGTAGCATATTATTTAGTCTCCAGGTGTTGGAGTGGATTTTATTTCTTATTTTATCATTTATTTCTAATTTCATTCCATTATGATCTGATAGAATGCAGGGTAGATCTCTACTTTTTAAAATATTTTCTAAGAGCTGCTTTGTGGCATAGTATATGGTCTATTTTAGAGAAGGATCCATGTGCTACTAAGAAAAAAGTGTATTCTCTTGTTGAAGGATGAAATATTCTATATATGTCAGTTAAGTCTAAGTTATTGATTGTAGTATTGAGTTCTGTAGTTTCTTTGTTCAGCTTTTGTTTGGAAGATCAATTTAGTAATGAAAGAGGTGTTAAAGTTCCCCCAAATTATTGTGTTATGGTCTATTTGACTCTTGAACTTGAGAAGAGTTTGTTTGATGAATGTAGATGCTCCATTGTTTGGGGCATATATATTTATAATTGTTAAGTTTTGTTGGTGTATGGTTCCCTTGAGCAGTATGTAGTATCCTTCTTTATCCCTTTTGATTAACTTTGGCTTGAAGTCTACTTTATTTGATATGAGAATGGAAACCCCTGCTTGCTTCTGCAGTTCATGTGATTGGTATGATTTTTCCCAATCCTTAACCTTCAGTCTGTGGATGTCTTTTCCTATGAGATGAGTCTCTTGGAGGCAGCCTATTGTTGGGTTTTTTTTTTTTTTTTCGTTCTATCTGCTAGTCTATGTCTTTTGATTGGCCATTAACATTCTGGGTTATTATTGAGACATGATTTGTATTTGCAACCATTTTAGTTTATTTTTTGGTATTTAGCATGACTTAGTTTCTCCTCTGATTAGATTTTCCTTTAGTGTAATCCCTCCCTCTGCTGATTTTCATCATTGTTTTTCATTTTCTCTTATTCGAATATTTTGCTGAGGATGTTCTGTAGTGCAGGCTTTCTTGTTGTAAATTCTTTTAACTTTTGTTTATCATGGAAAACTTTTATTTCATCATCAAATCTAAAGCTTAGTTTTGCTGGATATAAGATTCTTGGTTGGCATCCATTTTCTTTCAGAGCTTGGTATATGTTGCTCCACAATCTCCTGGCTTTGAGGGTCTGGGTTGAAAAATCTGCTGAGATACGAATTGGTCTCCCCCTATATATGATCTGTTTCCTCTCTCTTGTGCCTTTTAAGATTCTATTCTTATTCTATATACTAGGCATTTTCATTATAATGTGCCTTGGTGTAGATCTGTTGTAATTTTTTACATTTGGTGTCCTGTAAGCCTCTTGTATTTGATTTTTCCAATTCGTTCTTCATGCTTAGAAAATTTTCTGATATTAACTCATTGAAGAGATTGTGCATTCCTTTGGTTTGAAACTCTGTGCCTTCCTCTATCCCAATAACTCTTAGATTTGGTCTTTTGCTGGTTTCCATAATTCATGGATATTCTGTTCATGGTTTCTAACTATCTTCACTGTGTGGTCAACTTCATTTTCCAGACTGTATACTTTGTCTTCATTATCTGACATTCTTTCTTCCAAGTGATCTAGTCTGTTGGTTATACTTTCTATTGAGTTTTTAATTTGATTTATTGTATCCTTCATTTCAAGAATTTCTCAGTTTTTTTTCTTGAATCTCTCTCTCTCTCTCTTGAAGTAATCTTTTGCTACCTCTATTTGATCTCTTTTCTCATTGTTAGAGTGATCAATTTTTGCCTGTATTTGCTCATTTAGGTCATTCTTTAATTCACAGATCATTTTAATTATGAACCTCCTGAACTCCTCCTCTGACATTTCACCAACTTCACTGTCCATAAGTTCTGTTATTATAGTGTCCTGGTTTGTTTGGGGCACTTTACTCCCTTGTGTTTTTCATGTTGTCTATGTGCCTTCCTTTCTTGCAGTGTGAATTTGAGATATTACAATTTCTTCCCTGTGTTCTTGCAGTACCCATGCAGATTGTCTGTACCTCACCTTGATGTTTGGCTTCCAGACTTTGTCCTTTAATGAATGCTACTGCATCCTGGATCTGGGTCCTGTGCAAGTTGGAGTGGGTGGATCTGAGCCTCTGGAATTGACCTCCCTTGGTAGTCTGTTGGTTAGAAGGGGCAGTCCTGTGCCAAAGGTTAGGCTCTGGTGGGTGTCTGCCCCACCCGTGGGTGCTGCTGTGAGCCTGGGATCTGCACAGGCTCGTATAGGTGGATCTAGGCCATGAGCTTGACCTCCAGGGGTAGTTTCTCTTTCTTTTTATAATCATTCAACAGAGACTTAAATTCTTTTAGTATAGGTATTTCCCATTATCATTAGCACAATTATTTCCCATAGTGTCTAGTCTTATTCCATTCTCCTAAAATTGCAGAAAGTTTTAATGGGTCATTTTACATATACATCTCAATGTTAATTTTGTACTCACCGTTTAAAGACCTTAATTATTTATGGAAGCACTAACATTTCTCAAGTCTATATTATGGTAGTGGCAAAATATTCTCATATTTTCCCATACTGACTAGATTTTTTTTCACTTACTCTAGTTACTCCCTTCAATTTTGAATCTACAAGTGGATTGTGTAAAATGTTCTGATTCATGTATTTCATGAATTTAGACATACTTGGCTGAACTCCCCAGGTTCTTTGTTTCTGGAAGGTCAATTCCACAGTGTATTCTTATATTGCACAAACCTTGAGCACTTTCTTGACACCAGATCAATCAGTTGTACTGATGCTCAGAGTTGCTGCCAAACTCACAGCTTCTTCAAAGTGAAGTGAAGCTGCCACTGTGGACAGGACTGAATAGACGGCTGTGTAATATAAAAGTTGCTGTTTTCCAGGCTAGCCACTGCCCAGGAGGTGGCCCAAGACAAAAACTACCCAACAGGAACAACCATATTAACTGAACCAATCAGGTCTGCCTTCTTTCTTAGTTACTTTTGGTCCTGGGGATTCAACCCTGGGTTTTTGTGTGCCAAGCATGTGCTCTTCCACTGAACTACACCCCTAGTCACTCAGACCTGCCTTCTTAAACAGGAAGAGGACAAAGGGGGTAAGAAATTGGAAGGTGAGACAGGAACAGACCCACTTGGAGACAAGACAGTAAGTACAAGCCACTGGATATCATAAGGTCAGAAAACAAGAGGAGCAGAGTCAGCAATGGCAGAAGCAGCAAAAGACAAAGAAGTTGATTCACTATCATGGCAGAAGAGCCACTGAACAGGGAGATAACAGAGCAGTGATGCTGATGAAAGACAACAGACACAGAACTAAGCTGTGTTCTGAAAACAACTACAATTTTTCTTCTTCCAAGTCCAGGTGAGGCTGCTGTTTGCTTTCCTTGTTGATGTATCTTCTAGTGTGTTTCTGTTCTTGCAACTTTAAAAATGTATCAATATTAACTAAGCTTGCAATTTTTCACTTAGATCAATGAACTTATGATAAATGACCATTCTGGAGAGATCATTTTAGTTTAAAAAGGTCATAGCTATTGTTGGCCATTTACATGACATTTTATTTCTTCTATAGGGCTGGTCACAAATTGCCTGAATATAATTAGGTATCTTGCAACTGACTACCTAGACTCACCTGCAAGTTATAAATGTATTATTATTATTATTATTATTTACATTTCAACTGGATACTTTGAAATCTCTGGTCCTTAACTTTTGTAAAAAGCTGGTATTTTTCACTTGTTCCTTCCTACAATTTCTATCTGCCACAGGAGTGGCTATTTCAGGAGCATCTAAGACTGTAATATAGGCTAACCCACTGTTGATTACCATTCATTTACAGAGGGTCTTGTTTGCCTGTTGATTACAAAGCATGACTCAATTACCAGGCCTATCAACAAACCTTTTCTAGGTCCATCATGTTTTTGTACCTACAGTGAAAGAACATCTTAGAAACCTAGCCTGTATACTGATATCAAAGCTATTGATTGCTAGAAAACTGTAATGCTCTAGGTCATTAAGCAGTTAAGTGTGGGAATATTTTTCCTGATAATGTTACATTTTAGTTAGAAATAGGAAATTAGAATATTTCCTGTTAATGTTATATGTTAGTTTGAATACTCTTTAGAATATAGAATACCAGAATTTATGAACAGTTTGAGGCATTCTTTTAAATCTCGTAACACAAAACTGCAATTTTAAATGCTTGCTTTTGCTTGATATTCTGTTTAAAAGAACTCCAAAGTGTTTGAAGAAATTAAAGGGCCACTATTTATTATTTTTAGAAGTGGCTTCTTCTGATGAATAACAATTTGAAGGCACTACGGTCATGCTTCTCAAGTTTGATTCTTTATCTGCATAGTGATCACTTAGGATACACAGTTTGAAAATAGTGTCCTCCTCTCTGTATTTTCTGCTCAATTTTATAAAAGTTCTCTAAAAAATACTCCCTTAAATAATCTAAATATATATTCATACCCTCACAAAAATTAACTCAAAATGAGCCAATGTAAAATGCATACTATAACATTCTAAGAAGATAACAGAGGAGAAGATCTAGATGATTTTGGGCATGCCAATGAAATTTTTGATATATCAAAGGCATGATCCATGAAAGAATGAATGCTGGATTTCATTAAAATTAATAATTTCTACTCTGTAAAGACACTGTCAAGAGAATATGATAAGCCACAGACAGGGGGAAAATGTTTACAAAAGGCATATCTGATAAAGGACTGTTATCCCAGATGTACAAAGAACACTTAAAACTCAACAATAAGAAAACTAACCTGATTGTAAAAATGGGTCAAAGACCTTAACAGACACCTCACCAAAGGATATATGCAAATGGAAAATAAGCATATCACAAGATGTTTCATGTTATCCTTCACCAGGAAATGTAAATAAAAAAGATACCTCTGCACACTATTAGAATGGCCCAAGTCTGGAACACTGCTAATGCCAAATGCTGGCAAGGACGATAACTCTCATTTACTGCTAGTGGCAACACAAAATGGCAAATCACTTTGGAGGACAGCAGTTTCTTACAAAACTAAACATCCTCTTACCACATGATCTAGCAATTTCATTCCTTGGTATTTACCCAAGGGAACTGAAAACTTATGTCCACACAAAAGCCAGCACAAGAATGAGTATAGCAGCTTTATCTATAACTGCCAAAACTTAGAAACAACCAAGATGTCCTTCAGTTGGTGAATGGATAAACTTGGACTGCTGGACAATGGAATATTATTCATCACTAAGAAGACATGGATTGTCTAACCATGAAAAGACATGGAGGAACTTTAAATGCACAATACTAAGTGAAAGAAGCCAGTCTGAAAAGGCTGCATCCTGTATAATTCCAACTATCTGACATTCTGGAAAAGACAAAACTATGGAGACTGTGAAAGGATCAGTGATTGCCACTTTAGGGAGAAGGAAAGATGAACAGGCAGAGAAGAGGCTTAAAGGGCAGCAAAACTACTTTGTATGACACTATCATGGCGGGTACATGTCATTATACAATTGTTCATACCTACGGAATGTACAACACCAAAGTATAGGAGTGAGCACTAAGGTAAACTATGGACTTTGGTTGGTAGCTGTATCAGTGCAGGTTCAACTGTAACAAATATACCACTGTGGTGGTGATGCTGATATTGGAGGAGGCTATGTATGTGGATAAGAAATATATAGAAACTCTCAGTTCTTATTTTTTTCATTTCTAAACATTTTATTTGTGGGATCATCTCCACATTCAATGCTTCCCCTCAAAGGCACATGCAGCTTTATGTGTCTTCTCACTTTCAACTTTGAAAAATGACCTCCACTTTCAGGATGCAGAAACACTCAATTCTTTCCAATCTTTCTATGAATCCAAAGTTGTTTTAAGAAATAGTCTATTAAAAAATAATAAAGCTCTCTGGGCTCTACAGAATCATGGAAAGAGGGGATGAACCAAGGAATGGAATTTTTAGCAAATTTCTTTGAAGATTAGGTCATGACCAAGTAGGGAGAGACGAGAAAGGGAAAGGGAAATGAGGACAGAAACTCACATTGACTGATAATTCTATGTCCCAACTCAGAGATTGATTCAACAGTTAGAGTAGGTCCCAGAAATATGCATTAAAAAACCCCAGTGATTCTGATAGAGGGCTGCAAGGTACATCCCAAGTCCTACATGGGGGTTCATGGAAGTGGGATAAGGAGCAGGGGCTTGAACCTGAACAGAAGTTAAAATGATACACATTATTTCTGATACAAGGGGGAAAAAAAGACTATTGTGAAAAAATATATAGGCTTTTTTTTTTTTTTTTGGTACCGGGTATTGAACCTAGGAATGGTTAACCATTAAGTCATATCCCAGCTCTATTTTTTATTTTTTTTTTAATTTGAGAAAAGGGTCTCTATATTTTTTTAAAAGATAGCCAAAGGGAATGAAGAAAGGATTTGAACAAAATACAAAACCACTAGAAAAAAAGGATTCCTACTCCCAAGCTCAATAAGCATTTCTACAAGAGACAGCCTTGCTATGTGTCTCATGAAGTCATGGAGGTGCACATTCTTCACCAGGATTTCATGGAAACAGGCAGATGACAAGTTATCTTTGGGGATTCAGTCTCAAAAATAGACTAGGTGGTAAGGAGCTAACACACCAATTAGCAGAGTTGTAGTTTCTAAATTCTACAATATAAAGCATTTACCAAGAACAGGCCAAAAAAAAAAATTGGTAGGTCTTTTGGGGAAAATCAGTTTATCCAATGAACAAGGAAAATAATGGATTTTTAAAGATATAAAAAAATTATCATGCTAGAGACTGATTAAACAGCATCTGTCATGAGTGTAACTATATAACAGGACACTTCTGAGTAAAAGAGGCTTTTAATAAAAATACCAGCAAAACTATGTTAATAAAGCTTCCCTGAGTGTTAATAAACTTAACAATAATCATGGGAATGAATTACAATGTTCTACAGAGGAGCTGGTCTTAATCAAAAGGTCAGAAAGCACAGATGGTGCTAATACAGTTTCTTTCTTGCTCCACTCATATACTTGGTGTGAAAATAGCCAGGAACACTTTTATAATTACACAGCACAGCAGTAATTAATATTGATCTTGGAACTTACAAAAAATCAACATTAATTTGTAGAACACATTGGATTCAGTCTAGTCTTTCTCTGGAATTCACTCAGTGGGCAGTTTCACCAGGCCCCTTACCACCAGGACAACAGGCTCAAACCTGGGACAAATTGTCAGAATACAAAAAAACAAAAAAGTTTTTTTGTTTTAAGATGGAGTACACTTCTGGGGGCTGGAGTTGTGGCTCAGTGGTGGAGTGCTTGACTAGCACATGTGAGGTCCCAGGTTCAATCCTCAGCACCACATAAAAAGATAAACAAATAAAATAAAGGTATTGAGTCCATCTACAACCCCCCAGACCCCCCGCAAAAAAAGAGTATATTTTTTATGGATTTTGAATCCCTAGTAAAATGGTGCCTTGTTAATGAAAAGAAGCATCTTTTCATTGAGTTTTTGACTTGAAAGTGTTTGTTTTTATTTTCTATTTTAACAAATATCTATTGTACGCCATGTCCTAAACAACAGATAAAGTGAGGAGAGATGGAACAAATGATGATCAGCCCAATTTTAAATATTGTGTAGTCATTCGTAATTACTGAGATTAGTGGTTCACAAACCTGACTGCACATTTGAATTACTAGGGGAATTTTAAAAAATACTACTATACGCTTTATCACATAGAAACTTATAAAATGTTCAGAGATTTAAAAATGGCCTAAAATGGAAATAATTTAAATGATTATAAACTGATGAATGTTAAAAATAAGATGTGGTATGAACACAGAATGAATCAATATAAAGGAATGAAATACTTGTGCTACATGGATGAACATTGAAAACACTATTCTAAGTCAAAGAATTCAAACACAAAAGACCACACATTGTACAATTCCCTTTGTATGAAATGTTCAAAATTGGCAAATCTATAGAGACAAAATGCAGATTAGTGGTTGTTTAGGACCAGGGATCTTGGGGATGAATGAAAAGTGATTGCTAATCACAGGATTTCTTTTCCAGGGTGATTCCCAAACATTCGCAAATTGATTCACAGTTGTACAGCTTTGTGAATAAAGGAAAATCCAATTAATTGTATACACTAAATGAGTGAATTGTACAGTATGCAAGTTAATGCCAACAAAGCTGTTCAGAAATACTAAGCTTGAGGACTGGGGTTGTGGCTCAATGATAGAGCACCTACCTAGCACGTGTGAGGCACTGGTTTGATTCTCAGCATCACATATAAATAAATAAAGGTCCATTGACAAGTAAAAAAAATGTATTAAAAAAAAAGAAATACTAAGCTTGGGTCTAGCCTCCCTTGGTTCAGGTAGTAACTTGGAATTATATGATTTTTTAAAAATATTGTTTTTAGTTGTAACTGGACACAATACCTTTATTTTATTTATTTTTATGTGGTGCTGAGGATCAAACCCAGGGCCTCACACGTGCTAGGCAAGTGCTCTACCGCTAAGCCATAACCCCAGCCCTGAAATCATGATTTTAATACTTCGAACAGGGAACCACTGAGATAGAATGGATAACTCAAATGCTTAGGGCTTTACGTTTTTTCTTTAAAAATTTTAAAATGAACAGTTTTCATTTTCCTTTCCTTTTTTTTCTCTTTTTAAAATTATGGATTTAAAAAATATTCTCGTAGTAGTTATTAGTAGCTATAAGTGCTATGGTTTGGATCTGAAGTATCCCCCAAGATTCATGTGTTGAAAGCTTGTTCCCCAATAGCAATGTTCAGAGGTGGAGCTCTGGGGAAGTGACTGGCTCATGAGGGCTCTGGCTTCATTGGTGGATTAATTCACTGATGGTATTAATAATTGGATGGCATATGGGGGAGGTAGTGGAAGTGTTAGGAGGTGAGGCCTTGCTGTCAGTAGGTCTCAGGGGTCATGCCCTAGGAGGGTATTTCTTGTGTGGAACACCTTCCCCTGTTTCCTGTCTGCCAAGAGCTGAGCAGTTTTCCTCCACTATAACCTTCTGCCACTGTGTTCTGCTTCACCTCAGGTCAAAGCAAAGAAGTCAGCCAACTGTGGATGGAAACCTCTTAATAAATAAAATTAATTTCCACCTTTAAGTTTTTCCTCATGTATGTGTCACAGCTACAAAAAGCTAATGCAATGAAAATATTTTAAAAACAGTAAGCACAGATAGCGTTGATGAGAGATGAAACGGCAGGAAGTCAAAGTTGAAACTGGTTAAAAATGTTTGACTTTTCCTTTTTCCCTTTCCTCTTCTGTCTCCCTCTCTTTCTCGTGGTTATGAAGATTGAACCTAGAGCCTTGTGTATGCTCTACCACTATAGCCCCAGCCTTGACCTTTTTCTTTTTTGATTTTGGGGTTACTGAACAGACGGGTCTATGTTTAGGTTTTTGAGAATCTGGTGGTTGTAACTGTAGAATGATCAGTTTTTAACGTGTTATTTAGTGGCTAAAAGAGCCAAGTCACTGAATATATCATTTCCAATTTACTTTCCTTTGTACACTAGCCATCAGCCTCAGTCTGAAATATTGAGGACACTTAGCTTCCAGGCTCAATGCTCCTACCTGAGCCTGAGAGAATATGACTCCGGGCAATATACTCCAACCCCACTCCCTCGAATGTTCGTTATAGGCAACGTTAGAACTGCTGCTCTGAAGTCGGGTATCTTGAACACAGACTCAATGGACTGCAGCTTTCCTGTGCATCTCCATGGCATGTGTGTAGTCTTTATGACAGGGATTCAGTGTAATCTTCAGTAATTGGTGTGGAGCAGGGCCTGATCTACTTCGAGCTGGCAGGCTGATATCCTGCTTCATGCTGGAAAATCCAGCATGTGAAACCTGCAATGTTTCACCCTGTCAGCTGCCAGACAGTGTGCCCTGCCACTGCTCCTGGTATCCCTGTCTGTTTGAATGCTGATGCTGGCCTGAACCCTGGCCCAGTCAGAGGCAGAGTTGTCCTCAAATGTCTACTTGGACATTACTAGCGACCGATTGTCCCTGTGTGTCCCTCTGGCATGTGCATGACATGGCTGGATTCAACTCTTTTTCTCTCTGGCCTGACAGTAGAGTTACAACAGTATCTTTCAAATCTTGTTAGAAATAATGTAAAACATTCACAGTCCTATCAAGTATTGAAATCATCTTGTTCTTTTTAAAATTTGAAGAGTACATTTTAACCTGACTCTACTTTGAGAAATTTTTGATAATTTCACTACACATTAGTATTTCTGGAGGGGTGGAATCAACCAAGGAACAGTATTCCCTGACTCCAAAAGGTTGGGAATTGGAGAGTTAAAGTGAGAGTGACTAAAAGAGGCAACAAAAACACTCTTGTCAGCTTATAGACACTGTATTGACTCTTGAGTCTGGGGTCTCTGTTAGGGTCACTGTCATTAACAATCTAGAAAGGGTTAAAGGTATGCTCATCAAATGTGGGGAAGAAATTTAACTGAGCAGGAATAACAAATGGGTGGGAAATAGTATGGAGAGCCTTTACACGAATTACATATTTAGAAACCAAAAGAACACATGGATACGAGAAGCCAGATTGTAAGTGCTGAAAAAAACCCAGGGACATAGTTGAGCATGTGTCACCCTAATCTGGCAGGGAGGGAGTGTTACTGTGAATCAAGAAAGCTATACAGTTCAACACTAAGGAGCTCACATGAGTGTTATATCGGTTGACCGGACAATAATAAGCAACATAAGCAAGTTCTGTTCTAAATATTGCTTTGTTATGAGCAGCAACTGTGGTTTCACAGTTAAATCTAAAAAATGACAACTGAACAATGTCTGAATTCAACAGGATATACCATAATCTATAGCAAGTATTCATTAAACATTTATTACTTGAATGAATGACAAAATAATTTCATCCAACAATCTTAAGACTAACTACAATGTTTAACTCTTTACATCTCATATGTTCTTATTCTTTCTGTACTCTGTGCACTCGTTTCTAAAAGCTTAGAAGTTCTATTTCTTATCAAAACTGCTTATGTTCATGGTGAATAAACTGGTGGCATTATAAAATTATTTTAGTTCAAAAAGAAAGGTAGATTTCTGCCAGATTTACCCTGTTGCCAATTATCTGAAATGAATCAAGTAGAAATATGAATTAAAATTTTGTATCACTCTCCAAATGTTCATGTATTCAGTTCTACCACTGTAGACTTTATTTGGAAGATTTTGACTTTATGTGAAACTTCAGTGTTCAGGGAATTTTCTAATTTTCATACGGAAGCCTTAATATTCAAAAGTGTTTATCCTTCAAAGATGCAGTAGGTCAGAAACCTGAAAAACACTTTCTTCACAAGAGGAAGAAGTCTGCTTCCCAAGGAATATGCCATGGTCATGATTCTATGCTCACATGTCACACAAAGATGGGCTGTTACTGGAAAGTTATTTTGTACGGTTTGTATTTTTAATTCTCCTATTTTTTTTTTGTTCAAAAAGTAGTCTTCATTTCAATCAGGAAGTCTGTATTTCTTCCATTTCAAACTCGTCTGTCCACTGTTGAAGGTCTTTTGCATTATGGGTCGTCCATAATTTTGCAAAATACTTTAGCCTTTTCCTGGAGAAAAAAAAACAACATACTTAATTTAGAAATGAAATTGTCGGGGACAATACATCTCATGGAAAGCTAAGAAAAACCTATGCCATTATAATACCAAGCAGGCTCCATGTTAGGAAATGGTGTCAGCACCAACCTTGCAGAGCTGCTGCTGTAATAAGGAATTGAAGCTATAGATCACCACTGCCTCCATGTGACCTTCTACAATCCCTCCCTGCAGAGAGGGGACAGTGCAACTTCCTCCCCTCTTAACTCTGCCAGAGGGGGACTGTGTGTATGTGTGTGTGTGTGTGCCTATCTGTACCTGACAACAAAAGCACTCCTGCTGAGAGTTCCAAAAGTGGAATTGATTTAATAAAATAAAGCTGGCTAGTGAAAGAGGAAAATGTCAGCATTACTGAGACTTAAATTTTTCCTGCAGAATAGCAACCCAGTTAAGTAAGTATTCAGGGTCTGGAGCTGCAGAACCTGAGTTCCAATCACTGCCCCTCCTCCAATTAGGTGTGTGACCCTGGGTCAATTCTTTCCCTCACTTGGCCTCATTTCTCTAAACTACCCAACTCACAAGGTTGTCCCAGGGTTTAAGTGATTTAATGTACATAAAGCAATAATAACAGTAATGAGTGAGTGTCCAGGCTGCTACAAATGACTGTTCACACTTGTCTCTGCACACAGTAACCATTCAATATATATTAACTACTGTAAAAAATCCACAGGAAGGCACAAAATTTCAGCAAAAAGGCAAGACAAATAGTGTCCAGATAAATTATCTGATTTATTTCAATGCAACCTCTTTCAATAATTCTCTGATCTTATCAAGATAACTTTATAAATGCCTCACACTAGTCAGAAGAGTGAAAATATTTATAAGCAATGTGTGAATTTTCTTGCTTTTGCTTTATAGGCTATGTAGAAAGCAACAAATATAAACTAAATATTGCCAGCTTGTACATGTATCCTTTGTAGCACAGCTTTCTTTAGGGAAAAAACAATAATAACAAAGATGACAAGAAAGGATTTAGAATTTGCAGATGATTAAAGGCTAAGTTTATTTTTAAATTCTCATAGATAAAATCTGCTCTCTGGAAAACTTTTACATTAATTTGCCTTGTAACAGAAAATTATTGAAACTATTGATGCCACTTTGCTTTTGATCTGGCACTATGGAAATTATCTAGAGAGAGTGTCAACAGAGGAGGCTAAGTGTCATTTGCAGCATTCCAGTATTCTGGACTTGGTCAACACAACCATCACACCATTACAAGGTATGCAGAACCAGGGGAGGGAAATGGAGAGAGAAGCTGATTGCACTGCACAACTCCACTTCAGAACAGAAGTTAGCAACTGTTCTTTAATTTTCAACCAATACTACATATAATAATAGTTCAATACTGACATGTGGTAAAGAGTTGCAGAATTAATTAATATGCTTGGAGTGTAACACAGGGACCACTGGTGGCCAACCAAGACTTTCTATTTGATCAATAATCTTGTCCACTCATGGTCATGTGGCTATCAACCAGGGCAGTATTGTCCTGTCCCCAGCAGATGACATTCTCCAGGCAAAGCAGAGGCACAGGAGCAGGAGGACAGGGAGCTTATGTTGTTTTACAATTTATATTTAGGATACAAAAGGCTATAATGTGCTATTTACTAATATGATATTTTCTTAGAACCATTTCTCTTCTGAAGTATAAACAGGTATATATTAAGATTAACTTATATACTGACTACCTACTAGCTGGGTATCAAGGGTGAAAAGGTAGAAAACATTCACATAACATTTTAGGTGGGGCTGGGGATGTGGCTCAAGCGGTAGCGCGCTCGCCTGGCATGCGTGCGGCCCGGGTTTGATCCTCAGCACCACATACAAACAAACATGTTGTGTCTGCCGAGAACTAAAAAATAAATATTAAAATTCTCTCTCTCTCTCCCTCTCTCACACCTCTATCTTTGAAAAAAAAAAAACATTTTAGGTGACAGAAGCCAGCTTACAATGAAAAATTTGTCATAAACAATTCCCCAAACAAGTGATATGTGGATACATGGTGAGTCCATGATCACATAATACTATTATTTTCATTCATATTCTGACAGAATTCTTCATTTTTAAATGTAATCATTGCCTATCTGAATGAAATCTATGAATAAAAGTAGTCCTCTGTGGTTTTAAATATTGAAGTTTCTTTCAGTAACTGTATAGAATTGAATGCTTTTAGCAGCTAATACGTTGTCATACATAGAGTTAACTTAATTCTTCAAAGAAATGACTGAAAAACAATGTTGCACCTTAATCAAGAACTGATTGATCAATAAAGACAAACTGAAAATGATAAACATGGACTGAATTCACCTAAGTTTTGCCAAGAACTGTTTTCACTTCATTGTAATTAAATATTTGAGAATCTTTGAAGATGTGCTTAAAAGAAGATCTGATGTTAACTTTATAGGATAATCCTTTTCTTTGGGCAACTTGGAAGGTTTCATTATAAACCAAAAACTGCAGCACAAATATTCTGACCTTTTCACATTTACTAATTCTTCAAGTTCTTTTGACTTATAAGCTGCTTTCTTTAAAATCTCTCCAGGAACATCTGCTAGTTTAGCCACATTCAGTCCATAACTCCTTGCTGCAATTCCTCTGGTTATTTGATAAAGAAAAGTGACAAAATCAGGCACTTGTTCTTCTTCACCTATGGGAAAAAAACAAACCAGAACAAAACAATGGGTGATCAAAATCACACCAGAAAATTGACATATTAGGGGACAAAAGAAGAGATGTAAGTTCTTATAATTTTATTCTATTAAAATTTGCAACCTATACACTCAGAAAAATGAGAAATTATATCCCATCTGATTCAAATGTATTATATGTCAAGATCATTATATGCTCATGTGTAACTAATTAAACAAACAAACAAACAAAACAAAAAAAATTTACAATCTGAAAAAGAATCTACTGTCCCTACCATTTACTAGGTACTTTAATCAATTTTACATATCTAGAAAAATGATAAATAGTGTTTTAAAAATGCTTTTGCATTTAAGGCCCTGGGGCTGTGGCTCAGCAGTAGAGCCCTTGCCTAGCACGGGCAAGGTGCTGGATTCTATCCTCAGCACCACATAAAAATAAATAAGTAAAATAAAGGTATTGTGTCCAACTACAACTAAAACATTTTTTTTAAAAAAATGTTTTTGCATTTAAGATCTTTACTCATTTAAAACAATTTTTAACAATTATTTGTTGCAAAATTTTAATTGAACTTCTATATCAAAAAACAATGGTTTTGATACATGATACAACATAATTTCTTTCTCCTTTTAAAACAGATAAGGAAATATTACATGTTGCATAGCCTAAATAATAAGACTGAAAAGTTCTGGTTTATTAACTATTCTGATTGCCCAAGAGTTATACATACTGAAGTGGAGGCTATTGAGTACTACTTAGATCCCACTTAGGACTGAAGAGTTTATGCCCCAGCTATCATTAGCCAGGAAGATTGTTAGCCTGCAACCCTATCTTTGGGCCTCTGTAGGGGAATGACTGCAGCTGAAGAGAGCTGCTTCACTAAGGGTACACTCTTTTCTTGGGGTAGTGGGCATCCAATAACTGGCTGCTATAGGGATAGGCATGTAGCCTCTAACATGGCCACTAAAGATTCCTGTCTTCTAGTGCTCATGCCCTTGTGTCATTCTCTCCCTTTGAGTGTGGGCTGAACCTACTGACTCACTTCTAACAAACAGAATATGATAAAAAGTGATAGGATGTCACTGTAGAAATTAGGTCGCACAAGACTCTGCCCTCTGTCTTGGCCGCTCTTACTTTCTTGCGTGCTTTGAGGAAAGCCAGCTACTATGCTGTAAGTTGCTCTGTGAAGAAGCTCACATGCAAACTACTCTCATCAGTAGTCAGTGAGGGACTACCAGCAGCCATATGGGTGAGCTTAAGTAGATTCTGCATTCTGAAGTTTGCCAAAAGCTGTAGGAGGGCTGGGAAGCCATTTACCTCATCAAGGCTTCCAGTGACTGCTGTCCTAAGCTGTACCTTGATGTAGCTTTCTGAAAGACCTCAGAGGTGCTCAGTTAAATTGCCCCTGGATTCTAACCATGAAAATGAAGAGATGATAAATGTGTTTTGTTGTTTTAAGCCACTATATGATTTATTATACACTGTTTTCAAATTATTTCAAACTAATAAAGCTAACTAATGAAGGGTATATAAAGACCTTGCCCTATAACTCCAAGGTGAGGTAATTCCTAGGGACCATCCCAGCCTCCGAGCTCTCTGCTGAGTTTTCTAAAGCCTAAGACCCAACCCTGCACAATACTTCTCAGTCCTGCCCTCTGGGTTGATCATAAGGACATTCTCCAATAAAATTCCTGAATGCAAACCTCAGAATCTGATTCCCAGGGAACCCAGTATGTCACACAAATACATATGCATGAATTTAAAACTTTTAAAGAACTGGGATATAATGAAGTACAATAATATGAAGATAAAACTGTACACAGTTTAATCTTTGTTAAACTTAATGCACTTCAGGATTATGCAGCTTTTTAAATAAAATTCAGTATAACTGTACTGTGTGGCAAAAATGTCCAAAATGGACCCAATTTATAATGATTTTGTGACCCTAGCACTGATTATAAGCTTATCAAGAGCTTTTTCTTATTTCATTTGTCAAATGTGTATGCTTTTATTTTTTCATCACTAAAGAGGAAAAAAAAAAAAAAGACTGAACACAACAGTGAAAAAAATACAATGGAATTTTCCTTATCCTCCTCCAAGAACTCGGCAGCAGACAAATAATAGCTTTCTAAGAGTGGCTGCTAGAAGTGGGAGTTAAAAAGAATACTGATGTGCTCAGGAGTACACAGACTCCAACATGTATTACAAACCACTAAAAATAACATTTGCTTCAAATGAAACTTAAGGAACACAAAGAACAGGTGAGGAAGTGGGTGGGGACAGATTAGGGAAGACACATGTATGCAGAAACCAGTGTCTGCAAACCTGGATGATTGTGTTTTGCTTCAGCAGCAGGCCACCAAAAGAAAGCAAAATGTTTTTTGGTGTAGTCCTTCAAAATTCTGAGTGAAAATGACTTTCAATCTCAAATTCTAGCCCTCACTGAATTATAAATCAAATATGAAGGTATAATGGAGACATTTTCATTTATACAAAGTCTGAAAACCTATTCTATCTCTAGACACACACACACACACACACACACACATATATACACACAGACATGTTATACAATAGCTATAAACCACAGCTAAATTATATAATATATTATACTGTCCTAATGCCTTCCTTCACATACCTCAGCACAAACTAAATCTTGTCATCATATGCTGGTATCCACCATAGTATTAACTACTGTAGTTCTCACACCAGGTAAAGAATGTGGCCATTTTTAATCACCTCGGGGACCTCTTTTCATTATGTTTTGCCTCAAGACTCCTTTATTCTCCTTGAGTGGAGGTGTGTGTATAGGATGGAGACACAGAGGCAGAGGGAACCAGGGAGGAGAGAAGATAAATAAAAACAACTCATTTCTTTATAACCTCACAACAAAAGTTCTTGGTGAGGACTCTACTGATGAGCTATGCCCCTTTCTAAAGTGGATATTTTGAAAACATATTTGGTTCTTTTTAAAATTAATGAATGTAATAATTCAAGTTTCTGCTTATTATAAGAAAATAGCAATATTTATTTTGAAGACAAACTTCCTTAAAAGTTATTAAAAAGATGTGTGCTGATGATCAAATAATTCCTGAAGACACTTTTAGGATAGATTCATGAAAATTTAAAGATAGATAAAGTTAGCTGACTTGTCTAAGATTTTATAGGTTGCAATAGACAAAAACACAGGTTTCCTGAAGGCTGGTCCATTACTTTATCTACCACATCAACAGAAATAGGGAACATTTTAGAAGCCAGTTAAAAGAAACTTGGGGAAACTTTCCTGATGACTTAAGGAAGGACCTCTAACTTAGAAGAAGAATTAGATTAGGACTAACAGGCTATCAGATGAAGCATAGATATAGCCAGGAGCAATACTGGAAGGGAACAATAAATCAACCTTCAAAATTCTGAGTGAAAATTAATTTTAACCTCAAGTTCTAGCCCTAGCTCAATGACAAATCAAATATGAAGGTACAATGAAGACATTTCATTCATGCAAAGTCTCAAAAATTTTACCTTGTTCAGTTGATGTCAGCAAGCCCTACCTAAAACCTATTCCACCTCTAAAAAAATAAAAACCCTGATATTAGTATAAGGAATTAGCTCCATGACCATTTAACTCAGGGGACAGTGTCCTCATATCCAGCTCCAAATGTTGATCCTGACTAATCTAGGCAAATCAAAGTCATTCTTGCAATCCTCACTTGTAAGGACTGGCTTAACAATAGGAAAGACAGAGTGGTTGTACCAATTCGCAGTGCCACCAGCAATGTATGAGTGTACCTTTTTCTCCACATCCTCACCAACACTTATTGTTGCTCCTATTCTTGATAAATGCCATTCTAACTGGTGTGAGATGAAATCTTAAGAGTATTTTGATTTGCATTTCTCTAATTACTAGTGAAGTTGAACTTTTTTTTATATATTTGTTGATTGATTGTATATCTTCTGTGACGTTGTCAGTTCAGCTCCTGAGCCCATTTATCAATTGGGTTATTATTCTTTTGGTGTAGAGTTTTTTAAGTTCTTTATATATCCTGGAAATTAGTGCTCTATCTCATGTGCGTGTTGTAAAGATGTTCTCCTACTCTGTGGGCTCTCTCTTCACGTTGTTGATTGTTTCTTTTGCTGAGAAGAAGCTTTTTAGTTTAAATTCATCCCATTTATTAATTCTTGATTTTATTTCTTGCACTTTAGGAGTCTTGTTAAGGACCTAATCAACATGATAAAAATTTGGGTCTACTTTCTCTTCTATTAGGCGCAGGTCTCTGGTCAAATTCCTAGGTCCTTGATCCATTTTGAGTTGAGTTTTGTGCAAGGTGAGAGACGGGGGTTTAATTTCAGTTTGCTACATATGGATTTCCAGTTTCCCTGGCACCATTTATTGAAGAGGCTATCTTTTCGCTAACATGTTTTTGGCACCTGTCAAATATGGGATAACTCTATTTATGTGGATTTGTCTCTGTGTCTTCTATTTAGTATCACTGGTCTACTTTGGTGCCAATACCATGTTGTTTTTGTTACTATCGCTCTGTAGTATAGTTTAAGGTCTGGTATTGTGATGCCTCCTGCTTCATTTTGCTTGCTCAAGATTGCTTTGGCTATTCTGGATCTCTAATTTCTTAAAATGAATTTCATGATTGCTTTTTCTATTTCTATGAGGAATGTTGTTGGGATATTAATTGGAATTGCATTAAATCTCTATAAGGTTTTTGGTAGTATGGCCATTATGACAATATTAAGTCTGCTTATCCAAAAACATGGGATATATTTCCATCTTCTAAGATCTTCTTCAATTTCTTTCTTTAGTGTTTTGTAGTTTTCATTGTATAGGTCTTTCATCTCTTTTGTTAAATTGATTTCCAAAAATTTTTTTTGAGGCTATTGTGAATGGGGTTGTTTTCCTAATTTCTCTTCCAGAGGGTTCATCACTGATGTATATAAATGTATTTGATAAAGAAACTGTGTTATATATACACACAATGGAATATTACTCAGCATTAAAAGAAAATAAAATGATGGCATTTGCATGTAATAGATGGTATTAGAGAATATCATGTTAATTGAAGTAAGCCAATTCTAAAAAAAACAAAGGCTGAATGTTCTCCCTGATAAGTGGATGCTGATCCATAATGGGGGAAACGGGCACCATGGGAAAATTGGAGGAACTCTGATTGGGCAAAACAGAGGGAGGGGTGGGAACACGGGGGTAGGAAAAATGATGAAATGAGATGGATATCATTACCCTAGGTACATGTATGACTGCACATATGGTGCAACTCTACATCATATACTACCAGAGAAATGAAAAGCTGTGCTCCATTTGTGTACAATGAACCAAAAGATACACTGCTGTCATGTACAACTAATTAGAACAAATTTAAAAAAAAGAAATGAGGGCCTGGGGTTGTGGTTCAGTGGTAGAATGTTCATCTTGCATGTGTGAGGCACTGGATTCCACCCTCAATGCTACATAAAAATAAATAAAGGTATTATGTCCATCTACAACTAAAAAATATATAAAAAATGAAATATTTTGTGCTATATTGAATGTGACAGTAGAGAAAAAATAGTTTGTATTTTCATTTACAAGTGCTCAGTGTGGTTATGTTCTTGTTATTAAGTGATGTGCATTGATGCACACTTGTCTGGAAATGAGGTATAATCATGTCTACAACTCTTAGATGGTTTAAATAAGGGGACTTCTCTTTCACTCAGAGCTGCTCCCTTCACCTGGTTGTAAAGCTCCCTTTTCCTTTCTTTTTTTTACCCTCAATTAAAGCTTTGCCTGAATAGTTGTGCAATAAACAAATAAACAAACAAACAATAACAACAACAAAAGAATAGAAAAGACAGTAGAACAAATCTACCATAATTTTCCTATATATATGAAAATACCCAAATGAAACCCACTGTCATGCTCACCCACAAGAATTTGGTCCTAATTAGAATAAGAGATATCCTATGCTTATATAATTTTATTAAAGTGGATTATACTATCAAAATAACTAAGAAGAACCAATTTAAAAAAAAAAGAATGAAGATGTATCATGGTGCAGTGGCACTTGCCTATAATCTCAGCAACTCAGGGAGGATGTAAATTCCAGCCTCAGCAATTTAGGGAGACTCTGCCTCAAAACAAAAAATAAAAAGGCCCATGGGTGTAGCTCAATGGTACAGGGTCCCTGGGTTTAATCTCCAGCGCGCGCACACACACACGTGCACACACACACACACACACACAAAAACGACAATGAAGATGTGATTCAATTCTGAAATGGGATGGGATAATTATGAGATAATAAAAGGCAACTCAGAAAAAGTTCCCTCATTTCTCAGAAAGAGTCATAGGAGGGGCTGCTGGTGTAACTCAGTGGCAGAGTGGGTGGTTAGCATGCAAAAGGCCCTGGGCTTAATTCCTAGCATATCAAATAAATACAACTAAATTAAAATTAAGTAAAATTTAACAATTAAAAAATAAAATAATAAGATAAAATAGAAGAAATGGTAGCTCCTTTTCCTTTGGTGGACATGGTCAATTCTGGATGAGATGCCTAAAAGAGTTGCAACAATCTTGCCACTAGTCTGATGATGGAGTCAGCCAGGCAAAGAAGACAGACTAGAGAACTGCAAAGAGGAGGAAGGGGGAGGTCCTATGTTCCTCACAGGATCCTGTAATGTGAGATTACATAGAGTATCATCTTTTGTTTGAGCCACTATGAGTCCACTGTGTTGTTCCTTGCAATCAAATGCACAGAAGGGAGGGTTAGAGAACTCCCAGGACAAAGGCAGCCTTAGGACAATAGCTGTGCGGCAGGCCCAGAAAGCAACTTGTTCAAATGAATAGGAGGACAAAGCGCTCCAGCAGGAAGGACTCCAGCAGGAAAAATAGATTCAATTATGTGGGAAAATGTGTAGAGAGACATTTTATAAAGGTATTGGAGAGTAGAAGAAGATTCAGCTACAGACTCAAAGAAAACAACAAAACACATATATAGAAATGAAGCAATTCTTATCCTTAAGAAAATAGAAGCCTTTAAAAAAAAGAAAATGTACTTTTCTTCCATACTTGGCTCAGCAGTAGACAATATTTCTTCTGCAATAACAGTTAAAACAACATACATGAATGAAATAGAAAAAATGTGGAACGACTATACTGGAGGGGATCAGAGGAAGGGAAGGCTTAGTCCCAACTAACACAATGAGAGTTCCATCAATTATGTGTCAAGCTGATGGATCAAGGGATAGAAAACATGCAAATTATTTGGAAATATGACAGAAACGGAAGAATGAGTTCAAAGGCCTTGGACTTGGGTTGGGGGGGCCATGGAGTGAAGGGACAGAAACTTGTTAGCAGAAGCCTTTACTATCATTTCATTTTAAGAATCATGCTCATGGATAAACTTTTAAATCAATAAGATAAAATGCCAGAACACTTAAGGGGAAGGGATAATGCTCTAGGTTAGCAGTCAGTTCACATCAAATGCTTAGTGGCACTGATTTTGCTTCTTCCCTGCTGGTGAACTTTATTTTATTTGTCTCATGGGTTTTAGCTTATAAGTCTTCTTCTGTCATATTGGATGCAGATTAATAGATCTGAAACTACTTCCATGAGAGAATTTATGATGTGTTTTTCAAGTCTGCCTGGTGGTAAAAGGCAGGAATTGTCTAACATTAAATTTATCTTAGGTCTAGTACTTTGTTTTATTTGGGCCAGTTGCCTGATTTCTTTTTCAGGTTTGTTCTTATTACTTTTCCAAAATAAAATTTGGACTTTGGAGTATCTTGGATAATGGAAAATCCATTATAGTTCCCCAATTTTGCAAAGCACCACAGGCTGACAGCTTAAAAAAACTACTACTAGATAGGAAAAAATATACATATGTTAAAGCCTACTAGATTACTTAAGGAACTTGAATTTATTTCTACTAGCTAATGGTATTCTTTTTCATAAAATGTCTCATTTCTGTGACAGTAGCAATAACTGCAAAGTCCAGAAAAAATACTGTGGATCCCCTGCTGGAGAGCTAGCAGAGTGAAAGTAAAGAGGACCTGGAGGTAAAAAACATGGATTCTAGGCTGTTTAGCTCCTACCTATATGGCTGACATGAACAAGCTGCTTTACCTGAATGAGATTCAGTTTCCTTATAAAAAAATAAAATACATGTCCAGTATAGGATATAGTCCTTAGTGAGTAATTAATGTTAAATAATAGTTTGAGGAAAATACTAGTTATTTTTGAAGGCGACTAATAATATTCTGCACTCGACTATCAAGGCATCTTTCCTGGGATGGTAAGAATCATGTAAGAATATAAGGAACAAAGAGGAACCTTAAATGTCACCTTCATCTTTAACCATTACATCTGGAAAAAGAGTTGCCACTTCATGAGGAGGATCAGAAAAGAAATCAAAGATAACAAATAAATAAATACATACTTTGCTTGACCCAAAGCTCAGAGGAAATGAATTTGGACAAATGCTATTTATAACTGACATTCATAACTTTCATTATTAATAAGCAGTAAGTTCATATTCCTATAAAATCTGAGTTATCAAACATGAAAACCAGTATTATACCTACTGCAGGATTATCTCATACCTGGATCCTGTTGGCTTTCGTCCTCACTGACCAAGAATCCCATGTGGTAATTCCCCACCTGTTGTGCATAACTTTTTTCTAGTTCACAAACTGGTGGATAATGGGTGACAAACAGGGTTAAGGATTTCACCTAGAGCAATAAGATATATAGTAAGTGTTATTTTATTTTTAAATTTTACTTTAATTAAAGCTTTTCTTCAATGTTTTTGGAAAAATTTCGAATCTTCATAAAAATTTCAAGAAAATACAATATAGTCTTTATCTAAACAACTAATTGTTAATAGTTTGTCATATTCCCTTCCTTCCTTTCTCCCTAAAGACACACACACACACTTCTTCCTGAACCATTGAGAATTAGTTGCAGACATGATCCCTAAAAACTTACATTTATCTTCTAAGAACAAAAACAGTTTAATATATAACCAGAATAAAATTATTACACTCAAGAAGCTTACTATTATAAGATATTTAGTCCACATTTTCTCCTGAATGTCCCAATAATGCTCTTTTCCATCCTCTTTTTTGTCTTTTATAACATTAACACTAATAAGTAATTATAGCAAAGTGGCAGTATATAAGTTTATATACAAAAAGTCAACTGCTTTCCTACATATCAGCAATGAAGAAGTAAATTTTTAAAACAAAAAATATAATACCATTTACATTAGTACTCCCAAAATTAAATACCTGGGTAAAAAAAATCTAACAAAATATGCGCTAGATTTACATGACAGAACTATTTAACTCCAATGAAATTAAAAAAAGCTAGATAAGTAGAAGATAAATCACATTGGTAGGAAGACTCAAAACTGTCAAGATGTCAGTTCTTCACAACTTGATAAAGATTTAATGCAATAGCAAACAAATTCAGATAAGATATTTTGTGGATATCAGCAAATTATTTCTAAAGTATACATGGAGAGGCAAAAGAACCTGAAAAACCCAGTATTAAAGAACAAAACTGAAGGATTGATGCCATTCAACTTTGAGATTTACTATAAAGTTACAGCAATCCAAACATTGTAGTAGGGCTGGGGTTGAAACTCAATAGTAGAGCACTTGCCTAGCATATGTGAGGTATTGGGTTGATCTTTAGCATTGCATAAAAACAAGTAAATAAAATAAAGTTAAAACAACTACAGCAACATTGTTGCAAAGGTGAAAAAATTAGACAAATTGGCCAATAAAACATTAATAGTCTAGAAATCGACCCTCATGGATAGAGCCAACTGATCTTTGAGAAAGTGGTAAAACCAACACAATGAAACGACGATATTCCTTTCAACAAACGATGCTGGAATAACTGGATATATACATGCCAAAGATGAACCAAGACCCAGATATTACACAAAAATTAACTCAAAATCAATCACAGACCTACATGTCAAACACAAAACTATAAAACTCCTAGAAGATAACATAGCAGAAAAAGTCTAAGAATGTTCTAAGAATGGCCCAAATCAAGAACACTGACAATACCAAATGCTGCCCAGGATGCAGAACAATAGGAATGCTAATTTTTTGCTAATGGGAACAAAAAATGGTATAGACTCCTTGGAAGACAAATTAACAGTTTCCTACAGAACTAAACATACTCTTACCATAGGATCCAGCAATCATGCTCCTTGGTATTTACTCAAAGGAGTTGAAAACATGTCTACACAAAAATATGCACACAAATGTTTACAGTGTCTGTATCCATAATTGCCAAAAACTATAAGCAATTGAGATATACAACAGTAGATGAATGGATAAATAAACTGTAATAAACCCAGACAATGAAATAGTAGTTGGCATCAAGAAAAGAAAAGATGTGGAGGAAACTTAAATGCATATTATTAAGTGAAAGAAGCCAGTCTACAAAGGTTACATACTGTCTGATTCTAGCTACATGACATTCTGAAAAGACAAAAGTACAGAGACAGTAAAATAATTAATGGTTTACTGGGTTCCAGGAAGAGAAATGAAAAGGCAAAAACAGAGGATTTTTAGGGCAGTGAAAATACTCTGATACTAAAATGGTGAATATATGTCATTACCCATTTGACCAAACCCATAAGGTAAACTGTGGTCTTTAGGTGATACTTACATGTTAATCAATTGTAACAAATAGATTGCTCTGGTGGGATACTGATAATAGTAGAGGTTGTGAAAGGGTGGGGACAGGGGCACCTGTGAAATCTCTGTGTCAATCTCCTTTCAATTTTCTTGTGAAACTAAAAATTCTCTAAGAAATAATATCTTTTTTTTTTAAAGGTTAAGTCTCCTGTTTCTGGAGAATCCTTTTACAACATTAAGTTTGAGGTCATAATTTATTACACAGTCATACTAACAGTATTATCTAGCAGAAACTATGAAATCCAACTCTAGGGTACCAAGTTCAGTTCTGTCATAATTTATTCCTAAAGATTCTTAAATCAACATTTAAAATGTGGATTGGGTGGCACCAATGGGAGTTTATTCAAATTTCCATTATATGTAGTTTCCATAATGATTAAGGTAGTTTTTCAAATAAGTAAGAATTTTTTTTTTTAAAAAAAGAATAATACAAAGTATTTATTAAGGAGAAAACATGCCATCATTATCTATATAATCTAAATAAATTAATAAAATAAAATCTGGGTCTCTCTTGGGTCTTCACTTCTAGGATGACATGGAAAAGAAGGAACAACACTCATGCCAAAGGACTGTGGCCATGTGCAGTTGTTTGCTGCACAAATGGCAATCACTGGGAGCATGCCGAAGGATAAAACCACTAAGTCCATTTATGTGATACACAGTAGAGGTTATAGCCATCAAGGATATTTCCATGGTGACTGTCTATGACATTGAGGAGCTTTCCAAGCTGTGACACTACAGTCATATGTTGCTTAATGAAGAGAATATGTTCTGAGAAACCTATCATGAGGTAATCTGTTCAGTTTGTGAATATCTTCAAGTATACATACACAAAGTAAGATGGCAAAGATGTCATGGACAATATAATTTTACAGGATCATCTGTTTGGTAGCTGGCTGACTGAAAGGTTATTATGTATGTGGCCAATGACTGTACATTATTGTATCACTTGTGCCATTCACAGCAAGGTAATAAGGAATCAGTCCTGTGAAGCCAAACAACCCAGCCCAACTAAGACCACAGATGCTGCCCCATGACCCTCCTAAAGCAGTGTAAAGAATGGAGTTCTTAAGGACCGAAGGACAGCTATCTTCTGTGGGGGGGAGGGGGGGAAGGGGGAAGAAAGGAAAATTAGACTTTAAAAACAACCCAAAAACCGAGAGTCACAAAAGATTAAAAAAGAAAGAGGAATTTTAGTTTGAAAATATGCTTTTATTAGTTATTCAAGGAAGAGAGGAAAGATGAAAATAAAGGAAAGATGGAGACAAAAGAATAAGAAAATATAAGGTAAAACAGGAACAGAAAGGCTGAAGAAGACATGAGGCTGAAGAAGAAGCAGATGCTAGGAGGAAGAGAGAAAAAGAGATCAAAATGAGCAAAGATTGTCAAGATCATTGTACTGTCATGTGTAACTAATAAAAAAAATGAACAAAGAGTAATAAAAAAGGGAGAGATGACAGGGGTAGAGAGCTGAACACAGAGTATCACACCAAGGTGCTTAGAAATGCACTCTGAATAAAGAAGTATGCATTGAAGGAGTGATGTTACTGAACAAGAGAGAGACAGAGATGAGACCAAAGGTGTTACACTGAGATCTTCTAGGACATCAGTGAAAAACATTTCACAGGGTAGGCACTGTCTTTTTGTCTTTCCTCAAGCAAATGGCTTAGGTGAGTGATCCCTACTCTTGATTTAGTTTGCCAACAATAATAAGATAGAGTTATGGGGCTGGGGTTGTGGCTCAGCTGTTGAGTGGTCATCTAGCACGTGCGAGGCACTGGGTTCGATCCTCAGCACCACATAAAAATAAATAAAAGTATTGATCCAGCTGCAACACACACACACACACACACACACACATACACATATATAGATATAGATATAGATAGATAGATAGATAGATAGATACAGTTTATGGGTGGGAATCTTGCCAGAGAGGCCTTTCTCCTAGAACCAGGTATAGCAAAAGGAAGAAAGACTTATCAAAACTATGAAATTTACTTAGGGCCAGTCTAAGTACAGAGTAAAACATTCGAATGATCAGTCACAGGGATAGATAAATTATAACAATGGTAATTTTGTGTATTTGGAGATGGAGGTCAAGATAATAATTTTGTATAGTATGTAGCATCCATATAAAAAAGGGTATGCATGAAGGATGACTACAGACAATAATAACCTATTATATATTTCAAAATAACTAAGATTTTGAAACTAATAACTAATTTCAAATATCTCACCACAAAAAAATTAGGTAATAAATATGTTAATTAGCTTGACTTAATTATTCCACATTGTTTATATATCAAAATATATTATAATGTATCCCATAAATGTACACTATTATAACTTATCAAGTAAAAACAATATTAACAAAAAATTAATTTTAAAAAGTATGTAGGATACTTACATCTGTAATAAAATACTCAAGGGTGGCATAAGCGATGGCAATTCCATCATGGGTGCTCGTCCCTCTTCCCAATTCATCCAAGATAACCAAGGACTGTGATGTTGCTTTTCTGATTATTTCTGCTGTGTCTGTCAGTTCTTCCATAAATGTACTCCGTCCTTTATATATATTGTCTGCAGCACCCATCCTATAAGTAAGATGAAAACACCTTGACTTTCCTTGGAACTTTCTTATTATAAAGCCAAAATTTATTTTATGAACAATAAATATAAAAGCTCTCTAGGGACCTATTAAAGATATTTGAGCCAACAATAGCTAAAATTTTATTAAACAAAAGAAATCCTATGTTGGATGCAAAGAGCACCTAAAAACAAATTGCACCTTGTAAAAACATTCTGGAAGGAATGAGATATTGAAAAGAACTCCTGAAAAGTAGGAAAACTCCTGACCCTGCTTTCTTTCTACCAATTATTCCAAAGCAAAGTCTTAATATTCATTGTTGTCACACTTAAAAATCCATGAGTAGTAGGATCCTGTACAATTAAGGTGGGGGGTTTGAGTGGGGTTGTTTTGAAGAAAATTCCACATTGTTATTGCAAATTAAAGTACCATGGACAAAATAACCCATTACATATAATAAAACTTTTTACTAGAACTAGAATTATAGATGATTAGTAACCTTGGACAGCAGCTCAGAGAGGTTCCCAATGTGAACACAGTTCCTATAGAAGTCAAGAAACGGGTCTAAAAGACTTAAGGGTTTCTTTCCAGTAAGACTTTTTAGAGCATTTAATATTCAACTACACATTGTATTTCTTAAAGATGGGTCTAGTTCATAGCATTTCTTTAACTCATTTAACTATGGACCCCTAAAATTTCTTCTAGAGCACCAGAAGCAATAATGTTTTACAGACACTTTTGGGAGAACACACATTAAGTGCAAAAAGAATCTGAAAAGAAGAATAAGGAATAATTAGATAATACCATTTAAGGTCATTATTTAATTGCAAAATCTAAAATTCAAGTCTTTAACCTGCTAGCCAGCTTTGTGTCAATCCTGGGAACTATTTTCTCTGCAAAATCTCCTCATCAATTTTGTATTGCTTCAACAGTTCACAAAGTAAATAGAGCTCATCCTTCACACATGACCTATAGCACCATAATATACCTTTCATTTCTGGATCAACTCATAGTGAAAGTGAGCCTTCATCAGATGTGTGGTCTCAGCCCTACAATAGCAGAGGAGACAAAGTGTCCCCAGATGGGAGGGGACCTTAGAACTGCTCTGGTGATTACTTTTGAAACTCGAACTATATCTATGATGGAATTAATAAGAAATGTTTACTCACTGACAATGTCATCCATTTTAAAATCAATAAATATAAAACAATTTCTGAAATGCTAAGTTAAGAACATTCTAAATATTTGTTCAAAGTTCAAATACTGCCTCAACTTTCAGTGTTTATTAATGTCTCATTCCTGCCATAAAACAAGTAAGTTAAAATTTCTTTTCTCTGAAACAACTCTATATTCTTCAGAATCACATTGGATCTCTATTTGCCACTGTTTGCTTTAATTCCGGCCAGGTTGTGAGCTGACAAAAAAAAAAAAAAAATCTTTAATCAACAATAAAATGCTATGATGAGGGAAATATTCTGAATTTTCAATTCCCAGGAATTAGGAAAAAATGTATGAACTGGATAAGATTTTAATACAGGTGGTCCACACCTGTGGATTATAGTGTGTAATCCCAGTGGCTTGAGGCTTAGGCAAGAGGTTCATGAGTTCAAAGCCAGCCTCAGCAACTTAGCAAGGCCCTAAGCAACTCAGTGAGACCCTGTCTCTAAATAAAATACAAAATAGGGCTGGGGATGTGGCTCAGTGGCTAAGTGCCCCTGAGTTCAATCACTGGTCCCTCTCACCCTCCAAAAAAAAAGAAGATTTTAATACAGAAGTTTAAGTCTTCTTAAGAGTTTTGTAAAAACAGTAAAGTAATAGAGTGGTTTACTTAAAAATTTCAGGAATTATATGTTACTTCTGGGGAAGTTATTCGTAGGCAGATATACACATATACATATAAAATGTTTGGTATATTAAAGTTTTCAAATTAGAGAGGAAAAAAATGAATGATCAATCAATAAAAATTATACTAGGTGATTTGTTATTTCAAAAAAATATGTCCTTATTTGAACTATATTCTAAAATAAGGTATATGGATTTAAAAATTTAATGGAAAAATAGAAATTACAAATATACCAAGCTAACTAGATGAAATTTAATCTTTGGATAGGTGAATAGGTGGCTTTATGTACATGGTACCAAACCAAGTGTTTAGCAAAAAACACATAATGCAAAAGTTAAGGGTAAATCAATACCTTCAATGAACATAGATGCCAAAAATCTTATTAAAATACTGGCAGTCAGGCACAATGGCATTCCAATGTAATTCCAGGGACTCAGGAGGCTGAGACAGGAGGACTGCAAATTCCAAGCCAGCCTCAGCAATTTAGACCCTAAGAAACTAAGTGAAACCCTGTCTCAAAATAAAAAAAATAAAAAGGGCTGGGAATGTGGCTCAGTAATAAAGTACCTCTGGGTTCAATTCCCAATGCTCTCCCACACACCAAAAAAAAAAATATATACACACACACACACACACACCAAATATATATATATATATATATATATATATATATATATATATACACCACATACAAAAACACACTACCATCATCAAGTGGGTTTCATCTCGGGATACAAGGTTGGTTCAACATGAAAATCAATAAATGCAATTCACGACATAAATAGACTTAAGGACAAGAATCACATAGATTATCTTAATAGAAAACATTGGACAAAGTCCAGCACCTGTTCATGTTTAAAACACCAGAGAAACTAGGAATGGAAGAAACTTATCTCAACATTGTAAAGGTTATATATGACAAATCCAAGGCCAATATCATACTGCATGGGAAAAAACTGAAAATATTTTTTCTAAAAACAGGAACAAGACAATGATGCCAACTTTCACCACTCCTATTCAACACAATCCCTGAGACTCTAGCCAAAGCAATCAGGCAAGAGAAAGAAAATAAAGGGATAGGAAAAAGAAAAGAAGAGGTCAAATATATCTGTTTCCTAATGGCATGATA
Source organism: Urocitellus parryii (assembly GCF_045843805.1). Lineage (NCBI taxonomy): Eukaryota > Metazoa > Chordata > Mammalia > Rodentia > Sciuridae > Urocitellus > Urocitellus parryii. The sequence goes on along the minus strand of NC_135531.1, from coordinate 64,398,961 downwards.
TTATGTTTAAGAGACCCCAAAAACTCCACCAGAAGATTTCTAGAGCTGATAAACTTAGTAAAGAAGCAGGATACAAGAATTGATGCATAAATCAATTGCTTTCCTATACTCCAATAACGAATTTGAACAAGAAATTAGGAAAATTATCCCATTCACAATAACCTAAAAAATAAAATAAAACACTTAGGAACTAACCTAACAAAGGAGGTGAAAGAACTCTATAAGGTAAACTATAGAACAATGAAGAAAGAAATTGAAGAGGACTTTAGAAGATGGAAAGATCTCCTATGTTCTTAAATAGGCAGAATTAATATTGTCTAAATGGCCATACTACCGAAAGCATTATACAGATTTAATGCAATCCCTATAAAAATACCAATGATATTCTTCATATAACTGTAAAAAGTAGTTATAAATTCATCTGGAAAAATAAAAAAACTAGAATAGCCAAAACAACCCTGAGCTAAAAGAGAGATGCTGGAGGTATCACAATACCAGATCTCAAATTATACTACGGAGTTATAGTAACAAAAATATCATGGTTGCTACACAATCAGACATGAAAACCAATGGAATAGAAGACACAAAGACCAACTCACATAAATATTTAATAGACAAATATGCCAAAAACATATGTTGGAGAAAAGAGCCTTTCTAACAAATGATGCTGGGGAAACTGGATATTCATATGTAGAAGAATGAAACTTGACCCCTCTCTCTCACCCTGCACAAAAGTCAACTCAAAGTGGACCAAAGACCTAAAGATTAGAACAGAACCCCTGCACCAGCTACAAGAAAATGTAGGCCCAACACTTTACCATGTTAACACAGGAACCAACTTCCTTAACAAGACTCTTAATGTGCAAGAAACAAAATAAAAAAAACCAATAAGTGGGTGGCATCAATTTAAAAAGCTTTTGCACAGTAAAGGAAACCAGAGTGTGAAGAAAGCCTACAGAATGGGAGATCTTTGCAACCTGTTCCTAAGATAGGACATTAATATCAAGAATATACAAAGAACTCAAGAAAATTGCTGATATGATTTATTGTAGGAATTCAAATCATATAATATGCGAATAGCACACAGATTTATACAGATTTTAACCTATAAAATAATACTCAATTATCTAGCATATGTATATGCTGATTAATAAATATAACACATAATCCCATTTAGCATAGTTACATAAGTTTATATAATATTAATGCATAAACATGAATGAAAATGCATTGTCATATAATCATATGTGCAATATATATGATTATATTTCACATATGTATAATCATAAATATACCTGTATACCAAAACTTCTTGCATATCAATAAATAAATGGGCAAAAGAACTAAAGAGACACTTCTCAAAAGAAAAAATACAAATGGTCAACAATTATATAAAAAAATATTCCACATCTCTAACAATTAGGGAAATGCAAATTAAAACTGTATAGAAATTTTATCTCACTCCAGTCAAAATAATTATTAAGAATACAAATAACAATAAGTGTTGGAAAGGATGTGGGGAAAAGGGTACACTCAAACATTGTTGGTGAGATTAAAAATTAGTGAAACCATTCTGGAAAGCAGTAACTTTTTGATTTCCTCAAAAAAATAGAAATGGAACCACAATGTGACCCAGCCATACCATTCCTCAGTAATATTTAAAAGAACTAAATCAGCAAAACTATAGTAATGCAGCCACATCAATGTTTATAGTAGCACAATTCAAAATAGTCGAGTTATAGAACCAACCTAGGTGCCCTGCAACAGGTGAATGGATCAAGAAAATATGGTATATACACAACAGAGTATTACTCAGCCAAAAAGAAGAATGAAATTATGTTATTTGCTGGTAAACAGATGGAATTGGAGACTATCACACTAAGTGAAATAAGGCAGACCCAGAAAGTCAAAGGCTGGATGTTTTCTCTGATATGCAGAAGCTAGTCCAAAATAAGAAAAAACAAAGGAGAGGGGTTTCCATCAAAATAAAAGAAAGATCAATGGAGTAGAGGAAGGGGATTGTGGGGGAGGGAGAAGGAATGAGTTAAGGGAAGCACTGTAGAATGAATCTGACCTAACTTTCATTTATATATATATCATATATATGATATATATATATGTATATATCATATATATCACGTGTGTGTGTGTATTACAGTGACTCTCACCATTATGTATTTCCACAAGGCACTAACAAAAAAAAGAAACTATAAGTAAATAGATCAGTGGAGCAAAGAGAAGAGAAGATACGGAGGGAGGAGCAGAGAAAAAGAGGAAGTACTGGGCCTGAATTAAAGAAAATTATATTCCATGCTTTTATAATTATGTTGAAATGAATCCTAATATTATATATAACTAAAAAGAATGAATAAAAAAAGATAACTATTAAAAAAAAGTTACAACCATATACTGAATATTTTTTTAAGTTGAAGGTAAGCTATAAACTGAGAAAAAAATTGTAACATATTTGACAAAGGGTTAATGTTCCCAAAATAAAGAGTCTCACAAAGCAAAACAAAATGGTGTATATTTTAAGAGAAAGATAGGAAAAGGACATAGTCAATTTGCAAAAGAAACTTGTGAAGATGTTTAAACATACAAATTCAAACAGGAATGAAGTTATATGTTGATTAGCAAAGATTAAAAAGAATAATAACCAAGTGTGGGGATGGAAGGGTATTTTTATGAGATTAAAAGTTGTTACAATCTTCCAAAAGATAATGTAGCAGCGTCTATTAATATATTTCATAACCCATAAATTTCACTCTAGGAATCATTATGAAAATTATCCCAGATGTGCGAAAAAATACATGTACAAATATGTTCTTCATAAGGCTATTTAATGAAAAGTTGGAAAAGCCAAATGCTCAAGAGTAAGAGAAAATATATACCATGATGAAAAACAAAGCAACTAATACAGTTGGTATATTAGAATTTTTGATATTGGGAAATGATAGAAACATACTATGTCACCTCCTTGCATGATCTCCCTCCCCATGAGTATGTGTGGCTTGCTCTTAACCAATGGTTGACAACAAGGTGATGGGACAATAATTCCATGATTATATGAATTATTTGTTCTCAAAACTATAATTTACTTAATACCAAATCTCTCAATACTTAACATTTTAGTGAATGTCCAAAATTGAAGTTTAAAACAAAAAAAAAACTTACTGATCATTTGTGGGAAAATTTACAAGAAACAAAAGAACTTAAATTTATAATTTCCCCTTACACTTCCATAAAAATTACAGCATCCCTGTATACTGTTGCTGAGTTTAGTCTAAAAATATAAAATTACAATACATGATCCTAAGAAACATGAGAGATTCTCAATTTTAATGGGATATTAAAAAAGTAACAATGTTTTCGTAGAAAACTTATTACCATAATGTGAAACTTAGTAATTAAAGACTGGCACACAGCCTCGACAGTATTCACATTTTCGGCTCAGTTAAAAAACAGTATGTTAAAAAGGGATTTCAAATTTAATTTTTTATAATGACCTACTGAATGTGAAAAATGGCTTTCTTATCCCATATTGTCAGTGATAAAGTTCAACCCATTCGAATAAAGTAAATTTTTTAAATGCTATCACCTATTTTGTTTTTATCCTCCTGCTTATCCAAACTCCCTTGCTTACATCTTCAAAGACTTCCTCACTGGCAAGACTAACAGATCACCCATTTGCCATCCTGCCCCTTCTTTAGATTCTGAAACTGCTGACCACCAGTTGTTGTAGATGCTTCTGACAACCTAGCATCAAAGTCAAGACTGCCCCTCGGTCACCTTTCATCCAAGGCCTTTGTTTTCACTAAACTTTCCTATAATATTCCCTGATTTAGGGGAATGCAAGCAACAAAAAGGGACTGCTCTCCACAGGGCTCCACACATCCCCTGATTTTTATTTTCTATGCTACATTAGCTACAAAGAATTTGGTCATTCCTTTCTTCAATGGTCCTTCTCCTTTAACAGAAAGGAAGAGCCCAATGGCAAAGAACTTGCAAAATGAGAATCAAAAAAGCCTTAGTGCTGGCCAAGTTCTTTGTAATCATGCTATACTCTCATTTTAACTAATGAGATGGGATGAAAGACATCTCAGAGGTCATGTCTCTTTGCCAAGGTGACAGGGCTAATCTGTGGCAGCTTCCGATTCCTGTGCTGGGATGTTTTGAGTTACTCCAATGTGTCTCACGGTATTACAGGCTTCTGATCTTAAGAAGGCCAGCCCAGATTTCAGAGGATCTTGGATGTATTTTTATTATTCAGTGATCCTGATACTTTTATTAGGCCAGTGGTTTTCAAATATCTTTTTAGCTGTGATTAAATCCTTTGTTTGAATGAAATTTTTACATAAAAACTCTGCATCACATGTAGAATGGTTTGAAAGTCATCGCATTAGAAGCCAACACAATTTCTATTACAATTCTACTTTTCCCAATTACCTGATGATAAATTGACAACATGTCTAGCAGACACTGTAGAAATGCTGGCTCATGAACCAGTCACTGATGCTATAGGGAAGTATGTAAATTGCAACTGTGAGAATTGTTTATTGATAAAAATATTTTCTGTGAACTTCCCTCTTAACAATTGTATAGTTTATTTATCCTAGTGTGGTTACTGGAAAACTGAATAGTACTTTATAACAGAAAACTGAATAGTACTTTATTACATAAGGTAATTTGACATTTACGTTATGTTCTATCCTTATTTTCTCTTTGAGTGAACATTTTTGGATAACATTCTCTCTTATCATTCTTCTATATTTTATGGGTCTCAGTAAAATGCCTGAAATAATATTTTGGAGGATAAAATTTAAAATAATTTTTAAAAGATGTTCGATAATTTTGTATTAAATTGAAAATCACAAGACATTACTAGACAATGATTCAGAAATTTTTTTAAATGTTAAAAGATGTTTGAAATTTAAGGAATTCTAGGATACATGTAATTATTTGGGTATATATTCAAATATAGCAAAAAATGGAGAAATACCTTTTCTAGATTTTATCTTAGAGTTAGTTTGCTTTGAGTAGACAGAAGGTTACAGTTATGTGATTAAGAAAAAAAAAATCACTGATATTTTTAGGAGTGGCGGCTGACTAATCTTTCTAATCCCCCTACTCCCTGCTTGCCTATAACCCTTATATAGGTCAACAAAGCTTAATAAAACATAAATGGAGAGAAGAAATTATTACTTTTTGAGTCAATTTCTAAAATCAAGAATATTTTCATAAAAATTTAATTAGGAATTGTTTCATGAGATCATGATCTATGTATTTCTCAATCAGAGCAAACGGCGGGGGGGGGCTCTGTCTCTTCAAATCACTATTTCTGAGCCTTTAGCAACGGTATAAGGGAGAAATACTACAACAGAGGCAAAATTGATTTTTTTTTTTCTAGAGAGGGAGAGAGAGAGAGAGAGAATTTTTTTAATATTTATTTTTTAGTTTTCGGCAGTCACAACATCTTTGTTTGTATGTGGTGCTGAGGATCGAACCCGGGCCGCACGCATGCCAGGTGAGCGTGCTACCACTTGAGCCACATCCCCAGCCCCAAAATTGATTTCTCATATGGAATGGTAAGTACTTGGAGTTTAAAATCATTAAATGAAAGCAATAGGATCCTTGATATCAACTACTTTTTAACAAATAATGATAAAACATACATAAAATTTCCCATTATAATATTTTTTAGGTAAAGAGCTCTGTGGGATTAAATACATTCACAGTGTTATTCAGTCATCACCACTCTTTTCTTCTAGAACTTTTCAGAGAGAATTTCTACATCCATTAAAAAAATAACTTCCTACTTTCCCATCTCCCAATCCCTAGTAACCTCTATTTTTATTTTCTTTTTGAATTTATTTTTGAATTTGAATTATTCTAGTATCTAAGTAGTATCTGACCTGTATATAAGAGGGTTTTAAAAATGTTAGCTTTTTTTTTCTTTCTGAAATTGAAGATATTCCCATTTATTTCACTTTGCTAAAATGTATGCAGAATTCTATCTAGTATTGATACCTAAGCTTCTTGCTTTGGGGATATTATGTAAATTATACAAAGGTAAAGAAAACCCTACTAAATAATAAAGTACTCTAATTTTTTAAAAAGATGGCAGATGGGAGGGTAGGAATGGGAAGGAAAAAGATATGCAGATACCAAATAGTATTTGAAAGATATGAAAATGTGAAATAGTAAATCTATGAGGCACTTAAACATAACATTAGGGCAATGAAAGCACAACGTACCACTATATATGTGCATTTTAAAACACCTGGAAGAGCACAGGCCTAAACAACATGATTTCAGGTAGCAGAATTATAAGTGACTTACATTTTTTTCCTTTTTTGAGCTTTTCTATAGTTTTAAAATTTGCACAATGAACAAGTATTACTTGTCTAACTGGAAAAATATATTATTTTTAAAAAATCAGAAATGATGCATTTAAGACCATTTTATATTATATTGTATCATTATGTTAAGACAAGGCAGAAAAACAGAAAATACCAGGTTAAATAACCAGCTTTCTTCACAAAAATGAAGGCAAAATAGACAAGTAAGATTATGTCAAGTAAAAAGATTCCGCAGCAAAGGATGTAAGTAGAAGTGTACAAAGACAACCTATAGATTAGGACAGATATCTGCAAGCTGTATATCCCATAAAGGGTTAATATCCAAAACACAGAGCTTAAACAATTCAATAGAAATAAAACAAAACAAACAAACAACAACAACAACAAAAACCCAATTAAAAAATAGACAAAGGGACTGGGGTTGTGGCTCAGTGGTACAGCACTTGCCTAGCATGTGTAAGGCACTGGGTTCGATCCACAGCACCACATATAAACAAAATGAATAAAATAAAGATCCATTAACGTCTAAAAAAAAAATGGACAAAGAATCTGAACAGATGTTCCTCAAAAGAAAACATACAAGTGGCCAAAGGATATGTGAAAAATATATTCAACATTACTGAATCATTAGGGAAATTGCAAATTAAAATTATAAAGAGATATCATTTCACACCTGTCAGAATGGCTTTCATCGAAGAGATGAAAAGTAAGTGTTGGCAAGGATGTGAAATAAAGGGAACCCTTGCACATGACTGGTGTTAATGTAAATTAGTACAGCTATTATGAAAGACTGTTTGGAGACTCCTAAAAAAATTAAAATAGAATTACCATATGATCCAGCAATACCACTTCTGGGCATATACCCAAAGGATTTGAAATAATTTTTAAAGAGATGCCTACTGTGGCAGCACTCTTATTAATGCCCATGTAATGGTTATGCTAGCTAACCAGCAGTGATGAATGGATAAAGAAAATGTGGCATATCATTCACCTTTAGAATGAAGGAAATTTTATTATTTGTGACCATGTAGATAGATAGAATTGAAGAACATAATGCTAGGTGAAAAAAGTAAGAATACCACATGCTCTCAGTTACATGTGAAATTCAAAACAATTAAACTCATAGATACAGTGTTGAATAGTGGTTATAGAGGCTAAAATAGGCAAGGAATGTAAAGATGGATGGCCACAGTACAAAATCTGCCTAATTTAGTGGCACATACCTGTAATACCAGTGACTTGGGAGGCTGTAGGAAGAGGATCTCAAGTTAAAGATCAGCCAGCCTCAGTCACTTAGTGAGGCTTTAAATAACTTATGGAGACCCAATCTCAAAAAGGGGAGGGGGGTTGAGATTGTAGCTCATTGGTGAAGTACCCCTCGGTTCAATCCCACTATTATTTTAAAAGAAGGGGTGGGGGTACAGAATCTTAACTGAGAAATATGGTTTTTTTTTCGTTCTATTGAACAGTGTGGTGAATACAGTTAATAATAAAGTACTGCACAGTTCAAAATTGCTAAATGAGTAAATCTTAAGTGCTCTCATCTAAAAAAAAACAAGTATTTGAGGTGATGGATATGTTAACTAGCTTGATTTCATGACTATGCATTGTATTCATAAATCAGAAAATCATTTTGTACCCCATACATTTATGCAACTTAAAGTTGTTAATTTACAATAATATAAAAATTCTAATGCAGAACAAAAATATTTTCAGAAAAAAATAAACAAGATTTCTTAATTTTAGATGTTTTTTTTTTTTTTTTTTTTTTGGTAATACTAGGGATCAAACCCAGCACCTTACACATGCTAGATAAGTACTTTACCACTGTGTCACACTTCCACAGGCCATCTTAATTTTGTTACTATTACTTTACATATTTCTATTATAAATAAACTTTCCTTATCTTAAAAAAGAAAATATACAAGTGGCAAATAAGCATATGAAAAGATGTTCCAAATCATGTCATAATGGAAATGCAAATTAAAACGACAAGATACTACTATACCCTTAGTAAAATGGCTGAAGTCCAGAACACCAAGTGCTGATGAGGCTATGGAGAAAAAGGAACTCTCATTCATTGCTGGTGACAGTTCAAAATGGTACAACCATTTTAGAGAATAGTTTGGTAGTTTGTTTTTTTACAAAACTAAACATAGTTATCCTATGACCCTTGCTCTTCATTATTTACCAAAAGAGGTTAAAAACTTATGTCCACATAAAAACCTACACCTGGATGTTTACACGTTTACACTTTATTCAAAATTGCCAAAACTTAGAAGCAACCATGATATCCTTTAGCAGGTGAATGGACAAGTATGCTGTGGTAATCTGGACAATGGACTATTATCCAACACTGAAAAGAAATGAATTACCAAGCCCCAAAGATATGGTGGGAACTTAAATGTTTATTACTAGTGAAGGAAATCTATGTAGCAAAAAGGCTACACAATATACAATTCCAATTATCTGACATTTTGAAAAAGGCAAAACTATGAACACAACTTAAAAGGACTAGTGGTTACCAGCAGTTGGGGAGAGGGAGGAGTGAATAAGTAGAAAAGAGAAGATTTTAGGGTGGTGTCTCTGTTGATTCTCAAATCCACAAATGTACAACACTAAGAGGGAGTAGAGCCTTCCTGTAAACTATGGACTTGGAACAATGATATGCCAAAGTAGTTTCATCAACTGTAACAAAGGAACTACACTGGCAGTAGATGCTCATCATGAGGAAGGCTAACATGGACAGGAACAGGGACATGGTGAAATCTCTACACTTTCCTCTTAATTTTGATGTGAACTTAAAACTGCTCCCAAAACATAAAATTTTCAAAAATAATGGGATTCATAGAGTCCCCTCTTCATCATACCCACTCTAACAGTTATGTGGGGAGTGAGGGGGTCTCTATTCAGAGGTTTTGCCTAGGATCTGAATTTAAAACAAAAAAACAAATTTTCAGGTGACTTTGATCACATAATAGACAATATATACAACTATATTCTCATCAAAAACATGATGAGAGATATCTCATGTTTACTACACATAGCTATAGGAACTAAATAAACCACAGGTATTCATAAGGTGACATTTCTGATGCCAATAAAATTATAACAACTTACTCATTTAGTAAAATGTCAATTGTCATGTGGTTTTGATTGGGAATATTTATTACCAGTTTCTTCTGATTTGCACTGATTCAAGTCGATTTCTTTCTGTCTTCAAAGAGTATATTTTGAATAGAGTACAAATACTTCATAATAGGTGCTCAATAAATATTTGCTGAATTAAACTAAATTGAACAAATTAGTTATTCTCCACACAGTCAAAAGCAAACATTTAAAATAATTTAATTTAAGCACTTGAGTGACTATATTACCTTCCGATTCTATTTCAAGATAAACATCCTAGTGCCATTCTAAGTACACTACAGTCCCTGAAGCTGGCAGCCAAAAGAAGAAATTTATTTGGGGAGCACAGCATGAAAACTGTTGACTACCGGCCAGTTAATGCAAATGTCCCTTTCTTCCAACATTTAGTTAGCATAAAATAAAAATAAATATTGCTAACAGAACCAGTGTTTTGAGTTTTCACGTGACTTTCTACCCAAACCTAATAATTCATTGCCTTTCTAAAACTTGATTACTGAGTCTAAAAATGTTGCATGAGGCTTAAGTGTGCATTCATCAGGATAGGAAATTACAGGTCTTATCTCAGTTATGAACTCAAAAGATGTTAATAATCCTCAGAAATATGCACCTAGAAATATTTCACACACGAGTGCATATATCACCATACACCAATATAAATATACCACTTAGAGCCAACTATATGTTTGCCAAAATGCTACCTCAAAAAAAAAAAAATCTTATTCAGGCTGAGGTTGTGACTCAGTGGTAGAGCACTTGCCTAGCATGTGTGAGGATTGGATTTTCAGCACCACATATAAATAAATAAAATAGAAGTCCATTGACAACTAAAAAAAATATTAAAAGAAAAAAATTTAAAAAATCGTATTCAGGAAAAAACTCATGATGTGACAATATTCAGAAAGAAGATCCTTAACCTTTTCACTATATACACCTTTTCATCTATCCACTATTTCTTATAGTATATTACATGGCACACAGTAGGCATTAAATGAATAATTATGGAACCTAAAAATTTAAATCTAGTATTCTAAATGTCCAGTTAATAAAACAAATAAAAATAATTTAATGATACTTTGGAGCCAACTCTTATGTGAATCTCATTCTGCTAGATTTTAATATTTTTCCATTGACTACAAACAGGATTTTTGAATAGCAAGTGATTAAAGTGATTTAGAATAGCAACATATTTCTAATGGAAGAATTATAAGGAACATGAAATTAATATTATAACACAAACAAGTAGGTTCTCAAATTTGAGACAGAAATTTTAGCATGATATTTTAAAATGTTCTTGGGTATTGCCTTAAAGATTCCAATTAAAAAGATGTGTTCAAGCTTAGAAAGGACCATTTTTAACAAGCATATATTCTAAGAACCACACTAGAGAAATAGTCCTTTGTAAAAAGAAGGGGAAACAAAACCAAATTTGTTTCCACACCTGAGCCTTGAATTTAGCTCTTTCTGTCTTGGCAGATGAGACAAAAAGGAATTAAAGAGGAAGAAACCATTGGCTGATAACAGGAAGCCTGGCAGTTTGTCAAGGAACGCCAATAAATTACTTCAAATCTTTTTTGTAAATAGGCACAGTATGCACATGGAGAGAAAAATATACCCTAGCATTAACAACAACAACAACAACAACAAGAATCTACCAGATGGCACTTCATGTAAAGGACAGTAAATAATAGAAACAAAAATGTCCTTATGAGCAATCTGGAGAATCTATAGAAACATCATCAAAGGGTATTTTCTTATTCTAATTTAATTTTAAGCATGAGGACAAACTTTTACACACTGCTGATTCTAAACTGGTATGGCCTCCTTGGAGAACATGAAAGATGCATGTTCTTTACAATCCAGCAATTCTACTTCTGGATATAACCTAGATTCAGAAAAACCCACTTATGTGCCCTAGGAGACACATACAAGACAAGTGCCAGTATTGTTTATATTTGTAAGAAATTGTAATCATGGTGAATAACAGTCAAGGAATAGGGCAAACTATGGTGTATGCATACAATGAAGTATAATAATTAGGAAAAAAATTAATGAACTAGAAGTATATGTACCCATAAAGATGAATTTCAAAAATATACCACTGAGGGTGAAAACCATTTGAAGAATAGTTTGATACAGAACACATAAACACACACCAAATGCATTGTTTCAAAAACATACTTTTGTGGTAAAAATATAGAGAAACTCATGGGATGATACCAAAGTCAAGGACAAACGGTTAGTTATTCTGAATGGGGTACAGGGCAATGGGATTAGGGAGGATTAGGGATTTAATTGTATCAGTAATGCTTTATTTCTTTAGAAGGGTCATATATGCAGAGGGGAATGTTAGATGTCTGAATTATTTAATAATAAATGAAAACTACAAGGGGATAATATTAAACTATATCCTAGTAAAATCCTAGGGCCATAATGTAAATGATTCACGCAGATTCCTTTCCAATGATAACAAGTGGATAGTAGGGGAAAGAGGAATGGACAGGGAACATGCCCTGTATACTAGAGAGCAGCCCTCAACAGATTAAGGAGATCAAAGAATGTCTGTACTGTAGAGACACTGAAGCCCTTAAAAAGCAGGAGACTAATCTACATAAACCGATAGGGAAATATAGCCCCCACATATTAAAAAACAAAAGCAAGTTACACAATAGTAATGCTTAGTGTGATCACATTTTAAAAAGATAAGGTTTACGTATCTTTGTAAACTCATCTACTTAGCTAAGACCAAACGTGGCTTTTCTTTTAGATTTCACCTTACCTAACCTTTCAGCGCTGCTGGCTACCTCCGCTGTCTCCTCCTCCTCCTCCTTTTTTTTTTTTTACAACACTGGGAATTGAACCCAGGGCCTGGCACATGCTAGGCAAACGGTCACCATTGAGCCACATCTCTAGCCCCATCTTCTTCCTCCTTAAAGCACCCTTTCCCCTGCCCCTGACACCATCACTGTAATGCCCTTGGTTTTCTCCTATCTCTCTGGCTACTACTCCTCTGTGGTTTTTCAAGCTTCTCTTCTAATGTAGCTATGAAATCTCAGCAGTTCTAAGAATCAGTTTTGAAACATCATTCTCCATTATCCTCTCTGCCAAAACGATCTCATGTACACTCAGAACTTCTATCATCACTTAACATGAAGAGGGCTGGCAACAAACATATTGTTACCTTTGACTTTTCCCTCTGAACTCTATCTAGCTGCACACACAGCAGCTTCCTTGAATGTCTGCAAGTAATTCTAATATATATATGGAGGAGGCCTTTTGGAAGAAATATGGTTAGATGAGCTCATGAGAATGTTCCCCTTTTTGATGGAATTGGTAGCTATGCAAGAAGAGGAAGATAGACCTAAGATAAAATTCCCCTATACTCTCTCACCAAGTGATGCCTTGTCCCCTGCCCCCAGACTTCCCAGCTCCACAACTGTAAGAAATAAATTTATTTTTCTTTATAAATTACCCACTCTGTAGTATTCTGTTTTAGCAGCAGAAAAGAGACTAAGACCCTCTACCAGTACATGCCAGGATTCTCCACCCAGATGCACAAACCACTGTCACCTCTAACATTGTCAGCCACCACACTCCCATCTATCAGAGTCCTATTGATTTATTTCCTGAATATCTTTCAAATGTGACTCCTTTCCACTTAAATTAGCCACACAAACTTCGTCCAAACTACCAATTATCTCACACAGACTACTTCACTGGGCTATTGATTGAGACACTCTGATCCATTTAGTTCTTCTTCAATACATTTTCCAGATTTCAGACAAAGCAGACATGATCCTACCAAGTATTAACAAACACTTATATTCTGCTTGATAACTCTATTTCTTCCCAACCACCTTTGAGAAGAAATATTGCCTGAGATGATTTTTCTCCTTTTCATTTTCCCTTCTTTCTCTATTAAATTTGTTACTCTAATACCATAACAAAAATTCAAAAATTAAAATAACTTAAAAAACACTGGGCAAAATGGCCTGCTATGTCTCTTCTGGTATTAAGATACATGATGAAACGATTTAAGCTACTCAGCTCTGATTATTTTAAAAACACACATAAAAAGAAAATTCATGTGAGTTTGATTTATTTTCAGAGGTATATTTAATAGAACTAGTATTTTTACCTTGTAAAAATGCCATCCACAATCCCAATTGTTGCCTCCTCTGCAGGAACATAGGAGCCAATCTGAGCCATGATAGTAATCAATGCGACTTGTTTTATGTAGGAACTCTTTCCACCCATATTTGGTCCAGTGATTATCATTACTCTTTCTGAGTCCTCCTGAAATCAAAAAGGAATTTCAATTATAATACCAGAAAGATTTTTATGTAATGTCCATAATTTATCCCATAAATGGGAATTCATTGGGTAAAACATTCCTTTGTGACATTTAAATATGTTACTGTATAATCCATTTGCCAGTGTTATAACAAAATGTCTTAGCTGGGTAATCTGTAAAGGAAAGAGGTTTATTTAGTTCACAGTTCTGGAACCTCAAGAGCATGGCATTGACTTCTTCTCAGGTCTGGTGAGGGCCTCATAGTGGACAGGATCACCATGGTGAGAGCAAAAGCCAGAGGGATCTTAACACAAGACAGGAAGCCAGAGACTGGTAGGGGCCACATCTCTTTTTATAACTAACATTTTTGTGTGAGTTAACTCATTCCATGAGACCAGTATTAACCTATTCTGGGAGCAATAGCCTCACTGGCCTAATTACCTAACATTTGGCCTCACTTCTTATTTTTGGTGCTGGAGGTTGAACCCAGAGCTTGTATATATTAAATAAGTGCTCCACCACTGAGCTGTACCCCCTGCTGCTCAGCCCCGCCTCTTAAAGCTTCCACTGCTTCTTATATCACCACTCTGGGGTCAAGGGTTCCAATGCAGGAACTTTTGGGAAACAATAATATCCAATCAGCAATATATATCAAAATAAATACCAGCCTGAACAACGCTATTGCAGAAAAGTGAACTCAGTACACATAGCTGTTTCAAGGTATTAAAAAAGGAAATAAAGAGAAAGCTGAACTCATCAGACATTCTTTAATCTGCCTATCTGAGTGTTTTTCATATTGCTTTTATTTAAAATCTGTCAGTTTCCATCTGTCCATCTTAAAACTATAAGCATTATTGTCACAAGCCGTCCATGGGTTGCGTGTAGGTCACATGGAAGCCTACTGGGATCGAAACACCTGGTGTCTGGGAATGACCAGTGGACATTTTCTCTAGTCAACTGCCCAGAGACATTGTGAATTTCTATTCTGCTCTGCCGTGACCCACACAGCACCTGAGATGGGTGTAACCTGCCAAGATGCCAATCAACCTGTTGACTTCAAGACATCAGGAAGCATGACTCTGCCCTTGAAACCTTACCCCTGTCTTTGATGTATCCCTTAAGTAAACCACAGGAGCCATCTTTCCTTTGTCTGGTTCCAGCTATTATTTGGACTGGATGTATCAAGATCTCCACTTTTCTAAATACTTCTGACTCTTTGTGTTTTGTTCTTCATTAATTATTTTAGACTTTAAGTTTTCAGGTGGCTTACATCCTCCTCAGCAGAAAAATGAACACCCCAATGAGATGCTGGCTGTGGCCTCTGTTACATTATAACTAGAATAAGATCTATTCTGTGCTTTATAATTATGTCAAAATGAATTCTACTGTCTTGTATAACTAAACAGAACCAATAAATAAATTAAAAGAAAGAAAAAACTATACCCAAGACCATATTTTGTGTTAGTGGTACATAGATTTTTCAGTCATAGGTAGAAGACTATTAAAAGAAATTTCCAACATCAATTCTAGATGTGAGTTTTGTCAGCACTTAATTATTCATTGGCATTTTACCAAAATATATGGCAGAGGTAGATGAGCTACAGCTCTTAGATGACCTAATTTTCTACCTTCCTTGTATTAATTGATTATAGCACATACCATGTATAGACTCTGCTAAGGGAGTTTGCTCAACTGCAGCCCTCTGCAGAGAAGTAATCCCAAGGCACCCATACTCTATGCTATGTGAACCCATACCTTGGCCACACCTACCTGGTCCAACTTCTGACTGGTTAATGAGTCTAGCATAAAAGCTCTTCTCAGAACAGGCCAATTAAACACTCCCTTAGAAGTTAACTGGAAACTATAGAAAGATTGAATCAGCTAATAAGTGCATCAGAACTTGTAAAGCATCACAGAACAGGCCACAAAGCACTGCTTTGAGGAAAAGTTATGAGGAAACAAAAGATATGAAAAAATACATATGCCAAGGATAAAGAGGGCAGTTAGTAATGAAGTAACAAAAAGATGCAGAGAAAGAGGAGCTGAGGATCTTCATGAAAATAATGTGGGATCAAAATAAAGCATTATAACATCTCAGCACTTGGGGGGAGGGGGCATTTCATCCCTAAAGCTAATTAGCCACACATTCGAATTTTCCCTGATGTCAAACTGTACTAGAGATGCTGTTCTTCCTGTGTAATTTCTTCTCTTGTAGCAACATGTGGCATAATGAATCTCCACTAATGGAACTTGAGTGAATCAGAAAGAGCCTAGAATAGTAAGAAAAGGGAAGAAAGTTTGGTATGAGAATGGTGAAACTAATGATAAAAATAAAATGAATTCTGCAGAGATTTAAAAAATAATAAGCCTACGAATAAACAACCACATATCTGGTATAACCAAATACTTTTAAAATTTTAAATAAAGCTAATATTTATTTTTTTAAAATGGCAAAATGATACCAAAGGGGAGAATCTAATAATCCTGTATTTAAAAAACTAAACCTGTAATTGAAGCCCTTTCACCAAAAAATCTTTAAACCCAGCTAACATCCCCACTAAGTTCTTGAAAACATTTAAGAAATAGCACTAATATTACAAAAAAATTCTAGATAATAGAACAAGAGGAAACTCTTCCCAAATCATTTCATAAGGCCAATCAATATAATATAGATACCAAAGCCTGACAGGAACTTTACAAGAAAGAAAAATTTAAGACTAATTTTACCTATAAATATAAAAAGCAAAACCCCTTAATAAAATTTTAATAAGCAAATACCAGGTATAGAGCTTCTGAGAAATTCAAGGTTGGTTGATTAGTTTAATATTCAAAAGCCAATCAATAGAATTTGCTGCACTAACAGAATAAGGAAATTATCTGATGATCTTTAATGATACAGAGAAAGCATTAAAGTTCAACATTTACTAGTGAAAAGAATAAGATAAAGATACAAAAGTTCTAAGAATTGTTAAGATAATAATGAAACTGTTATTATTCATATGGTTGTGTTCCCAAAAAGAAATTTACAAAAATGATTAGAACTGATAAATTAATTTAGTGAAATCAAATTAGATACAAGTTCAGTATTCAAAAGTCAACTTTAACCCCTACATTTTAGCACTAAGTAATTAAAAATAAATATATTTTAATCAAACAATTTACCAAAGTATCAAAATAAGTCAAATATCTAGGAATAAACCTAACAGAGAGTAAGATCTTTATACAGAAAGCTATAAAACTATTATGGAAGGAAATTAAAGAATACCTAATTAAATGAAGTAGGATACTGTGTTCATGAATTGGAAGGCTCAATATTGTAATGCTATATAATTAGTAATGCTATACTAATTAATAATGCTAAAATAATTAATGCTATAGCAGTGGAAGAGAGCAGAATCTAGAAATAGATTGGCATGTATATCATTCCTTGATTATAACAAAGGTGACAATGCTGCTCTGACAAAGGACAGTCTTTTTGATGACTTGGGCTGGGTCAAAGAATGTCTATACTGAAAAATATGAAATCTTGATTCTCTATCTTACTTAGTAAACAAAAATCAATTCCAGAAAGATGATAGGTTTGAAATACAGGAACAAATATTAGGGCTATCAGACAATAACACATGATTCTGATGTAAGCAACAACTTCTTAAACAGATCTTCTTAAACAGGACTATAAAGGAGAAGACTGAAAAATTGGAGTACGTTAAATAAGGAAGTTATGTTTATCAAATGGTACCATTAATAGACTGAAAATCTAAAGAACAGAAGGTACCATTACATTATGTATTTTCCAAGTACTTGAATCATATATATATGATATATATGTGCAAATATTATATATAAATCAAAAGAAGAAACTAAAAAGAAAATGACAAAAGAAGATATACAAATGGTTGCTAGTAATATGCAAAAGTGTCCAACTTCAATGATCATTAGGAAAGTGAAAGTACAAATCCAATCATAAAAGATACCACAACTCCATGTGTACAGCTAAAATTTAAAAACAAAAATTGTCAATGTTATATTTTGGCAAAGATGTTGAGGAAATAAATTGTATGTCATTTTGAAAAACAAAAACCTTAGCAGTATCTACTAAAACTTAAAACAGACACAGCTAAAGAATTGTGCTCCTAAGCACATCTTAAAGAGAAATGTAAATGATAAATAACAAAAGGTACGTGAAAGATTGTTCACAGCATTACTTTTCAAAATAGCCTCAAATCGCAAATAATTCCAATGTTTATCAACAGTGAAACAGATGAACTGTGATATATTCATACAAAGAATTCTATATGACAATGGAAATAAACTACATGGAAAATCTGTGAATGACAAAAACAATGTTGGGGCAGGTTGGGGCTGTGGCTCATTGGTAGAGAACTTGCCAGCACATGTGAGGTACTGGGTTTGATCCCCAGCACCACATAAAAAAATAAATAAAATCAAGTTATTGTATCCATCTATAACTAAAAATATTTTTTAATGTTGGATCAAAAAATACACAGTATATATTGTATGTTTCTATTTTTTACAAAGCTCAAAAACAGACAAAACTAAAATATGGTAAAATAAATTAGGACAACAATACCTTAAGGGAGCAAGGAGGTACTCAAAGGAACTCCCCTGACCAGAAGGGGCACCATTTCTACTCTAATGTTCTATTTCTGGATGTGGATGTTGGACACTTGAGTAACTTTGTAAAAACTGACCAAGCTGGACACATACCAATCTGTGCATGTTACATTTCAATAAAGGTTAGTTTTGAATGGAAATGATGTCATTCTCACAAATTAATCTAAAAAGCAATATAATTCCAGAAGCTAATTCTGAAATTTATTTGATAGAGAAAAAAAATCAAGGAAAAGTCAATACAATTTTGAAGAAGTACAACTGGGAGGGAGACTTTATTATTAAGCTATAGGAAATAAAATTGTGGTACAACTTTAGAAAAATGCAGACAGAGCAGTCACAGAAAGCCTAGTAACCAAATCTATAGATGCCACTCTGGTGCATGTCATCAGTGGTGAGATTACAAGTCAGCCAAAAAAGATGCAATATTCAACAAACAATGGTGGGACAACTGGGTATCCAAATGGAAAAGGAGCAAGGCCTAACTCTCACACAAAGTCCTGGAAGTCAATTCTTAATGGATGAAGGAACTAAATGTGAAAAGTAAAACTTAAAACTTTTAGAAGAAAACATAGAAGATTAGATTAATAACATCAAAACAGAGAATGATTTATTGAATAAAATAGAAAAATAATACAATTCTGTCCTCAGGTACACATTAAAGAGAAATGTATATGATGCTTAACAAAAGATAAGTAAATGATTGTTCACACCAGTACTTCACATAATCGCCTCAAACTGGAAGTAACACAAATGTACAATAGCATCAATAGAAATTATAAAATCTGATATAGTCATAGTGAATTCTTTGACTGGAAAACACATAAATCATAAAGGGAAATCATTGTCAAAAGAAATCACCAAACACAAAATAAAAAGGCATACAAAAAGGTAATAATATCCTGAATACAAAAGTAACTCCTACCTATTAATGACACTAAAACCAAACCAACGGAACAATGGGCAAAGGATAAGAATAGAATTTTTGATGAGAAAGAAACACAAAAGATCAAAAAGCATATTAATAATCAAGGAAAGGAAAATGTAGTCAGCAGCATTGTTCAAGAGTCCTACAAGCAATTGCTTACTTATCTGAAAGAACACTGGGTAAGCATCCAAAGGAAACAAACTCAGTATTTTGAAGGGACATTTGCACTCCCATATTCATTGCTACATTATTCACAATAGCCAAAAAGTGGAAACGACCTAAGTGTCCATCAACTGGTGAATGGATAAAGATAATGTGGTACATTTACACAATGAAATACGACTTGGTCATTAAAAAGGATGAAATCCTACCATTTGTGGCAATGTGAATAGAACTGGAGGTCACTATGTTAAGTGAACTAAGCTGGTACCAAAATCACACTTATATGTGGAATCTAAAAACGCTGAGCTCACTGAAATTGTGAATAGGATAGTAGTTGCCAAAGGCTGGGAACAGTAATATTACTGTGTATTTCAACAAGCTAGAAGAAAAGATTTTGGATGTTTTCACCATAAAGAAATGATAAATATTTGAGGAGACAGACATGTTTACCCTGATTTAAACATTACACAATGTACAAATGTATCAAAACATCTCACATGGTCCATCAATATGTATAATTTTTATGTTTTTATGTGTCAATTAAAAATAAACTTAAATGGATTGAAACAGAGAATATCATACTAAGTGAAATAAGCCAGACTCAGAAAAATCAAGGGTCAAATGCTTTCTCTCATATGTGGAACTTAGAGCCAAATAAGGGAAAGAAGGCAATGATGGGGGATGAATCAGATATAATTATATAGGGATGATCAGAGGGGTAGAAGATAGAGAATGAGAGGGAGAGAGGAAGGACAGGAAAGGGAAGGATATATGAAATAAATATAACAAAATCATGTTATATGCATACATAAAGGTACCACAGGGAATTTTACCTTTATGTATAGGTAGAAAGCACAAATCAAAAATAAATAAAGGAGTGAAAGGAAGACCAGTAGAGGGGAAAAAACATAAGAAGGGAGGTGACAGGGAAAGTAGGAATTGAAATCAAATTCCTTACCAGTATTATTTTGTCAAAATAAAACCAAATATTATATATAATTATAATACTAAAATAAATAAAGAATAAAGTATACAATGGCAATGGTAATCAAGTAAAAATAAGTTTAAAGAGAAAGAATAAAGAAATGTGAATAGAGATTTTTGAAAGAATAAATTTAAGGGCTGGGGTTGTGGCTCAGTGGTAGAGCACTTGTCTGACATGTGTGAGGCACTGGGTTCGATCCTCAGCACACATAAAAATGAATAAATAAATGTCCATCAACAACTAAAAAAATTTAAAAAGGAATAATTTTAAAAGATAATTTTTCACATGTATCAGATTATAATAAAGGTGAAAAGTCACTTTACGTAGCATGTTGGCAAAGATATGGAAAACAATTTGGAAATGACTGGTAAAAATTCTGTATACTGGTATATATGACCAGCAATTTCTTTTTAAAATATTCACCCTAGAAAAATACACAAGGGATAAAAACATCACTTATAAGATTATTCATGCAATATAGTTTGTATTCATAATAGAAAAAGAAATAATCTATTTTCTATCATTAGAAAAATGAATAGATCTGCTTTTATAATTACTAAACAATATTTGTGATGGAGAACACAGTAGTATAGGCTCAGAGGGACATTTATGTACATTGAAAAATGCACAAAGCATAATTATATATTTTAGTAGACACATATGTCAAATAGAAGAATAAAAGCCATACATAAGGATATCAGGATAATGGTTACCAGAGAGGGTAGGAAGTGAGGAGGGAGGAAAAGGGATGGCAGTTAATTAGGTACAACCCTAGCTATGGCTGTAATACTTCATTTACTTTAAAAAATCCTGAAGTAAATATTACAAAGTATCAATCCTAATGCATTCAGGAGGAGGAGTAGGGGGAGGGGGAGGAGGGAAGGGGAAGGGGAGGGCAGGGGAGGGGAGGGAGAAAGGAAGAAGAAGAAGAAATAATAATGACATATTGGAGAGTCTGACTGTTGAAAGGGAGGGATATACTCCCAAAATATTAGTGTGAAACTGTAATTAAAAACCATAAATAGACTCTTCCCTGGGTTTTATAGATGTTAATAATTTATTATGTCTTATTCAAACATTTTGAATAGTGTTTTGATGTCATTTATACTATAATGACATTTTAAAGTAGTTTAGTGTTTAAAAAAGTAACTTGATTTTTAAATGTAGATATGATGAACTCCTCAAAAGACAGGGTTTTGTCACAATTTTCAATCTAGAAACTAATAAGTTCTTATGGAGCAAGGTATATGGCTTTGTCTAGGGAATCACAAACAATTATACCTTGTATAGTTGATATTGATGAATGCCTGCTGGATGCAAAAATTCAATAAGAGAAACTGTGTCACTGCCATTTTTCCAGTGCTACAGTAAGTAATAAAAATTGGGTGAAAAAAATAAAGATTAATCCAATATCAAAAGAAGTACTAAATCATCAAAAACCAAAAGAATAATTATTTCATGGATCATCCTCAGGAGCATTCAAGTAACTTTTTAAGAACACATATGCATAACTTAGGAAAAATTCACAGAACTTCTCAATGACATTTTGGTTTTGGAACTTTGAGAACACTGCACGGAAATAAAGCAATAGAGAAAAGTACACAACGGAGAGTGGAAGAAAAGGATGCCAGGGAGCATACTGCAAAGGAGGGAGGCAGGTGCCATCCCCAGACTCCCTGAACTGTGCCCACACTGTTAAAGGAGCTGCCTGCACAGGGCCACCACACTCACACAGAAAAAACGTACAACTTCTGCCTTGTCAAAGCCTGGTAACTTCCCACAATGCCTTGAGGGATAAGATTACTTAAACGTACTGTTTAAATAATCTAGTGAGAATCAGTAATTTGAAAAGGTACTTTTTAAAACCTTAGTTTAATAAATTGTTTTAATAAGAGAGTGATAAAGCACCCTAGCATTAGTGCTAAAAATCTGGGCTTCTGCTTCTGGCACTGTCATTAAGTAGCTACACCTCACTTCCTCATCTGTAAAATTGAGTAAATCCAGAAATCTTGGCCTTACGTGAATTTGTGAAGCTCAAAATAAATATGAAATTGCTTTGAAACTATAAATGCTATCACAGTTTTTGTAAATTGTTATTGCTTAAAAATATAACATACTTAAAACAGTCACCTTAAGAAAAATTCCCAATATATGATACACTAATTAATTGAAACAGAAGGAATGAACTAAAGGAAATGGAAAATAGGAAATGAAAATAAATTTGGCCTAAGTCAAATGTAAAAGTAAGAAATTAAACTTATTTGTTGAGTTTCATTAAGTGAAATTATGTGTAGGGCACTTACACATATAGCAGTGTTACTCTCCTTTGAATTTAAGTTGTGTACAAGTTAGCTAAATGGATGAATTATCCAAAGTGAATATGCAAGTCTGACATTTCCCAATGACAAAAGGAATGGTATTTTTCTTTTATACTGAACTTCAGAGAAACTGTTGACTTGTTTCTTATTTCTTATACATTTATTATAGGATGATATAATATCTAATTCAATTGAACTTTAGGAGTTGGAGCCAGTTAATATGCCAATATTAATTCTTTGTACATAAGAGAAAATATTATGTACGCATTTAAACTTCATAGTTTTAATATTTAAACAATGTTTATTTAGCTGGGAAATAGTTCTGTCCTTTACACTACATACCACTGAGTGGTGAATGACTGAAGGAATAAAATGACCCTTTAAAAACTTCTTTAACCAGGTAGAGAGTATCTACCTAAACCCTACAGCAAACTCCAGACATAATAGTGAAATGTTAGAAGCCTTTCCTTTAAATCAATCAAGACTGGATGCTCACATTTTCTTTGAGGTCCCAGAAAGCATAACATGGCAAAAAAGGAAATTAAAGGCCTCAGGACTATAAAGGATGAAACAAAATTATCCTTATTCACAGGTCACATAATCTACAAAGAAAATAACAGGGACTCTCTAGAAAAAAAAATTATATTTAATGAGAGAATTCTAGGAAAAAATATTATAATTAATGAGAGAATCTAGCAAAGCAGCTAGACTCATGATATAGCAAAATCAGGTTTCAAAATCACCTGCATTTTTCTGTAAGAGTAACAAATAAATTGAAAACATAATTGTAAAAGGATATGAACTATGAACCAAAAGAAAGCATTTAGCAATAAATCTAATAACATACAGAAATCTTTGTAGAGGAAAATTTAAAATTTCATTGAGAAGATAAAAAGAAAAACAAAAGCACACAGCATTCATGGAAGTACATGACATATTCACATGTCATATCTGTATCAAGGTAACGACATCAACCATTTCCCAAACTGATCTAAAAATCAATCCTGTGCCTACCTTTCCCCAACCAAAAAGTACGTAAGTTGATTCTAAAATGAAATGGAGAAGTTTAAATGTAAAAGAAATGTCAACAAGTGCTACTAGAAGAATAACTGGTGGGGAGAACTTTCCCTTTCAGATGTAAAGGATAATTACTTTACTACAGTAAGTAAGACTGTGTGATCTGGCTTAGGGAAAAAAACAAAACAAACACAAAAAGAAGCAGTAAAAAATAATAGTATCCCAAACAGACCCATAAAAACATGGAAACTTAATATGTGACTAATAATTCTGTATATTGATAGGGAATGAATGAATTGTTGAAAAACTGGTGTAGAATACCTGATGATCCATACAGAAAGATATAATGATAAAAACTCTAAATCTGAAAATGAAATTTTACCAAGTTACTACAAGAGAGTATCTTTTTAAATTTTATTGTATTTTATTTTTAATACTTTTATTTAGTTATAATGGACACAATACCTTTACTTTATTTATTTATTTTTAATGTGGTGCTGAGGATTGAATCCAGGGCCTCACACATGCTAGGTTAGTGTTCTATCACTGAGCCACAACCCCAGTCCTACAGGAGAGTATCTTTACAACCTCAGAGATTAAAAGAATTTCTTTCTTCTTCTTTTTTTAAAAGAAGTTGTATGATAAATTTATTTAAAGTTATTAAAATAGTATACATGAGATAAAAAGTATAAAAATACATATTGATATAAACATAGCCCCATATCAATGGAGAAATATTCAATATTTGTTAAATGATATGATATGGTAGCAGTAACAAAACAGAACCATATAGTATGAAAAAAGATACTCAAAGAAACCATGACAACACATAAATGTTTCACATGATGGATATTCCTAGAAAATTGGGAAACCAGGTGATATATATATTGATTGGTAACAACAGGTAAATCAATAAGAGTGATCTACTACATCATACCCTAGAGGTTTATCCAGTATAGGTGGACCAAAAATTCTAAATGTGAAAAAAAAAGTATTTTGTGGAAGAAATAGGATTAAACTACAGGACCAGAAATGTCCATATTATCCACAAATTATACAATTAACCAAGTACATTACATTTTAAAACAACTCTATCCCAAATACCATGAACAATAAACAGAAAAACTCCGATCTTGGAAAGATATGTGATTCTATGTAACTGGCAAATCATGTTTATGTGTACATGTATACTCTAAAACACATATATAATTGTATTGTAAACATATGAGATATATATATATATATATATATATATATATATATATATGAAACACAAACACACATATACACACACAAACAAAATTCATACAAAGTTAAATCTTTAAAAAACAGGCAATTCGTTGAGCGGTGAGTACATGCATCAGGTAGTGTTAATTGGGCTGGCATTCTGTGGGTATCAGAATAACACACATTCATGAAAATCTGTAACATGCCTTTTTAGTTTCTGATTACTTCAATTTTGAAAACCTGTCATGCCTGTGTTTAAAAGAAAAAAGAGAGAAAACAAGTGCCAAAATAACTCCATCACCATCTTTACCACATCAACCCCTCTATGATTTTCATCATCAACATCATTCTCAAGGAAGAAACACATTCACTCATAAAAGGAAGGACTAACATTCACTGCACTAAAATTAACACTTTTGGTCTTCAAAAGGCATCATATTGAAAGCAAAAAGACAAAAATTACTCTAAGTAATCTCCTTTAACACTTAATATATTTTCATTTAAAAGTTCTATGAGTTCAATACACTTAATGTGTGAAGTGTCTCAAATTCTCAAGTAAATAAATTTAATGTCTTTTAAAATTGCTTTGTGTACTTTATGGGAAATTTAGGTCCTTCAAAAGTCAAAAAATAATATTAAGAAGACAAGTATATGGAGAAGCTCATATCTAACATGCCTTCTAAAATGCCAGCATGACTACCATGTTTGCTTCCAGATCCAAACACCAGTTTTGAACTGCACTCTGCTGTTCTAGTCAGAAGTTAAGTTGAAAGGCTACAACTTGGAGAGCCACTGACATGGTTGCTTGGATACTTAGAGACCCCAGACACTCAGTGCTGTGCTTTGGCTTCTACTAAAACATGAAAGTGAAGAAAGCTATTGGATGAAAAACTAAACTCCAAACAAAAACTTACCCTGTGGAGATTGTGGATGGATTACTGTGGGTCTTATAATCCAGGATATTAGAAAACAAATATTATAAGGTAAGTTATTCTATCCTCACTCTAGTGACAGTGCCCCCAAAGACCAATTTGTTGAAGGCTAACAAAGACTAGGGCTGCCAATCATACACAAACTAAGGTCAAATTAATTACCTCACTCCCACATTTTCACTCAATACTGCTGGGGTGTTAGTATAAACTACAAGAGCCTTTAAGAGGAACATTTATAATATGTATTGAAGTTCTTTAGACTCTTCAAATCACTGAAGTGATTAAACCATAATCCTAAATATGAATGGGATTAGGGGGATATTTATCCATCTCTAAGCTAAGCCAGTGGGTAAAATTTAAAATTTAAAGAGCAATTCCCAGAGCTAAATAAAGGCCACTCTTACCATCCTGGATCCTCTACCAAGTCCTTTTAGATATACTAGGGTTCCTAGATCAAATACAGGATGTTAGTAAAATCTGAAATTCTGATAATAAATAATGTTTTAGCATAAAACAATGCATGGGACATAGTTATTAAAAACTATTAATTATTTATCTAAAATTCAAATTTAACTGGGTATCATATACTTTTACTTGTTAAATCTGATATCCTTACTCTAGACCATGACACAATCCAATAATTTAATGACCCATGCTTGGACCAGCAGATGTCTACTGGTCATGTAGCAGAGCTACATTCAGTATGAGTTTTGATTGATTTCCTATAAGAGTCAGTTGACCAAAACCCTCCAACTTCCAGAACCATCAGTGGCCCTTCTTTAAGGAAACTGGAGGGCTAGTCCATGTTCCCCTATACCTTCTTTCTAGTCCAGGAAGTCCCACATGGGTACCACAAGAGTCCTACATGGTCTCCTGGCCAAATCGGGGCTCCCTTGTGGTGGAATTGGCATGTTCTGGCACCCATCTGGCCTCACAAAGCTATAGCAGCTATTGTCCTTCTCCTGGAGTTTCCCTCTATGAGAACTATAGCCTCTACAGCCTCAGAGAGAGTTGGGAAAGCCTTGGACAAAAGAGAGATGGGAAATAGCAGGTGCCATATCAGGCATCAGCTGAGTTGTCTTGGCACAGGAAGGAGGGTAGGGGAAGAATGGGGTACATCTGGGGGGTAGTTCCCTTTCCACCTCTATTTAAAAATCCACACACAAAAAAACCCACCCAGCTTTCCAAGGCTATAAGCATCAACTTATTTTATTTTGCTAATTAACTAAAAATATAAGTTCATTTATACAGTGCTTGCCCTATGCCAGGCATCATTTTAAATGTATATTCATTTATCATCATTTTTTAGGTAAAGAAACTGAGATCCAGAGAGATTATTTAACACTTAAATTAGGAGAGGACACACTTATAACCAATATAATCTGCTGCCATCTGTCTTGCCTGAAAAGTTAGTTTTGATCAAATTAGATATGACAATAAATAACTTCAAGAGAAATTATTTATTCATTGAGAAATATATCACTTAATGAGTAACAAAGAAAAACCATATTATTGACAAAAATGGGGAAAAATCCAATTACCTAGATGTGTTTTGTTTTTCCCTATGGTTTTACCAAGTTTTCCACCATGAGTATTTTGAGGCACGATTGCATAATTTTTTATAACAGCAAGATAAAAGCAATTTTCAAGGCAATTATGATATATCTATATTGTTGAATACCACAAAGCCATATGTATTTGCGACACCCTGATTTGAAAGACATATTAAATATGTCTGAAGCCCAATTAGTATAAGTAAGCATTCTAACAAAATACCCAGAAGCCAAAAGATAGCCAAACCACCTCTCCATCCACTTGAGCCCGCCAGAGTAACTAGGAGAGAGCCAACTGGACTGTTCTAGGTAGCGTCTAAACCTGAGCAAGGCACCAAGAGGCCACACACAGAGCCACAGAGCGATTTCTCAAGAAACTACAGAGGGATGAATGGATGAATCAGTTAACAAAGGACAGCCAACAGAAGTTGGAAGTACTGTACCTCAGGGAATGACCTTCTAGATGATACCTAGAGAGTACTACCTCAGTGAGCCCGTGAAGAGGTTAGGAGTACATTCTGTAAACTTTTTACCCTTGTATGGATGATGTCTTTCTGAATAGCATCGGTCAATCAGATCTTAATATTGTTCACTGAGAATCAAAACAGTGAATCTAAACTTGAGATAACTAAGCAACTTCAACATTAAATGCCACGTTATGTGGTAGAGGAGAACATTTTTAAAAAGTTGAAAAAATAAAAGGTAAACCTTAAAATATTTTATGAAAATCACAGTTTAATGAGTGCCAGGCACTGTGTTAATGATTTTGTATCATTTCATTTAGTTCTTATGACAATTTGACAGGGTAATACTAGAATTACTGTATTCCTGTCTTACAGGTGAGGAAATAAAAGCCTGGAGAAATATTTTGCCCAGTAATACTAAGTAGGAAATCTTGGAATGTTAACTGAAGTTCATCCTCTGACAGATGTTTTAAAGGGGACCCTTATTCAATGACAGAGAATCATAGTCACTTAGCCGCTGTTAAGTAAGGAGAAAAGTGCTCTATGTCAGGGTCCTTGGATCCACCACTGGGTACACTAGATGATAGTTGGTCATAATATCCCTGAAGTCAGAAGACACACAGAAGAAAAGAAAAAGTTTAAGATAGTCATGAGTTAATTTCCAAAACTTGAGCAACAGCTAATTTTCTGCAAATAATGTTTTCTTCCTTGACAGGTAAAGATATTGACATCTACCTTTAAGGAACAATCATGGTAGAACTATTTTTATAATAGCTGCAGGCCGCTGAAAAAATTTGGCAGTTTCAAAATGTTTTATTCTCTGAAAATGTCAATCAAGGGCAGGTTACAGTGAAAGACTCTCCAGTGAAAGCCTCTTCCAGATAAGCTCTCGGCCAAAATCTTTGCTATTTAGCCCAGAGAGACCTAGAAACAGAAAAGAGGACCACAAGCCTGGAGAGCAGCACTGGCTGTGTGTTGAGATGTCAATCCTTCTGACCCCTGAATGCTGCCCACCTGACATTCCACTGGATGTGAGACCTGATTGGTACCCAGTCCAGACCCTTTATTTTATGGTTGAGGAAACTAAATCCCATGGAGTATGATGTCCTAACATGACAGTAAAACAACAGAACAAGATTTGAATTTATTTCTCCTATCACCATGTCACGTCTCCATTATCCCTGGAGCCAAAAAGTAGTACATGACCAGAAGAAAGTGCTAGAAGAGAAAAAGATTATTTCTAGCTACAGTAATGGTGAAGGCTCTAAGAAGGAGGGAGTATTCTATTAGGTCTTCAAGAATGAATAGGAGTTCAATCAAAGGAGGGGGTAAGAGAGAGGAGAAGAAACATTCCGGGCAAAGAGCAGCATAGGTTAGAACACTTGAAAAGAAATCAGTTATCATACAAATCATCTTTTCTATCTCACTGTTTCAGAAGAAGGAAGGGAGGGACACTAGAAGAGAGAAGTCATAGAACACAGTGCTCAATTACCATAATATTTCCTCTAACTTTTATCCTTGGACTTATAATCCAATAACCATGCCATATGAAAAGCACATTTCTAGCAGAATCTATGAGAATAATTGAGCCACAGGATGAAATTAAGCTTAATGCTTAGATGTATTTTATGGTATGCATTATTGTTGTTCTGCTTGGTAATTAGGTACAAATAGTCAACAGTTTATTAATATTACTATAATTAGTCTTTTAGTTCTTCTATAACCAAAGCAAGCATTTCTGGGGCAACTAAAAGTATACATGTACTAGGATGAAAGAAGAAACTGGAAAGCCTGTCCTCATCTTTACCAGCTTCAAACACTCATTACTAACAAATACATTAATACTTACTATGTGTCACACACACAGCACTTGGGATAGAAAAGCCCCAGGCCACTTCTTGATCTTAGAAACAACTGGGACCAGGATCCCAGTGCCCACCTTGTCCTAGCTCTATAACATCCAGACTGTGAACTTCCCCTGGGTAGATATATCTACAGGGTTCAAAGTGCTTCCTGGGAATCTTCTTACTCTGCACATTTGACTGAGTCCCACCCCCACTGCCCTTCTGAATAAGTTGAATTGTATTACTTATGCTAAAAACAAAAGAATTCCACAAACAAATCCTCAATTTTAATTGCTATCAAAATCTATTTAATAGAAAGAAAGCTGTTTGGTTTAATAAACAAACAATCACAGAGGGTTGAGACTGCAGTGTCTTATAGTAAAGGTTCCCAAGGAGTATGTCTTGTTTTTTCATAGTGCTAGAGGTGTGTCAAGACTCTGACCAATTAATCCTCAAGGTGGCAGGTGGGGCTGGGTGACCACATCCTCTGGGCCAATCTCCTTTGGCTCTGAGCAACCTCTACCTTCTCCTTTGATTCCAGTAAACCATCAAAATATTACCATTTTCTAGGTTCAGTGAAGTGAAAAGTTTGGAAAGCACTGGTTTGCCGTAGAATACATCTATGCTTGGGGAAAGAGTCTAAGACTATCCAATTTGGGCAACCTATGGAAGGTTATTTCCTTATTCTGGGATGTATTTTATTCACAAGTCTGAAGAGATATTGTACTATAAAATCCAAAATTTTTCTTCTAATTCTACAGGGCAGTTATTCTGCAATGTGAAACCCTCCCCACCCCCAGCCTGACCCAAACCCCATAGTATCCTGAAAAGTAACATTTTATGGAACAAAAAGGCAAAATTTTAAAGTGAGACTTGGAGACTGCTGAAGCTTCTATTTAATCCTTATTTAACAAATCTGATTAGGTTCCTGTTATGTGCTAGAGATGTGTGATTAATACTGAAATTACACCTACAAAAAGAGGGAAATATTCCTCGTTCTCTTCAAGCTTATAGTCTGCTGGGAAGTACAAATGAAAAAAGAGAAATTATAATTTAGTGGGATAGATACAAAGAAAGAAACATAGGTAGGTATGAGATTGGGGTGCCCATCCCAGCCTCGGTAAAGGAAAGCTTCATGTAAGAAGGTACATCCAAGACAAAACTGGAAGAATTATCAGGAGCTAGCTAGAGAGTGGGGTGGAGTGGGTTGTGAGTGTGGGTGAGAAGAGGGGAGGTGGAGAAAAATGACATTCCAGGCAGCAGATACCATCTGCCAAGTCCCACAGATACTTGGGAAGTGTAAGAAGTCTATATGGTTGGAACATATAGCATGGATTCAAATGGGAGAATGATATGACAGGTTAGAAAAGGCCCTGTGGCTGTCTACAGAGTGGAGAGTGATTGGAGAGGGGCAAGATGAAGGTAGGAAGATCCAGAAGCTGCCAAATCAATATAATACATAGATTACAGAATGAATTATGGAAGAAGAAAAAGTGGGGGTGGGGGCAGGGGGCTTAAAAAGCATTCTTAAAATGGGGAGAAGAAAAGTGAGCAGAAAGTTGGTTTGTTCAGTAGCACTGGAGTAATTTCATATAATACAGAATCCAGAAAATCAATTATATTTATAATTTATATTTATAATGTATGGAAGACTATTTCTTAAAACTAAATGGTTATCAAAGGAACAATGCCATTCAACTTTGAGGAAATTATTTTTAGGGCATATTTTATAAATTAATAGCCATAATATACAGTGAATTTCACATAGTAAGTTCTTTCTCAACATTATCCCTATATATAAATTTATACCCTGAAAAATAGAATACATTTCACCATAGCAACAGTTTTATATCAACTCCTACTCGAGTTAGAAAAAGCATATGTAAAAGAAATGAATATTCTGGAATATTCTGAGGTGCCTGATGGTTAAAAAAAAATCATTCCATTTATTTTGTAAAGATTTAAATATGAGTGCAATATTTCTTTAAAACATCCTTGTAATTAGAAGGTTATTTTAGTTCTTCAAATCTTTCTGAATTAAATAGTAATAATGTAGTGTTTTTTTTTAAGGGGGGGGAGAAAGAAAGAAGGAAGGAAGGAAGGAAGGAAGGAAGACAGGCAGGCCGGCCAGTGGGTCAAGAATAACATACTTGGGATCTAGCTGATGGCCATGGGAACCCAGTAACAGGAAAAGATTTTTATGTGACTAATAAGTTAAATATAAACCAAGCTATTATCTATTGAAACTATATTACTTACTTAAGAAAAGTTATACCCATTGTTATTATGGGAACTGAAAAGGGAATTATGTCTTTCTAAAGACAATGAAAGGATCAGTACTTATTGTCTTATTTGATATATTAATAGACAAATTTTCTAATGAGAATAAACAATTTACAGACAGTGGTCCTTAGATTGCCATGGTCTGAGTATTTGTGTCTCCCTGCCACCCCCACATTCATATGCTGAAATTCCAACTCCCAAGATGATGGCATTAGAAGGTGGGGGGGGCTCTGGGAAGTGATTAGGTCATGAGGGCTTAAGAGAGATCTGTGAAGTCTTCTACCATGTGAGGACACAGTGAGGCAGCATCTACAAACCAGGAAACAGGGCCTCACAAGATACCGAGACTTCGATTTTAGACCTCTGAGCCTCCACAACTACAAGAGATAAATTTCTGTTGTTTATAAATTATCCCATCTATTGTGTTTTGTTATGGCAGCCTGAACCAACTAAGATAATAGGGTTACAAACTACCAATAAGCCTTTGTATAATATCAAATGCAACATGAAACTAGATTACCAGTCTTGTGACCAGCCAAATTCACCATGCCACATGTCTCTCCCCCTTAGTCATGGTCCAAGATGGAATATTTTGTAATAGTCCCAACTCCCTGAAGTTCTGGTCTACTATCTGACTGCCCCTCTACATCTTAATTCTTCATTGTCTTCAGAAATATTTCTTGATACTTGTATATTTTTAACCATTTGCTTAACATTTCCTTCATACACTGACTTAGATGGAAACTCCCTTGCAGTCCTCTCTTTGGGAGCTGAGCCACAACCTACCCAATGCAACTTAGGACTCAGAAGTCTTTCTCTGCTTCTTTAGGCCTTACCACTTCTGCTTATCTTCACTGAAGGCACCTAGAAACCTTATGCCACCAGTGCCCATGCCCTATAATCTCTGACACCTGGATCACTATCATCTTCCACAAAAGATCCCTTGGTACCTTCGACAATCTCAACATTCACATGGATGACTCCCACATTCTCTTTCTTGAGCTCATTTCCAAATACCTTCTTCCTTCTGCTACCCACCTTCCAAGGCTTACCTAGATCCTACCATCACCCAAAAGAATACCTCCTCTGAAATCTTAAAGACCGGCATCTCATTCTCAGATATAATCTCTCAATTATTCCTTACATATTCTTTGACCCCAATCGCACATTATTTTAATGTTGATGAAGGCTGTCTCCTTGATCAACCACTAGTCAGCACCACTGCCCTTTTCTCAACTAAGTCTCAACTTCAGCCTCAATAATTATAAACTCTGAACACAAATAATTTAGTCCACTCTCCTCATTAAAAATACGTGAACACTAGCATAGTTTTCAACAGCTCAAGACAGCATCCTTAGAAGAACCAGACTCTCTTACAGTGTCTGAGAAAATACAGTGCTGCCAGGAGAATTTACTACTTGTTCCAGCACAAACTTGGTGATAGGCAGATAGACCACTAAGGCCTTTCTTAGAGTAGTTACTTTAGAAAGCTTACAATTCTAAATTCTTTCTCTGCCTCTTTGAGATATATATATCTTTTACCACCCAGACTGTCTTCTCAAGGAATAAGAGCTAGCTCTCTGAACTGTGGCATAAGTACAGGTTAACAAATTCAGACAGGTTTCACATTAACCAATCTCACCCCACCCCTTTCAGTTCACTCCCCTGCCAATTTCTCATTCTCCCTTTAGCCTCTGCACAAATTAGTCAAGTCAAAGTCATGCTGGGCTCTTTTCCCTATTACAACAGTATTACTGGATAAAAATCTATCCTTATCACATTAGTATTTGGCTCTGCTTAGCTCTGATAATGTAACTTCAATATAACTCACACACCTGCCACAATTCATATTTTTCCCAATTCACTCTCTTGCTAGTATTCCCAATCTTTTAAGAATGTACATTTCTGAACAAAACCTATAAGTAAACTGGCCTCTTCCTTATCTTTAAACACATCTTTTCTTATGCTCTGTGCTCTTACCTCACTCAATATCTTTCAGTTCCTTAAGTTCACCCTGGTCCGCCTTACTTCCAGTCTCTGCCAGGTTGGTTCCTCTATGTAGCATATTTCCCCCCTTCTCCCTAGCTTACACTGACTCATTCTTCAGTCTGTATGTCACCTTGGGGAACCTTCTTCATATTTCCCACACTAGGTTAGGTCAACTTGTTACCTGTTCCCAGAACACATTGATTAACAACATTTTGGCACAAACTAAGCTGTTCTATATTCATCCGCCCATCTTCTCTGCTAGGCCAAGGCTCTGCAAGGGCAGGGAAGAGTTTCAAATAGCTTACTACTCTCTGTTCCTAATACTCACTTAACTACCTGAGGCACTCAGTAAGTATGTGCTAAATGAGTTAAGTATGTAGGGTCATTAATGTTCTATAGAGAACTCGAGCCCATATAATGAAAATTATCATGGAAATGAGGTGAAGCATCTGTTTTATCTTTTTTCCCAAAGCATCTGAATATAGTTGAACACAGGACAAAGCATATAACACTATATGATAATAGGAATTTACAAAAACCTGTTGTGATTCCAATTTCATCAGCATATTTGGGTATTGGTAAATATTGTTACTGTTTTACCTAGGAGAACTAAGATAATCCTCTTTAGTTGCTAAATCTTTCCATCTATGAATAAATTTTCATTGGAAATTGAATCAATTCCATACTTAATAGTGAATATGAAACTATACCCAGCATTAGTCCATTTAAAGCCAAAGTTAAAACCTGGATAATTTTAAATTATAAAAAATATTTATGGGGAAAAAATATCTATGGATCTAGGGTTGTGGCTCAGCGGTAGAGGGCTCACTAGCATGTTCGAGGCCTTGGGTTCAATCCACAGCACCACATAAAAATGAATAAATAAAATAAAGGTACTGTGTCCAAGTATAACTACAAAATAAATATTAAAAAAATACTTATGTGATATTCCAAAAAGCTGGAATCAATGTTATCATCTTTTACTTATTTTTTCTTAAAATGTGGTACTTACTGATAAATTTGTACTATTGGGAACATACTGATCCTGTTCTCCCAGCAACACGTCAATCACAGGATGCCTTCCATTTTTTATCATGATTCTCTTTTCTTCTTGTAAAGTTGGCCTGCAAAAAAAGTTAGATTTCAATTTATAGGCATGAAAATAGCTTTTTAAAAAAAAATCTCTCAGCATGAAAAATTTCAGTACCCAGTTACTAAGATAGACAGCAAAACCTTAAACATAGACATTAAGAGCCAGAATAAGGCTTTGAGTATAAAAGTAGAATTTTAACTATAAAATAATAACTGGGAATAACTGTGCGCTGAAGCACAAACTTAGCCATCTTCTGATGGCTCCAAGACTACAGATGACCTTTTCACGACCCTTTTTATTTTTCTATTGTTGTTTAAGATCAAACATATTTTCATTACTAAAAGTAACAGTTCAGATTATCACTACTTGAATTATTTTCAGTAATGAGCATAATAAAGTAAATCATATAAAATTATTTCTATATTTAATAATTATCTTAGTTTTAATAATCTCATGTGTTGGACTGAATACAGAATGATCTAAAATTTTCATATTCTGTTTAATTTCTATGATCATTTATATCTTTCACTTTTTTTATATAAATATTATTTTGGGTGGATGGGAGCATAGTTCAGTGTCAGAGTATGTGTTTAGCATTTCCAAGGTCCTGGGTTTTATCCCAGCACTTTAAAAAAAGAAAGAAGAAGAAAAAAAGAGGCAGGGTAGAGAGGAGCCTAACTAGAGTAAAATAATGTGTAGATGGGGGTCAAAGAATTTGTAAGGAGTAATTAAGTGAGAAAGGTTTCATCTGAGAATGAGATGCCTATCTTTAAGACATCTCATTTTTTTTAAGCCTGTGAATCTTATCAGTTTTCCAAGCCTTCATATCTTATCACCCATTATATCTTATCAGTATTATCTATTTATCCTGTCCCCTGAGCCAGCCCTGCTGGGACTTCTCCCCAGATGTTATCACTGAGATCAGTTTGGTGTCTCCTATTCCCAACCTTCATCTATAAATTTATGTTTATAGACACATCATATTGGTTAAAAAAAAGTTATATTGCAATATAACATTGTACAAATTTTGAACTCAACAGTATATTTAAACCATCAGTACACATAAGAAAATCAATTTGACCAATATCATCTGATCCAATAGACTCTTATTTTTAATATTTTAAAGTCCATTTTATAAATCATTTTACAGATTATTATATGTATCTTATATATGTGTGTGTACATGTGTTTGCTTATTTGTTTTGGCATGTTGGGGATCAAACCCAAGGGTTCATGAATGCTAGACATGTGTTCTACCACTGGACTATACCCCCAAACCCTTAGAAAGAATTTAAAACTGGCAAATGTCACATTTTTACTTCATAGCTTTCTGGTTTTCAAGGTTTATATAACTGAAATAGGGTAACACATTCTGAATATAACTGCATTATCAACTTTTATGCATGCACCTGGAATACATTCATTTATAAATACTGAATTCCAAATTTTAATAATTTCTAATAGTTTCTAGTTCATTTGTTCTGGTTCTTCTCATATTCTCAGAGACAAAAATGCATTCAAAACTACCTAAAACTGATAATTTTCTGGAAGGAGAGCTAAAACTCTTTTGTTCCATAATCACAAAACATTTTCATTTTTAGATTTATAGACACCAATTAGAATAATTAATCAAATTAATATTTTCATTTCTATAGCATCCATTTCTTTTCAATCTCCTCCTGCCTGTTCACCTATAAACTGCATCAAGTAAATTTTGGTGAACAACTACAATGAAAGACAGAAAACCATGATGTATGTCTTTTAACAAAACAGGATTATCCAGTTTCTAGTCACTAAATATTACATGACAAATGCTTCATATGGAATGACTGGATGAGGATAGCATATTTTATCTTGCCCTACAAATACATTATTGACACATCAACTTTTAATAATAATATTGACTAAAAATATTTATATTTGAATATGAGCATTTATAATTGCAGATTTTGTTTATATAGGAGATGCCTTATTGTCAACAGTATTTAGAACACCATCTTTCTCTTCATCTTCTGATTAACCTACTAACTGTGAAATGGTCCTTTGTCAACTGTTTTACCTTTTATTATAGGTGAAAGATGAAAACTTCTGAATTCTCAACTCTACCCAATGAAAGTTATCAGCAGATTACAACCTTAGCACCTGCGCTTTTCTTTTATACCTTCTTCAAAGATGATGCAAACTTTGAGCAACATGATAAGAAAACAAAAAGGTAATATTTTTTCCCTCATTTTGCATTATCACTCTTCAGATTTCTTTTTATTTTAGGCTTTTATATCATAGTTGGAATAACTGAAAACAATGTGAAATAGCCCCTAGGATATTGAAATAATAAATATTTCAAAATTCACTAAAGATCTCAAAGTCTATCTCAGATTGATTAAAGGGTCCAATGGACCCACATGATAAATATAAGACATAATGAGTTTTATTCTCCATTTTAAATGAAAAAAAGATAATTTTTTTCATTGATCTTTGGAAAACCCTTAAAAAACTGAAATTAGGTCCAATGAACCCTGATAGTACAGTATGCTGAAAATTAAGGATCATTTATTATCAGAGTTTCAGTTTTCTTTTGAAGTTGCTGCATAAATAAGTTAGTCATTGTCTATCACTGTGCACTGTGTCCAAGTTTTCATTATTATAAATAATGCTGCAATAAATAACCTTATATGTGTATGTGTCCAAGTGTTTCTCTAAGCCAGGGAAAATTCCTGAAGTGGGTATGAATACTTTTTATTTCAATATTCAAGAGAAGTTCTACCAATTTACTTTTTTTGTGTCAGCAGGATATAAAAGTTGACTTGTTTTTTATACACTCAATAGAGCTGATATATTCAAATTTTTAAATTTTTGACCATGTGGTGGGTGAATGCTGCTACCTTCATCGTTTTAATTTGTAACTACTGATTATTAATGCTGCACATCTTTTCATCAGTTTCTTGGCCATGTATTGGTGTTTTTCAGCATAGCATCCTACGAACAACCTCCTCAAGTTGTCTGACCCAGAACTTTATATATGAAGACTTTCAGAACATACTTATTATGCCAAGAAACACCATTTTCCTAAATACATAACATCCTTCTTCTTTCATATATCTGGCTAATAAAATCTCAAGAAAATACTCTCATATTTTTCAAAGAAAGTGACTTAGGTATCTCCTGAGTAAATAATTTGACATCATCATGGAGAGGAACATTAAAATTACAGTTCTTGGATTTTAGAGTATAATTCTAACATAGGATTTTTCTCTAGATGGATTATGAATTTACTACAAGAGAAAAAAAAACGAAACACTTGTGATATCAATTTAAAAAAAAATCCTAGGTGCTCTGCCAAGTGAAATCACTATATCACATTCATGACATTGATATGTGATTCCCAAAAAGATTTTCACTTCAGGACAAAATTTTGAGTGATTTGTTCTGCTTCACTGACTTATTCTGTTGCTATCAAAATTATATAATGATAAAACACTTCCTGGTAGAATACAGTAAAGGATAATCAATGGAGCTGGGATGTTACAGTAGGACAGAATATTTATAGCTAGAAAAGTGGCAAAAGCATATTAATGATATTTTATGGCCACAAGGGGGAAAGAACTGAGAAAATCCAGGCATTTCCTGGAAAAAAAAATGAACCATGTGAACTTGAACAAATTTATTTATTTTACTTTATATTTTTAAAATTACATCTTTCTATTTCAACTGATCCAGAGAAACAAGATAATCTACATTAGTTAAAACAGTATAATATTCATTATATAAATTGGATTAAGAGACCCTAGAATAAAAACTTTTGCCTAAAGTTTTAGACTATAGTGAATAAAAAGATCTTAATAGTGTTTAGAAAAGATTTCAATTATAAAGTCAAATAATCAATTTGAATTAAAATAAAACAGTTCAAAAGCACTAATGTCTTTCAATAAGCTGGAAATTTAAGAAAAACAAACTTCAGATACTTATGTATTATTTAAAATGAATTTTAGATAGAAATCTCCTATTTCATGGCTATTTACATTCAGTTTAATTTTTGCCAAAAAAGAGATTGATAAGACTATGAAAGATTATGGCATAATTTATTTAGATTTTTTTAGATTGATTCTTCTTAATATATGCAGTGCCCAATTTGGGCAGTTTTTGATATGTGAAATGCCAAAATGAAATGTCCTAAAATGTTTCACTGACAAACTAGGTAACTTGGAACAATCTTCCTACTGAGCCAAGGAGAAAAGCTAGACAAAGTATAGGAAAGAGCTACCCAAAGGCACCTAAAAACTAACAAGACAGCAAAGAATTACCAGGTAGGACCTGGGATAGGACCAAGGCCCATGGAAGAGCCAGTCTTCCCCTATGGGTGTTGGCTGCTTTCTGAGGTAGTGGGCTGAGAACAGTGGACAGATATGTGCTGGACTGAAATAGCTAGGGCTGCTCATCAGACAGAAGAATACATTACCTCGACCCATGATTGGAATTAAGTAACACCAGACTGCTAGTGTCCTCAGCAACTTAGCAAGGTGAGATCCTGTCTCAAAATTAAAAAAAAAAAAAAAAAAAAAAGCCTGGACACATAGTTGAATAGTAAAGCTGGATTCAATCCTCAATCTTTCAAAAAGTCAACTGATTGTAGACTCTAAGCCTTCTATAACAGATGACATATATATAATTCTACTCCCTTCCTTCCCATTTACTGCACTGTTTCAGTTCTAAAATGCCTGTTGGTAACTGACTGACAATGCAAATCTGTGTACCTTCAAATCCCTCTAATGTGACAAGAAGAAACCAAAACATGAAAGAATATAAATAGCAAAATCTGCCTACTAAGAACTCTGTAGGTAATAGATACTGCTAGGCACTGTCATATATAGGCTTTCTTTTTAGTCCCCACAATAAGCCAATTAGCTAAATATTTTTTAACTCTTCTGAAGAGTGTGTATATTTGTGTGTGTGTGTGTGTGTGTGTGTGTGTGTGTGTGTGTGTGTCCCTCAAGCTTTTGGAAGACAAAAATTTTCCTAAAAGTTAGAGCTAAAATTTAAAGTTAGGTTTATTTCATACTAACATCCACAATGGAAAGGAGAATAAACCATGTTGGAGTGTTTAAAAGCCAATAAAGAATAATGGGATGAATTTGGGCTCTCAGGAGGAACAGAGAAAAATCACAGAAATGTCCATTCTCCTTCAATCCTTTTTTAGCTAATCAAGCTTTTCTTTTCTCTTTTTAAATTTTTTTCTTAGTTGTTGATAGATCTTTATTTTTATTTATTTATATGTGGTGCTGGAAATCAAACCCAGTGCCTCACACATGCTAGGCAAGTGCACTACTGCTGAGCCACAGTCCTAGCCCTAATCAAGCTTTTATAAAGTTTAAAATGATGTAAAGTCTTCAAATCAATGTCAACATAAGAAAGGGGTACTCAAACTTTATCAATATATTGACCACATAAACTTAAAAATTAGAAATATAACATTCATTTCTAGAGTTAGAAACATCTGCTTTCGTTGTACTAATAGGTGGAAGAAGAAAGGAATTTGTTATTTTTCAAATCAAGCTTTATGTGTATGACATTTCACTTTACCAAAAATCTGACACATTTGAGTAACTGCAATATTTTATAATAAAGACACTAGAATTAATTGAATAATGCAATTTCATCTGAAGCAATGATAAAGAGAAGAGATAAAAGATATTACCGGCAGTAATCTCCTTGCTTTGCGACCTTAGCCAGGGAGAAAATACAGTCAATGGTTGCTAGGTGATGCACTGCTTTACACAAAGAGTGATAATGTTTACTGAAATTCCTATAGAAACAACAACAAAATGATCAAGTTAATGTCTTAGATCTGTAAGAGCTATGCTAATGTAAGAACCCCCCAAATAAGCAGTACACCTAACAAGTAAGACAGATGGGAACTCGGTTGAACTACCTTTATTTTTAATATACCTTGTATATACAGGTACCTACTATTTATACTATACTATACATTTCATCTGACTATGATATTTCAACTTATATATAATGAACAACTTATATATAAGAAATAATTTGCATTAAGCTCCAACATATCATAAGCTACTCAGACAGGTGAGCTTCCCTTTGGGCTCCTCCTATACAGGAACATCCAAACCTAAAATAACAATTTCAATACCTCTCACACTGAACTGGAAGCCTCTCAAAGGCAGACTCACCTATTTTGTACCCCTAGTGTCTACTCCACACTCTTATCATAGAATAGATATGGTAATAAGTAGTTGTTAAAGACAAGCAAGGGGAAAAAGTAATTTTTTTCAGTTATCCTATGAATAATGTTTATAAAAATTTAATTTTAGATTTGTATTTTAAAAGAAAATAGTCATTGTCTCAAATCTTTGGCCAGTTAAACTATAATACCTGGTGATCTAAAAGCTTAAAAGACTTATTAAAAGACTTGGTCAGGAAAAGTGTAGAAATGTGTACAGGTGTTTTTGTTGTTTTTCCTAAAGTGCCCAATTACCTTGTATCATAGTATTATATTTCAATGTGTACCATACCATATAAATTGTGAACATCTGTTTGTAATGATCTGTTATAGATATTTGAAATAGATATAATTATACTACAAAAAGGATCCAAAACTTATTTTTTTAAAATGCATAGGATGAATTGTCTTTTTAAGATAAAATATATAACTAAGCTTAAATTCTTACAATAATTATTCTGCTTCCAAGAGGGATTAACAACTTTTATTTAATTAAAAAAATTTAAATTTAGGTGATGATAAGCCTCAAATTCTTCAAAGATTGGAAAATGAGGGAATATAATGATAACTAAGTTAACTACAAAGAAGGTCCAATAAAAAGTCAAAGTGAAAAATCAATATTTACTAACCAGTGACTAAGAAAGGCACCTATATTTCTTTATAACAACCATCAAGGTAGGTTTAATTACCTAAGTTTTATAAATGAAGTTCAGAGAGATTAAAGCAATAAAGCCTACAGTCTCACAATTATTAAATAGCAACACCAAGATTCAAATTGAGCTCTTTGTTATATGGTGCTATGAAAGGGAGGGAGGAGTTACATTGGAAAACCTCTCTTAAAAAGAGTTTTTCAGAAATGTTGAGATTTAGTCTATTTGTTACTTAACTCCAAACATTTTCAGAATGCTTCATAGCTTAAAAGGATATCCCATTGTTATTACAATGATCAATTATTCCTATAAATGATCACTGTCTTTGATTTTTTAAAAAAATTGTTTCTGGGATTTTTCTAGAATTATC
Organism: Urocitellus parryii; assembly: GCF_045843805.1. Taxonomy (NCBI): domain Eukaryota; kingdom Metazoa; phylum Chordata; class Mammalia; order Rodentia; family Sciuridae; genus Urocitellus; species Urocitellus parryii. Next base: position 64,356,476 of record NC_135531.1, on the reverse strand, counting down.
ATGATATTCTATGAAAATGATATTTTCTGAAAACTGGGAACATTTTAAGTATTTAGCTTTATTTTTGTGTTGACTAAGTGTGAAATGAAAAAATATATTCACAGTACACTTCTTTGAATAGACAAAGCATAATTAATTACCTACTTCTCACTGAATTAAAGTTCATCAAAATAAATTATATGAATTACATTAACAGTAATTCATATAATTTATGAATTAAGAGCCTGTAAATCCCAAACACAGTGGGAATGCATCCCTAGTATCAGTCAGGAAGTCCTCAGATGCCACCTTAAAAATGCTTCCTAGTAGCCCACCACAGTGGTGCACACCTATAATCCCAGCAACTCAGAGGCTGAGGCAGGATGACTACAAGTTTGAGGCCAGCCTCAGCAATTTAGCCAGACTCTCTCTCTAAAATGAGAAAGATCTGTGGTTGTAGCTCAGTTAGAATGTCCCTGGGTTCATCTCCAGTACTGGATAGAAAGAGGGGAAAATAAATAAATACATACATACATACATACATACATACATACATACATAAGCAAGCCTCCTAGTTGTGAAGATGCCATATGCTGTAAGGCCCTAACTCTGGAAGGTGGCTGACCAGTAACAGTGCCTTGTTATTCCTGAGCTGGCTCTGGTTGGAAAGCTGACCTCTCATTTACCCCTTGGACTATGCTATCCCTGTCCTAATAACAAATAGCCCTGGTTTTCTCATCCTGGGACCCTCTCTTACTAGAGAGCAGTCATATTTGATGTTTCTACCTTTGCCTTTCTGGACATGGGTGTCAAAGAATTTTGGCACTAAGTTTTTTTTTTACTCTCACTCTCTACTCAGATCTTGTACAAGCCACCCTGATTTGTTACTACCCAGCACCCTCAGGGTTGAAGGTAACTGTCTCTCATAATATTCTAATTTCCAGGATGTAAAGAATAAACATAGCTTTCAGTGGGTACAATTTCAGTTAATAAAACACAAAAAGAAATAAAGGATAAGATAATTATTTTGATATGGACAATAATGTTCTTTCTCATGTCAATGATGAATAAAATAAGGCATATGAATAAATGAAAATTATCATAAACTTTAAACATCATCATTACTCTTATTAAAGAAGTCTTGTTTGATTTATTGGCTTTTTTCTATTTTTCAACACCTTACCAAATTTCAAAGATAATCCATACTTAGAAAAACAACAAGCTGAAAGATGGGTAACTCAGATAACAATCCTAAAGATCAAGTTTATGCAACCTTATCACAATAAATTTAAGGCTGAAGTCAAAGCACAGTGAATTAATTTCTGGCCAAAAGAGGTTGCTGGGTCTATGGGAATTAGGTGAAGATACTTAAAGCTATTATGATGACTAGAGAAGTTTATTATCAAATGTTGCTCAGAAATATTGGGGGCTAATATGAATAAAAAATACTTTACATTTTACTTTCAAATTCATTTCTAAAATATCGGAACTATTATCTGAGAAAATTTAACAAATTTGCAATTGAGAAGATTACTCAAAATCCAGATTTCATCTTCCAGAATATAAAAGAGTTACCTGTTTTGAGAAAGAATTTTAGTGGCAGCAGTGTTTATAGCCTTGATTGTTTTGCAGCATTTTTATCAAAAGTAATATGACTAATGCACAACAGTTAGTACCTCAGTCAGGGATAATACACTTACTGCTGGTATTCAATCCTCTGATGTCAGGTTCATTGAGGTTAATCTTTTTTTTATGATATCATATTCACACCATCTGGCAGCTCAATAAACAGTGTGCATAACAATCAATGTTTTTTTTTAAATGGGGCTCTAGCTGCAAATGCTCTAGCTAAATTCATGCAACATTTTTTAATAAAAACTTTAATGCACATCTTTATTTTTAAAGTAATATATGCACATTATATAAAGTTCTAAAGTAATAAATCATGTATTGGCAAAATAGAGGATTTAGTATCACTACTGATCTCACTATCTAGAACTAATCAGTTAACATCGTGAGTCTACCAGCAGAAGATCCCCAACTTACAATGGTACAAATTATAAATTTTCAACTTTGCAATGGTGTAGAAATGATAACCACTCAGTAGAATCTATATTTTGAATGAACTTTGATTTTTTTCTCAGGATAGTAATATGTGGTGTGATACTCTGTCAAGATGCCTAACTATAGGCTAATGTAAGTGTTCTGAACATGTTGCAGGTATGATATGCTAAGCTATGAGATGAATTAATTGTATTTTTTAATTAATTGTATTCTGACTTAATGATATTTTCATCTTAGGATGGGCTTATCAGAATGTGATCCCATTGCAAATTAAAGGCCACTGTATGTGTGTTTGTGTGTCCACATATATCTTTTAAGATATACATATGGTCAATAAGCAAACTAATAATTAATACACTAGCATATATATGCATTCTATCTTTAAAAATATGTTTATATGCTGTGCATTATATGAATATACACATAAGTTGTGTCATATTTCAATATTATTTTATATCATTTTCTTTATTTAATAATATACCATAAGTATCATATTCTTTTGTGATGTTATGAAAACAAAAAAGGTGGCAAACTATTACAGATTCAAATAGACTAAAGAAACATAATAACCAAATGCATTGTGTGAAAGTTAACTAGATCTTTCATTTAAAAATTGGAGAGGGGCTGGACATCGTGGCACATGCTTGTAATTACAGTAACTCAGGAAGCTGAGGCAGGAGGATTGCAAGTTCAAGGGCAGCCTCAGCAACTTAGCAAGACTGTCTCAAAATAAAAGGGATTGGGAATGTTGCTCAGTGACAAAGCATGCCTGGGTTCATATCTAGTACCACTAAACAAAAAAAAAAAAAAAAAAGAAAAATAAGAGATGGGAGGTGTTCAGGAAATTCAAGACATTCAAACATATTCTTAATATTAATTTTTCTTAGGTATGGTAATGGTTTTAAGATTATATAGCAGAATGTTCTTATGCTGAGAAGACTTATGCTTAATTATTTAAGGATAAAGTATTATGATGTCTAAAACTTACTTTCAATGTTCAGAAAAAATGTGTGTATATATATGTGTTTTATATACATATAATATATATACATTAAATACATATGAGAGATACAAAACAAATGCAGCAAAAAGTTGAAACTTGGGGCTGGGGATGTGGTCAATCGGTTACGCTCTCACCTGGCATGCACGGGGCACTGGATTCGATCCTCAGCACCACATAAAAATAAATAAAATTGTTGTGCCCACTGAAAACTAAAAAAATAAATATTAAAAAATTCTCTCTCTCTCTCTCTCTCTCCCCTTAAAAAAAAAAGTTGAAACTTGATAAATTCAGACAAAGGGTATAAAGGTGGTCATTTCAACTTTCTGGTAGACTTAAACATCTTCAAAACCACAAGCAGGAAAAAAAAACACAGGCTGTTAAATTTTTTTAAAAAATTAAATGGAGGGCTGGGAATGTGGCTAAGGGCTAGAGTACTTGCCTAGCATGTGTGAGGCACTGGGTTCGATCTTCAGCCCAACATTAAATAAATAAATAAACAAACACACACACACACAAACAAACATAATAAATTCATTAAAAAAAAATTAAATGGAGATAATAAAAACAAAGCAACTAGCCCAAACCTGTCCATCTCTGAAAGAGACACGAAGTCTTTAATAAGAAAGGTAAATTCCAAGGTAGAATTTCAAAGTGACTCTACTAAACATTATTAACAACAAAATGTTAGTGCAGAAACAATAATGTGTGTTTGGTCTCACCAAAGACTAAAACAAGCTTATGTTTCAATGGATTAAAAATAAAACTCAAGAACACAAATACTCAACTATTTTATAGCAGGTCACAAGCAGTAATCTCTACTTTTCTTTTTGATGGAAAGATTTTCCGGTCTATTTCTCATAGCAAAAAGTCACATTATATTTATCATTGCAAACTCACTCTAGAAAATCAAGCCATTCAGTGTTGCAGTCAAGGACTAGCTGCTCCCGGAGCTGATTCAGATGTCTGTAATTTTCTACAACAAAAGGAGAGTGAAAGCGGCTCACAGCCTTTGTGCTAGAAGAGGGGGAAAAACATAAATATGAAATCAAGGTTATAAGAATCAGCAATGCCATCACTTCAGAAAATTAAAGGAGTTATTTATTATTCACTGATGAACCTTGAAAGTAAATAGCTGTAAATAGAGAACATTCTTTAATTATTTTATGGTCCTGAACTACTGATTCCTAAGAATATGACCTTTTTCAGGAAGCTTTTTAAAATGTATTTCAAACTGTATGGCAAAGTCAGACTTTAGAATTCTTGTTTCATAGGCAAAAAAAAAAAGCTTTTTTTTCCTTTAAATTATACTGTGATAATGCTCACCTAAAAAAAAAAAAAATGAGAAGCAAATACAGCAAAGTAAGGTGACAAAGGCTGAAGAACAGGAAAAGACTTTAGGCCAAGGTCTCCATCTTGCCACTGACCAACTATTGTGACTTTGGGCAAACAGAATGGACTTCTCTAAACATCACTTTCCTCAGCTGTAGAATGGGGACTGTAATAGTATCTACCTATTCTATAGGGTGAAAGAGAAGTACTTAACAGAGTACCTAGTTGTGAGTACTCAACAAGTATTAGGTGGCTGCTACTGCAAGTGATGTCATCACTACTAGGATGATAGGTCTTCAAGCAGAAAAGATGAGGGTGAGCTCTGATCTTTGCTTGCTACCTCACTCCTGCAATACACTGCTCCAGTTATCTTTCATTTGTCATATTGCTCATCGGGTGTGGATCTTTCACTTTCAAAATCCAACTAATAATACTCTAATATGTCATTATGTCAAGACCTTGATGACCAGAAGAAAATGGCAATGAACTTTCCCCAAACCATTTTATTTGTTCATTCAATTTACCACTGAATGTTCACAAATGCTGACATTGATTTATGTTTTCCTTGTTGCTTTTAAATTACATCATCTAGACTTCTATGCAAACATTTATCATAGCCTTCTCTTCTGGTAAAATTCATTTACTGAGGCATTTCAGTTAGTGTTCTAGGTAGACTAACATGATTACAAGTAATGTCTCTTCATAAAACATATTGCCATTCATTAGCTGTAATACAGAGCAAAAGTAGATAAAGGAAAACAGGCCAACAAAGAAACAAAAATTCCCCCAAATCAGCAATACTCATATCTATAGTGCAGCTCTAATAACACAGGAAAAAAAGATGGTATCAGAGCTAAACAAACCCAGGCATGTGCCTTCGGCATCTATTGTTCTGGCAATGGATAATAAATAGTTTTCTTTTTTAATTAAAATAATTAATAATTATTCACATATCATGTCAAAATTTCCCTTCATCTTTAACCAAGTTCCTTTATATGTTTACCCGCTACTTGTTTCTCTAAAACCGTTTTAGGTAAATAAAAAAATTTTCATCTCAGATTCATTCAAACTTATTAATAACAGCACTAACAAATAATCCAAAACGGATACTATTCACAGGAGTATACACTGCTTTAATATTATTTTAAGTGAGTCCCCTCTGGAAGATTAATGCTAACCAAGGAGAAAATACAGAATCTCAATGTGGTTCTCTAATTTTGTTTTTGATTCTTTTATATCATCGATTCATGATATAAATATAAGCTACAAAAAGAAGATGTAAAGAACTATTATAACTATGTGCCAAGGAAAGCATTAAGAATAAAGAAATGTGAAGTTCAGTGAGGTAGAAAATGAAATTTCAGCTTCTAAAAAGAAATGTCAGGCACAGATTCATCAAGAAGTTCAAGCAACCAAATTAATCTTACAATTGAAGGTTCTGCAACCTTTTTTCCTTGTGTACAATAACCTACAAGTATAAAATGGAAACTTACAAAAAAAGAAAGAAAACAAAGATATACCTTTGAAAAATATTTTTAAATCAATGATAAAAATTGCTACAATTATCTCTTTGGTTAAAAATTTCATAGGAATATCCAAGGGAGAAACTTGCTTTTATTCTCAAGATTGTCGCTATTAACAGTCTGGTAGCAAAGAGGTATACAGACGTCATTATAACTAAAGGTATAAAAAAAAATTGCTTTTAAACCTACCTTCCAACCTTAACCCAATCAGCTGGTATACAAGATATTGCAGAATTCTTTATTTCAATCATAAACTAAAATAAATACAAATGAATAGTTAGATGTTTGAATAAGTACCAATTAAGTATTTTTAAAGCTTCCTCAAAACTGTGGTATAACAGGTTTAATAAATATTTTTCTAAATATTTGAAATAAATCCAGTATTGTTCTTGGGAAAGTTTATATATGTGTCACTACAATAAAATCTGACTAATTATGATAAAGTACAATTTGTATTGAGCAAAGAGTTTATAATAAAGGTGTAACTTGGAGTTTTAATGTTTATAATAGTGTTGTATGCATACTATGAATGGTAATTTTTCATGAATAACATCTTTCATTTATTAGTATTCACTTAAGAATTCTATTACTCAGGTAAGATTCAATTTGTAAGTATATAAAATTTTTAAATATTCAATTATTAGGTGTTAACACTATTTTGAGAAATGATTCCTCCCCTATTCTGAACAGAAGAGGATTTTTCCCCCCAATAGTTTCTACTGAAGAAACCCAAATCCTCTAAAAGCATCCTTTTAAAAAACCTTGGCTTCAGGAGACCCTCATTGCTATACAAAATTACATATAAGAGGTTGTGAGGGGAATGGGAAAATAAACAAGGAGAGAAATGAATTACAGTAGATGGGGTAGAGAGAGAAGATGTGAGGGAAGGGGAGGGGGGATAGTAGAGGATAGGAAAGGTAGCAGAATACAACAGTTACTAATAGGGCATTATGTAAAATTGTGGATGTGTAACCGATGTGATTCTGCAATCTGCATTTGGGGTAAAATTGGGAGTTCATAACCCACTTCAATCTAATGTATGAAATATGATGTCAAGAGCTTTGTAATGTTGTAAACAACCAATTAAAAAAAAAAAGAAAAAAAAACAAAAAACCTTGGCTTCAGCCGGGCATGGTAGCACATACCTGTAATCCCAGCGGCTTGGTAAGCTGAGGCAGAAGGATCCCGAGTTCAAAGTTAACCTCAGCAAAAGCGAGGCACTAAGCAACTCATTGAGACCCTGTCTCTAAATAAAATAGAAAATAGGGCTGGGGTTGTGGCTCAGTGGGCAAGTGTCCCTGAGTTCAATCCCCAGATCCCCAGTACTCAAAAAAAAAAAAAAAAAAAAAAAAAAAAAATTCCTTGACTCCTCCAACTATTGAAAGAAGATATTTCTTCCTATATAAGAGTTTATGTTTTCACATATAGGAATCCTATCTTTATAGCTTCCACAGATAAGCAAGCATCTCTGAAACCAGCCATAAAGCAAGCTTTTCTATCATATCTTTCATGTTTAGCATTAGTTACAAGTCACCTCGTCTCAGTGTCCTTTAATTCTTGGGGGAGTGGGGAATTTTAGTATTTACATAAATTTTTAAAAATATCTTTTCATGACAATGAATCACAGAGCTCTGTGGCCATCATTTATTTTGAGGTGGCTATGGGAACTTTTTTCACATTTAACAGTTTTATGATATGCATATAACTTCATGTATTTATGATATTCATAATATTATTACTATCTACCTGGTTAAGAGTTTATTTTTCCATTAATAGAAACACAATAGTTTGTACAGTAATTATAATAGAAATTAAGGGCTAATTTTAAAGAGTTTTGACCCTTAGTAAAATTTTTGGGGATGTCTTCTTGTACAGAAATAAATTAATATGCAGTTTCAAATCTGCCACACTGAGTTATACAGTTAAGAGTGAAAATTACCTCTACATAGGGAAGAGGGGTGGGAGGGAAAGGGAGGGAAAAAGGGAATTGCATGGATGGTGGAAGGAGACCCTCAATGTTATACAAAATGCATGTATAAAGATGTGAGGGGAAAAAAAAAAAGAATAACGTTACCCTAGATTAGGTAGAGAGAAGTGATAGGAGGGGAGGGGAGGGCTGGGGAGATAGGAAGGATAGTAGAATGAAACAGACATTATTATTACTGTGTGTATATATGTAAATGCATGACCAATGTGACTCTGCAACCTGTATACTCAGAAAAATGAGATATTATATCCCATCTGATTCAAATGTATGATATGTCAAGGTCATTATACTGTCATGTGTAACTAATTAAAAAATAAAAATTAGAAAAACAGTAAAGACTCCTTAATAAGCCCTGTGACTACAAAAAGTAACTGCAGAAGGGCTGAAGTTGTGGATCAGTGGTAGAGCACTTGCCTAGCATGTGTGAGGCGCTGGGTTCGATACTCAGCACCACATAAAAAAATAAAAATAAAGGTCCACTGTCAACAACAAAATTTTATAAAAAAGTAACTGATGAAAACAGCCACAAAATAAATATAATTAATAGGAAAGATAAGATCACTTTTAAACTACATTAAATTTTGCTATTTTAACATGCTCTATGAGAAGACACATTGGCCCGCCCTTTTTCCCTCCCTCCCTCCCTCCCTTCCTTCCTTCCTTTTCTTGGTACCAGGGATTGAACTCAGGGCCACTAGACCACTGAACCACATCCCCAGCTCAATTTTTTTGTATTTTATTTAGAGACAGGGTCTCAATGAGTTGATTAGCACCTCGCTAAGTTGCTGAGGCTCGCTTTGAACTCACGATCCTCCTGCCTCTGCCTCCCAAGCTGCTGGGATTACAGGTGTGTGCCACCATGCCTGACTTTCTTTTTATTCCTCCTTTTGCCTATTTTTATTAGTGCGTTATAATGATATATAATGATGGGGCTCATTGTTACACTTTGGCATTTTTACACAGAAATTCTATCTCACCCAAATCAGAATGGCAATTATCAAGAATATAAGTAATAATAAATGTTGGCAAGGATGTAGGGGAAAGATTCACTTATACATTGCTGGTGCAACCACTATGGAAAGCAGTATGAACATTTCTTAGAAAACTTGGAACAGAACCATCACTTGACCCAGTTATCCCACTCCTAGGTTTATAATTAAAGAATTAAAATCAGCATACTACAGTGATGCAGCCACTTCAACATTTATAGCAGCCCAATTCACAATAGTCAACCTATGGAACCAACCGAGGTGCCCATCAACTAGGTGAGTGAACAGAGAAAATATAACATATACACAATGGAATATTACAAAGCAATAAAAAAGAATGAAATAATGGCACTTGCCAATAAATGGATGGAACTGGAGACTATCATGCTAACTAAAATAAGCTAGTCCCAAAAAACCAAAGGCAGAATGTTGTCTCTGATATGTGGATGCTAACCCACAACAAGGTTAGGGGAATATTAAAAGTTCATTGGACTAGACAAAGGGGAATTAAAGGAAGAGAGGAAAGATAGGACCAGAAAAGATAGTAGAAAGAACTGGACATATCTTTCCTATCCTTATATATGAATACATGGACAATGTAACTCCACATCATATCAAACCACAATAACAGGATCCTAATTGGGATGAGTTATACTTATTCTATGTATATATATTATATGTCAAAGTACACTCTACTGTCATGCATATCTAGAAAGAACAAATAAAAAGATAAAAAATAAAGTTGTACAGTAATTTCCAATATGCAAAGTGCTACTATATATAATTTAATAATAACAGAATAAATGTTCATTTTTATTAATTTAAAAAAATCTGGGAAGAACAGTGCCAAAGGCAAATAGCAAAATTTTCTTTTTTAAAAAATTTATTTATTTTGCATTACAATTCTTAATACACCATTATACAATAATTTATCATATCTCTGATTATATATTAGGTATGTTGACACCAAATTCACATCTTCATACATGTATTTTGTATAATGATGAGGGTCTCCTTTCACCATCCATGCTATTCCCCTTCTCCCTCCCTTTCCCTCCTGCAAACAGCAAAATTGAGAAACACACTGGATCACTGATATTTGGGAAGGAAACATTCAGATCCATACTGAGAGATTCATAGGAGTCACTGCCTAAGAAATGTTGGAAATTCTGAAGTTAATAAAAACCAACAGCACCTTTGGAATAGTTGGATCACAACTGTTCAGTGTGTGAATATCACAGGTCTATTCTAGGGGCCACCATCACTTCAGAAAGCCACCACTTAAACAGTCCATACTGGATGGAAAATAGAGTGAGAGAAAGGAAAGCCCAAAGGGACCTCTCATCTGTTAAGCCCCTGTGGTCACATGCTGCACTCACATTACTCCCATATCCTTGGATTTTCTGTCCAAGTTCTTTTTCAAAGTTGTCATCCACTTGGCTTTTTTCCTCGTCTGTGTTAACTATAGAATAGGACAATTCTTTCTAGCTATTTCCTTTTTCAGGAATTCTAAGAATAAGCAGGCAGGCCTTTGTTTAAGACTTATTGCTAAAAAAAAGAAAATGAACATTGGAAAACGGCACATGTTCCAGAAACCTTAAAAAGTTCTCATAGCAACTTCCCCTGCACTACAGCTCCTGACTGTGTTTCTTATATGTAAATGAGAAAAGTCAGCCTGGATTCATTCTAGCAATCTCTCACATTCTTCTCCCTTGGCCCCAATTCTGTCTTGGTTTAATGACAAGTGTTTCTCAAACCACAGCCTGTGGTATCACCGGCCTAACATCATTGCTAGGTTTGCTGAAATTCTTAACTCACTCCAGAATCTGCTTGTTTCTCCAAAACTACAGTTAACCCTCTCCTTCCCTCTCTGCTTTTTTCTCACTCTCTTAAGAATATTCAATTATTTTTATTTAGAAGATTAAAAAGAGAATGTTTTCCATATTTTAAACCTACTAAACAGATATTTCAATGTGTTGCATGCTCTGAATTAATAAACATTTTCCTGAAAATTATTTCCAATGCCAGATGTGATGGCTCATGCCTATAATTCCAGTGACTTGGGAGGCTGAGGAAAGAGGATTAAAAAGTCGAGGTCAGCCTCAGCAATTCAGAGAGGGCCTAAGCAACTTAGTGGCAAAAGCTATATGCATGGAAATTGTCAGATGGAATGGAAGGATATAAAATAAGAAGCATACATATACATAAAGTAAGTTTTCCTCCCTGCCTCTCTCAGAATTATATAAGCATATTTGATGGTCTGGTCTTAATCGTCTAATAGTCTCTAATTTGCCAATTCTTTTAATCCATTTTTAAACAAAATTTGTAACAATTGTAAATATTTAGAATTCATCTGGTATTTGAACAGAATCATTATTTCTCAAAAAATTTACAAAATAGTACTTCATTAATATATTAATAAAATTCTAGAGTAAACTATTAAAAAACACACAAAAATTTATCCCATTGTTCATAACTAAAAAATTTCCTTCCTCAAATTCATCACCTTGACTGACTAAAGGCATAAAGAATAAATAAATTCTCTTCCTTCTGAATCATTTGTAATACAAATTCTTGATCTCCATTCTGTATTATTCCTTAAACTTCAATGCTGCACTCATAATGAATATCCAATCTACTATCTCTTATAAATTCTCGAGATTTTTCACCCATGTTTACTTAAAAATTGTCAACTGAATCCAGGACCATCATCCCAAGACTGAAGTTTTATCTTAGTTTGAATTATACAGATTCTATATGTCTTAATTTTATCAAATAATATCTCAGGTATTAATAATTCCTTGGGTTAACATTTTTGAGTGAAACAAAATAATAACATGATAGCTGAAGCCAGGCAGACCTGGGCTGAAACTGACCTTCTGCTCTTAGGTAACATACTTACCTACCTCATGGTTCTTTCCAGTAAAACTAGAATAACCCTTTTTCTTTTCCTGTTGTTATAAGAATTAAGTAAGATAATACATGTAAAACACTTGCCACACTCAAGACTTTAACAAATGTTTGATAAATGGCAACTATATTACTATTATTGTCAACACATTAAAATTCAGTAGTAATATTTTATGATTAGAAGGCACTTTGATGTATTTTAACTTAATTGATCTTCACACTAGTCTCAAGGCACAGTTGACTCTTCCATGGTCAAGGAGCACGTAACTGGTAGAACTGGCACTTACACTTGGCTTTCCCACTGTAATACCAAGAAGCCACTCTGCTACTTTATATCCTCTATTAACATTATTAAAGCAATTGTGATCATCTCATTTTCACCAAAGAGGAAGAAGAGTAATCCTTGCGTTATTTTTACTTTGGAAGGTCATGATTGAATAATACAACCAAGAGACACAATTCAATATTTGGTGTTTTCCTGTTTGAAAACACCAAGTATTTCCTTAATAGACTCCTATAGTGCAAGAATTAAAACCAAGAATCAATAAATGGGATGGACTCAAACTAAAAAGTTTCTTCTCAGCAAAATAAACAATCAGTGAGGTAAATAGAGAGCCTACATCCTGGGAGCAAATTTTTACCCCCCACACATCAGATAGAGCACTAATCTCTAGGGTATATAAAGAACTCAAAAAGTTAAACACCAAAAAAACCCAAATAACCCAATCAATAAATGGGCCAAGGACATGAACAGACTCTTCTCAGAAGAGGATATACAATCAATCAACAAAAATGAAAAAAAGCTCATCATCTCTACCAATTAGAGAAATGCAAATCAAAACTACTCTAACATATCATCTCACTCCAGTCAGAATGGCAACTATTATGAAGACAAACAACAGTAAGGGTTGGCAAGGATGTGGGGAAAAAGGTACACTCATACACTGCTGGTGAGACTGCAAATTGATGCAGCCAATATGGAAAGCAGTATGGAAATTCCTTCAAAAACTGGGAATGGAGCCACCATTTGACCCAGCTATCCCTCTCCTTGGTCTATACCCAAAGGACTAAAAAACAGCATACTACAGGGACACAGCCACATCAATGTTTATAGCAGCACAACTCACAATAGCTAAACTGTGGAACCAACCTAGATGCCCTTCAATAGATGGATAAAAAAAGGTGGCATATATACACAATGGAATATTACTCAGCAATAAAAGAGAATAAAATCATGACTTTGGAAGGTAAATGGTTAGAGCTGGAAAAGATAATGCTAACTGAAGTTAGCCAATCCCCCCCCCGCAAAAAAATGCTGAATGTTTTCTCTGATATAAGTGTTGAGAGCCACAGCCGAAGGGGCCCCAGCAAACTTTCAGATTGCCAGCTGATGATTGGCTCACAGCGGCCCCAGCAACTTATCGCTGATTGGCTCCTCTGTGGTGATGCTCATTGGGCTGTTTCCCCGCCCTTTCAGACTACGGAGCTACTCATTGGGGGACTTTTTTTGGCTCCGCCCATACGACCCAGCCAATCGGCCTCAAGAGCAGGAGGAGTGGGGGAGGTTGAGAGGCTTGTGGGAAGCCGGTGGTGGCAGTTGGGCTCTGAAGGTTTTTCCTGAGGAGCTGTTTTGTTTGATGTGTGTGGTTCTAAAACTAAAGTTCGTTTCATTTGACAAGTGGCTCCTGAATTGTGCCCAGCCAGACTGCGGCACTTGGTGGGCCGCACGGGGAATGACTGAAGGTAAGTGATAAGGTAAACTGCTCGCCCCTTAGGGCAGGGCGAGCAGATGGGTAGCCATTTTAAGATTCCTCTTTTCTTTTGCTTCACTTTTGTTTTAAGTTGCCTGTCCCTGGAGATGAGTGAGATGGAAGAAAAACCGCTCACATCTGAGGAAAAACTATATGCGTCTGAGGAACAGATAGGGAGAAGGGATGGATGGACATTTCAGGAGGATAGAAAGGCTATAATGATTTTTTGTTGTTCCATTTTTATTTCATTCTGTCTCGGTTTTGTTTGGTGTTATCTTGTTAGGTTGTATTATAGTAGAAATGTGGGATCAGAAATTAGTAAAAAACAAACCGAAAGAGTGTTAAGTAAATTGTTAGAGGAAGGAGGCATCCCAGTAAAATCAAGAGCAGTCAGGGCATACGTTGATACAATACAAAAATGTAGCCCATGGCTTTTTAAGGAGGAGTTGTTAAATATATCACAATGGAACCATCATGGTCAAGATTTAAAAAGAATAGAAAAGAAAAGCCCAGGGACTCTACCAGTTGGCACATTGCCATTGTGAACGTTCATATCTTGTTTCCTTAGTCCAAAGCCTTCAGTTCAGACAACGGTAGAGGAAGGAGAAGACATACTGATTCAAGTAAAAGAGAAGGTCTCTCAAGTTAGTCACACAGAGGAAAAGATTCAAATAAATGAGAAGGTCTCTCAAGTTAGACAGAGGAAAAGATTCAAGTAAAAGAGAAGGTCTCTTGAACTAGTCAGACAGAAGAAGAAAGTTTAGAGCAGAAAAAGCCATCAGGGGAAAAGTTACAACAGGAGACTGCTACTAACACATTTCTATCACCAGAGGACGTAAGTGTCCAACTAACAAGGCCACCTCCATATGCTGGGAGGCCCCCAACCCCTGCAGTTAATAGTTGGGATCCTGAGACAGGATCTCAAATATTAACATGCCCTGTATTTGAGGCAGGAGGGCAGCGAATTCACCATGCTTTAAATTTCAAAACAGTGAAGCAGCTAAAAGAGGCTGTAACAACTTATGGTCCTCAAGCACCCTTCACTATAAGCTTAGTCGAATCCATTAACAACTTGAACATGCACCAGCAGATTGGGCTACTATGTGTAAAGCTGTGCTAAATAGAGGACAATACGTGTAATGGAAGGTTGCCAATGAGGAATTTTGCAAGGAGACAGCTAGGCGAAATGCAGCAGCAGGTTATCCTCAGAGAAATCTAGATATGTTGTTAGGAAAGGGACCTTATGAGGATCAGCAGCAACAAATTGCATATAATCCTGGCGTATACGCACAAATTGCTGCAGAGGCGGTTAGGGCATGGAAGACTTTACAAGGACATGGAGGTTTACAAGGTCAATTATCTAAGCTAATACAAGGAGCTAATGAATCTTACGCTGAATTTGTAGATAGGCTTATTCAAACAGCTACCAGAGTTTTTGGGAATACGGAACAAGCAATGCCATTAATAAAACAACTGGCTTATGAGCAAGCGAATCGTTGGTGCAGAGAAGTCATTAGACCATGGAAACATGAAGATTTAAACACATATATTAAATTATGTAGAGACATTAATGAACAAGAGCAAGTCGTGGCAGCTGTAGTAAAACAGGCTTTAGATGCCAGAGACATTAATGAACAAGGGCAAGTCGTGGCAGCTGCAGTAAAACAGGCTTTAGATGAAAGGCCAAGAACATGCTACAATTGTGAACAAACAGGACATTTTAAAAGGAATTGCCCCATAGGAGGGTTTAACAAAACTAGGTATCAAAGGAATAGAATACCGGGTATTTGCCCACGATGCCATAGAGGGAGACATTGGGCTAATGAATGCCGTTCTCAAACCACCATAGAGGGTACTCCATTATCAAAAAACGAACAAGGACCAGGTGTTTATCCACGATATCGTGGAGAAAGATATCGGGCTCCATTGCCAAAAAATGGACAGGGGGGCCCAATGCTCTGGGGCCCAAAACCACAAATATACAGAGCACTGGAGGAACCCAGCAACCCCATCAGGGTAGTGCCCAGGACACATTGTCCATCAGATCCCTCATCAGACAAACCAGAGGGAGCGCAGGGTTAGAGATCTGTGCCTCTGCAAAAGCAGTACTAACTCCAGAGATGGGAGTTCAAATCATTCCCACAGAGGTAAAAGGACCTCTTCCCAAAGGAACAGTAGGCTTATTATTGGGACACAGCTCTTCTACTCTAAAAGGACTTATGATAAGTCCTGGGGTAATTGATCCCGATTATAAAGGTGAAATAAAAATTATAGCCAGTTCTCCAAAGGGTATATCAGTAATTTCACCAGGAGATAGAATAGCACAGTTACTAATAATACCCAGCCTACATGATAAATTTTCCAGTCGTACTTTAGGAAGAAGTTCCAAGGGATTAGGCTCCACAGGTGTAGATTGGGCTATGCTTTCTTTAAATTTAGATTCTCGCCCCATGCTAAAACTAAATATTCAAGGACATGAATTTAATGGGCTACTGGATACAGGTGCAGACCTTAGCATCATCTCTCGTCAAGAATGGCCAAAACATTGGCCATTACAAGAAGCCACTCAAACGCTTCGAGGCCTAGGAGTGGCGACTAATCTCCATAGAAGTGCAATGGTATTAGATTGGAAGGATCCTGAAGGATGTGAAGGAACTATACAGCCATATGTATTGGATCATCTTCCCGTAAATTTATGGGGACGAGATGTCCTAGATCAATTAGGTTTGACATTAACAAATAACATCAATCAAAATGCACCCACTATTATAGCTAGACAAGGTTTTAGGAAAGAAAAAAGATTAGAAAAACAAGAACAAGGTATAGCAGCACCAATACAAATAGATGAAGGAACAGAGACACATTGGGTTGGATTTTCAGAAAGGGCCACTGAGACAATAAAAATTACTTGGAAATCAGAAAGACCAGTATGGGTTCCTCAGTGGCCCCTGACTAAAGAAAAGATACAAGCAGCCCATGACCTGGTCAAACAACAATTAGCAGAAGGACATATACAACCTTCTGTATCTCCCCATAATACTCCCATTTTTGTCATCAAAAAGAAATCTGGTAAATGGAGATTACTGCAAGATTTAAGAGCCATTAATAATGAAATGTTTATTATGGGACCTGCTCAATCGGGGATTCCTCAATTGTCTGCTTTGCCAAAAACCTGCTATGTTTTAGTTATAGATATTAAAGATTTTTTTTTTCAATTCCAATTCATCCTGAGGATAGTCCACATTTTGCATTTACTATCCCTGCACTGAATCATGAAGGTCCTGATCAGAGATATGACTGGAAAATACTCCCTCAAGGGATGGTTAACAGCCCAACTATGTGTCAAATTTATATTAACAAAGTAATCCAGCCACTTAGAAATCAAAATCCTGAACTACAAATATTTCACTATATGGATGATATATTATTAGCACACAAAGATAAAAACACATTGCTAGAATGTTATGCCACACTTACAAACTTGTTAAAAAATTATAATCTAGAGATAGCAATAGATAAAGTACAATTAAATTTTCCAATTAATTATTTAGGAGTTCTATTATCCTCAACCATGGTCCGTCCACCAAAAATTCAAATACGAGTAGATCAACTCAAATCACTTAATGACTTTCAAAAGTTATTAGGAGACATAAATTGGATAAGGCCTTATCTAGGTATATCAACAGGAGAGTTGGGACCTTTATTTGATATCCTAAAAGGTCCATCAGATCCAAATTCACCCCGAATGTTAACACCTGAAGCAAGAAAGGTATTAAAAATTATTGAAACATATATGGAAAATATGCATTTGGATAGAATTGATATAAGTTTGCCTTTATTATTTATTGTACTACCAACAAAAAATATTCCTATAGGAGTATTTTGGCAAGAAGGTCCATTATTATGGATACATTTATCTTATTCTCCTAACACTATTCTTACTAGGTATCCTGAGGCTGTAGGACAATTAATACTCAAAGGAATAAAAGCAGCAAAGGGAGTGTTTGGAATTTCTCCCAATGAAATTATTACTCCATATACTATGGATCAAATTGATGAGTTAGTTAATGAGTTAAATACTTGGGAAATAATCATGTGCAAATCTAATGTTTCATTTGATAACCACTTACCATCTAATCCTTGATTGTCTTTTTGGTCATTGAATCCTGTAATTTTTCCAAAGATGACAAGAAAAACACCTATCATGAATGCTCCAAATATATTCACTGATGGGTCAAATAATGGTACAGCAGCAATAGTTACACCTGATCAAACTTTTACATTTTTAGTACCCAAACAATCAGCTCAAAAGGTAGAGCTTAATGCAGTATTACAAGCTTTTGTGATGTTTAAAGATTCTGTATTTAATTTATTTTCCGATAGTCAGTATATAGTTAATGCTATAGTATCCCTTGAAGATGCTGGTAGGATTTCCCCTTCCTCTACTGTTTTCTCTTTGCTTTCCACTCTACAAAGTCTAATCTGGGACAGAAAAGATCCGTTCTTTATAGGACATATCAGGGCACATTCAGGATTACCTGGAGCCTTTAGGTTAGGGCAATGATTTAGCAGATAAAACTACACATGACATACATATTTTCTCTACACTAGAAGAAGCTACAAATTTTCATAAAAAGTTCCATGTCAATGCTAATACTTTACAAAAGAGTTTTAAAATAACTAAGGAACAAGCTAGACAAATAATAAAACAATGTCAAAATTATGTGACCTTTTTACCACAAGTTAATCTTGGAGTCAATCCTAGAGGATTGATACCTAACCATATTTGGCAGATGGACGTCACACACTTGCCAGAATTTGGAAAATTAAAATATTTGCATGTTACAGTTGATACTTCTTCTGGATTTTTGATGGGCTCCCTTCATGCCGGAGAAAAAACTAAAGATGTTATAGCTCATTGCTTACAAAATTTTGCCACTGTGGGCATTCCAAAACAGTTAAAAACAGATAATGCCCCTGGTTATACTTCTACCTCTTTTAAACAATTTTGCTCAACATTTGGCATTACTCATGTAACAGGAATCCCATACAATCCACAGGGACAAGGCATAGTTGAAAGAGCTCATCAAACTATTAAAATGTGCGTATTAAAATTAAAGCAAAAAGAAGGAATTGGGAAGGGGTATATATTCCTCAAAGATAAACTTAAAATAACCCTTTTTCTCTAAACTTTTTAAATTTGGATTCATCAGGACTTAGTGCTGCAGAAAGGCATATGTGTCCAAAAAATGTACATAAGCCCAAGGTACTTTGGAAGGATATTCTAACAGGACAATGGAAAGGTCCTGACCCAATAATTGTCTGGAGTCGGGGGTCTGTTTATGTGTTTCCACAGGGAGAACAGTAGCCGATTTGGATTCCAGAAAGATTAACTAAAGCGATTTCTACAGACCAAAAAGAAGATGATTTGGCTCAAATCCATAACAGCTGATATCCAGAACTCCAGTTTGGCTACCCTTACATATGCGACAGAACCAGGATGCTTTTTTCAATATCTATTTTATTATTGCCCTTTCCCACATCATAAAGTTCTATTTTGTTTTTTGAGCTCATACAGACCTAGGTTAATGTTTTGCTGATCAGTTCTATTTTTTTGACTATAGAGTTTTTAAACATTGCAATGGAGATTTCACCTGTAAAAAGTTATAAGGCCTTTACTATTATGTTATGTGTTGTGTGCACACTTGTGTTTTATGTTGTCTATTTGTACGTACGTATGTCCATATATCTTATATGATGAGCGCTCATGAAAAAATGGATCCAAATTTTTTTTTATTCATGTGATTTAAATGGTTTAATTTAAATTGGGTAAACAACTGTTGAGGATTGTTTTAATATGTGAACAAAAAAGAAGGTTAATAGATCTGTTTGTTTACTTTCACCTTTCCTTTTCATTATATTTAATAATTCTATTCAAGATAATGTAAATTGGGCTGGGGATGTGGCTCAAGCGGTAGCGCGCTCGCCTGGCATGCGTGCGGCCCGGGTTCGATCCTCAGCACCACAAACCAACAAAGATGTTGTGTCCGCCGAGAACTAAAAAATAAATATTAAAAATTCTCTCTCTCTCTCTCTCCTCTCTCACTCTCTCTTAGAAAAAAAAAAAGATAATGTAAATTGATAAGAAAATAGTTTCCTTTTAGTGCCTTCTGGAATGTTACATAATTTTTTCTTTAACCATTATTGCCAGAATTCCCATCTTCATCCCAGTGCCAGTGAAGACAATGTAAATTGTTAAGAAATTTGTTTTCTTTTAGTGCCTTCTGGAATGTTACATAATTTTTTCTTTAGCCATTATTGCCAGAATTCCTATCTTCATCCCAGTGCTGGTGAAGACAAAGATAAAACCAATCTACAGCTTCTGCAATAGCCATCACTGAACTGCTTGCAGAACCTGCCTGGACTATGTATCACTTGTATGCATTGTGAACTCACCTGTATGCATTGTGAACTATCTGTTGTGGTAGTGTTGGGGTATTCTTGCTGATGATGTCATCGGTGGTACAATTTTTCCCAAAGGAGCCGTCAATTGGCTTGGTGTATCTTCCTCCCTTCTGCTTGTCATGATTGTTCAGCTAAAATTTGGGGGCCAACAAAGGTGAGGCAAAGAACCTCACCCCCCCTCCCCCCCCTGCTGGTACAAAGACCTATCCACAGGCGTGGCTATATACTGGACCTGTAGTCAGTGATGGGTAAGATCCAATTGCAATGGTACCAACCTAAGACAGGAGGCTGACGCCTTGAGGTCAGCTCATCCGATACCGGGTAAGGACTATATGTACTATTGGACAACCTAAGGCAGGCACGGTCCCCAAGCCACATGCTTGTTGTTTAAACAGAGAGGGGAAGATGTTGAGAGCCACAGCCGAAGGGGCCCCAGCAAACTTTCAGATTGCCAGCTGATGATTGGCTCACAGCGGCCCCAGCAACTTCTAGCTGATTGGCTCCTCTGCGGTGATGCTCATTGAACTGTTTCCCTGCCCTTTCAGACTGCCAGCTGATGATTAGCTCACAGCGGCCCCAGCAACTTCTAGCTGATTGGCTCCTCTGCGGTGATGCTCATTGAACTGTTTCCCTGCCCTTTCAGACTGCCAGCTGATGATTAGCTCACAGCGGCCCCAGCAACTTCTAGCTGATTGGCTCCTCTGCGGTGATGCTCATTGGGCTGTTTCCCCGCCCTTTCAGACTACGGAGCTACTCGTTGGGGGACGTTTTTGGCTCCGCCCACGCGACCCAGCCAATCAGCCTCAAGAGCAGGAGGAGTGGGGGAGGTTAGAGGCTTGTGGGAAGCCGGTGGTGGCAGTTGGGCTCTGAAGGTTTTTCCTGAGGAGCTGTTTTGTTTGGGATGTGTGGTTCTAAAAATAAAGTTCGTTTATTTTGACAAGTGGCTCCTGAATTGTGCATATAAGGAAGCTGATTCATAGTGGGGTAGGGAGTGGGAGCATGGGAGGAATAGACAAACTCTAGATAGGAAAAGGGGTGGGAGGTGAAGGGAGGAGGCATGGGATTAGAAATGATGGTGGAATGTGATGAACATCATTATCCAAAGTACAGGTATGAAGACCCGAATTGGTATGAATATACTTTTTATATAATCAAAGACATGAAAAATCGGGCTCTATATGTATAATATAAATTGTAATGCATTCTGCTGTCATATATAAAAAAGAATTAATAAAATAAAATAAACAGTACCACAATATTGTTACAGAATCACTAAATATAGTTTTTCAATCTTATTTTACTTGTAAATTAATTTATTTTAATTAGGTATATATGACAGCAGAATGCATTTTGATTCACAGTACACAACTGCAGTACAGTACAACTTTACATTTCTATGGTTGTGCATGATGTAGTATCACACCATATTTGCAGTCATACATGTACCTAGAGTAATGATGTCCATCTCATTCCACCATCTTTCCTGCCCCCATGCACCCTCCCACCCTCCCTCCCCTTTGCCGAAAGTTCCTCCATTTTTCCCATGCCTCCCCCTTCCCCATTATGGATCAGCATCCACTTATCAGAGAGAACATTCAGCCTTTGGTTTTGGGGGATTGACTTACTTCACTTAACTTGATATTCTCCAACTCCACCCATTTACCTGCAAATGCCATAATTTCATTCTTCTTAATGGCTGAGTAATATTCCATTGTGTATATATACCACGGTTCCTTTACCCATTCATCTATTGAAGGGCATCTAGGTTGGTTCCACAGTTTAGCTACTGTGAATTGTGCTGTTATAAACATTGATGTGGTTATGTTATTACAGTATGCTGATTTTAAGTCCTTTGGGTGTAAACCAAGGAGTGAGATAGCTGGGTCAAATAGTGGTTCCATTCCAACTTTTCTAAGGAATCTCCATACTGCTTTCCAGATTAGTTGCACCAATTTGCAGTCCCACCAGCAAAGTATGAGTGCATTTTCCCCCATTTAGCAATTATACTACTAACTTCAGAAAGAACTACCATCGTTTAATAATCACTGTGTGATCCAATCAACATTACATGGTCCACTTGGTATCATTTCATTTTCTCTAAGCCTAGGATCAAAGAATGACTTCTATGTCCTGGATTCAGAACAAGTGGATTCTCTAAATTACTACTTATATAAGAAGCAAAGTTTTCCATAATATAATTCCAACAGATAACAATAAAACACATATAACATTAAGTTGCATAAGTTTATCAAAAGACTAATAAAATATCATTATTAAAATATTTCTTATCAAAACAATTTATTTTTATTTCCAAAGAACAAAAAAAAAGTTGAAAAAATGATATTTACATCCTATCCTCAGATTTTTATTTACATTTTAAAATAGCTTCTCTACTTAAGGCAAGCTGATGCAAAATAAATTCATGTTTGACATTACCTCCTGTCCTGATACTGTCACATACTGTGCAGAAGGATTTTTTAATATTTTTCGTATTTCTTGCAAATGTATTTGGATCTTGTCAGTAACTTCTTGAATTTCATCCTTCCTCTGTTTTATTAAAGGGAAGTTAGAAAGGTCTTTGAATAATTCAGTTTTATTCCCAATTCTGAAATATGAAAAAATGCAAATACATATATTTAAGTATATTATTAGAACAGTTATCAATTTTATTTTGTAGCATGATAAAAGACCGTAGTGCTAGAAGTCAAGAAAATGTGGTTCTAATGCCAGTTCTGCCACTAAGTATTTATGGGGATGTTTCTGAACTTCTGAGGATTGACAAAATTACCATAATATAATTTTAATTTTACAAATTCATGATTCCCATGGTGAAACCAAGAGAAAAAATTAAATAAGAGTCATTTGCCTATTCAGAAAATAAAGACAAATGTAAATGTCAAATTTTTTTTTAAATATGGAAATCTTTATGGGACGCACTGTGAAATAATTATCCTTTAAAAGATAACTTTGCTGTTACAGAATCTAAATATAAGACAGATCATCCCTGGATATCTAAGAAATGAGTACACAATGGATATCTGGGAAATGAGTACATGACGCCATCTGACATCCATTTTCAAGTTAATAAACTGCTACTGTTTGGTTTGCCTGTGCTTTATAGTTTTATCATCTGACACCTGGGGAAGCAGTACAACTGTCCTACGTAATAAACTGCCTGAGTTTAGACAATAAAGTGTAACTTCCAGCTGTAATGTAAAACTTTCAGTATCTAATCATGTTTCTAACTGAGTACATGTGCACTCAAGCACCTTCTACCAGTACTCTAGCAAAGACTGAAAATCCACACATCAAATAGCAAATGTATTAGATAAATTCTCATTGATGGAAAGGAAGAACTGAGGAACTGGTACTTACTTGGCAGCTTGTTCATTAAGTATTTTTAAGTAATGCTCCACTGGACTGAGGAGTTCAGGAACTTCTAAAATAACTGTCTGGAGCAGGTTTGACTGAACATGAGAATTAACAGCAGGCATTAATGCTTGAAACTCTGACTGCAGATGATACAGGGTCTTGACAATCAAGAAGAACTCTTGGGTAGAACACTGAAAACAGGAATATTTTTAATCTACACAGCATAAGGTACAAGAAAATGAAGTTTACTTAGTGATCTTTTTAAAATTAGAATCAAAAAAAGGAAAAATTTCTAAACTATTTAGTCCAAATAAAATGCCACTGCTAGTTTCTAAATGAGGTTAAACACTATACAATTTTTTTTTTCAGTAATGAGTATTGAACCCAGGGACACTCTACAACTGAGTTACATCCCCAACCCTCGCTGTTATTTTGTATTTCAAGACAGAGTCTCACTAAGTTGCTGATGCTGTTGCTCAAACTTATGATCCTCCTGCCTCAGCCTCCTGAGTCTCTGGGATTATAGGCATGCACTATGGCTCCTAGCTAAATACTACATAACAAAATATTTTAAAGCAATAAGAAGATAATTTCAGTATGGGATAATAAAGCCAATATTTGGTAAATTTCCATTTTAAAATATATGTTTACAACATATTTTGTTTGTTTGCTTGTTTGTTTTTGCTATATGGTCAATATCAACAACATGAAGGACAGTTCTAAGGGAAATATCTGCAAGACATGACAGTGAAAGAACAAATTTCTCCCAAATATAATGAGCTCTTACAAACTGACATGAAAAAAAAATAAATAATCCAAAGATTTATGGCTAAACAAAGTAAATATGTAGCTCATAAGAAAAAAATGTCTAACAAACACGATTAACTATACAGAACAAAAGATGCACAAACTGAAACAACAAGGTAGCGTCTGTGACTTATCAGAATGTCAAAGATTTAAAAGTCTAGGTCACACAGGTGTTTTAAAAAAACTAATACTAAAAGTACAAGCATAACCTTTTTGAAGAATAGCTTGGGATATCCTGATAAATTAAAAAGTACACATATCTTAATAAATTAAAAAGTGCACTATGCAATTCCAGTTCTTTAGAATTTATTTCAAAATGTACTCAAGTAGTGGGAAAATATGTGTTTTTCTGTATTTAGAGTAGTGATTTTTTTATAATAATATAAAAACAAATGTCCATCAATTGGGATCTTATTAGGAAAAACTCAAAACAATGTAATACTATGAAACAGTTTAAAAATAAGAAACCTGTATATACTGCTACAGAACCCTATAATTTCAACATATACTAAATAAATACTATGCTTATATCATATACATATATATTTTTATATCTTTAGACAGCAACATTTTCTTTGTTATCTTTAAATGATATGAATTATTCTCTAAACATTAAAAATAAAAACATATTTCTAGAAGGGCACACATGTAACTTACTCTGGTTACCTCTAGGTAGTAGGTATGGGGAGGTAGTACAGGAAGACTCATTCTTTATACCCTGCTATACCATTGTAATTCTTAAACACACATTAATAATTTTTTATAGAAGCTTCTGGTAAAGACAGTGGGATGAACCCATGCATCTAAATTCTCTCCATGTCAGAACTATGGTCAAAACATTTTTTCAGAATGCATAAAACCATAAGAATGACTCAAAGACATCAGCAACAAGTCTCAAAATGTTTTGACTCTAAAGTTGTCCTTATGTAAAACTGAGATACAATCTGATTTACACCAAGAATCCTAAAAATTCCAGGTGGTACATACATGATCTTTGCAGGTGGGAAGGGGTTAGAGTAGGGAAGAATTAGTTGAGAGCCATTTAAGAAACAATTAAATCCCTGGATCCCTTATACTTTTCTATGCTATTGGGCAACCAATACTTCACTGCCTTATAAAGAAGTCTAGATCTATTCCAGGGAAAAAGTAACCTGGGGTATCTGGATGAGCATCAGACCCAGCAAAGGATGAGGGTACCACTGAAAGTAGAGGATTAAAGAAATGCAAACTGGATGTTGAGATCCACATTGTCCCTCTCCATCTCCCAGAACATTATTAGCTCATCAGGAAAAGAGGTATCTCAACAGGAAAACTCTAAAGGTAACTATAGCAGTAGTTCTCCCAATAAATAGCCAAGCTAAGTTTACTTTACAGGTCTTTCCTCTTTTTTTGTAAAATATGCCATTCGACTACATAGGTATTCACATTAACATTCTAGTTCTCTCTTAAAAAGAATGATCAGATACTTGAGAAAACATTTTAATATGAAATGTAAAGACCAAAATAATAATTCTTAGAAGGATGTAAGCCTATATAATTAGGGAAAAAGACACTTAAAAATTTGATAATAACCCCAATAAAACCGAAGACACTGCAACCATGAAACAAAAATGGGAAGATTTTTTTAAAAGAACATTCAGACCAATACACACACACACACACACACACACACACACACACACACAAATTCTAAACTATGACAGTAGAAATGACAAAATTCAACAGAAGAGACAGAAGATGATGAAATCTCCAAGGAAGTAAAGCAAAAGTATAGAGATGGGAAACAGAAAACACAAAAGAAAATTAGATAAACATCAATTCAAACAAAAAAGTTGCAGAAAGAAAGAAATCATCAAAAATTAATTCAGGAAAATCCTCCAGAATTTCAGGATTTAAGCTGCTGGACCAGAATGTCACAACACAATGGATAAAAACAGAACTAAATCAAGCCAGATCATCACAAAATTTTAGAAGACTGGGAATAAAGAGAATATTTTTCAATTTCTAAAGGAAGCAGGGAGGATCACACACAGAATCAGGCATCACATTGACTTCATACTGCGCAACTAAAAGACACTGGTATAACACAAAATTCTGAATGAAAATAATTTATAACCTCGAATTTTATTCTTAGCCAAACTACCAATCAAGTCTGAGAATAGGGGGGGAAAAACATTTATTTCCATCACCCTTTTTCAGGAAGCTTCTCAGGATAACACATGAAAATGAAGGCATATACTAACGGGGAGACATGGAATACAAAAAGCAGAAGATTCAACTAAAGAGAAGTAAAGGGAATTCAAGGACGTAGCAACCAAACCAGAACAGATCAGTCAGAATGCTATAGAAGACAGTTCTGCAAGAAAAAAATTGAATATTTAATGAAAATAAATTAATCTTATTATAAGAAGACAATTTAGGGTTAAATTCATGATAAGGCACACTTAGTAATATACAGAAAATGGATTAATGCTAAATATTTATTTTAAAAGATAATTATTAACCATATGAGATTAAACAAATTATGAAGAGGGGCTGGGGATGTGACTCAAGCGGTAGCGCGCTCGCCTGGCACGAGTGCGGCCCAGGTTCGATCCTCAGTACCACATACAAACAAAGATGTTGTGTCCGCCAAAAACTAAAAAAAAATATATATTAAAAAATTCTCTCTCTCTCTTTCTCTCTCTCTCTCTCTCTCCCTCTCTCTCTCTCTCTTTAAAAAAACACAAATTTTTATGAAGAGAAATAAGTAGGGTCCAACTGAACTAAAGTTGAGATCAAAAGGTACCATGAAGCATCTCTTCCCCAGAAAGGCCCCAGCATACTGGGAAAAATACCACCTGCTAATAAGGAAGTTGGAATGCTTGTATAAGTATGGAGCCTGGAAGCTTTTTAGGCACTAGTCAATTAATTCAAACAAAAGTAAAAAACTAAACATCTTAAACACAATTTTCAAAGAATAGTTCTTGTAATTACTGTAATCTAAGAGGCAAGAAAGGAATTCACTTCCCAAGGTAAGCTCTGTTTCCAAGGTAAGTCAGCCACAGGAACAGAGTGAAAACCTGAAGTGCTCTGCAAGGAAGTCCTAAATGCACAAGGCAGGTTGTTCTGACATCTCTTATGCAAAGAACTCAAAAGAGCTGCAGAAAGGCTGAGGATAGGTTCCCAAGGCAGCTGCTCAGATCCACTTCTGGCAGCAAAGTTCTCTCTTTGGAGTACTTCAGAACAGACCCACAAGTGCAGGGGCACAGCTTCACAGCACTGCAAAGACTACAGCCCAAGCGCCACACTGAAAATGTGGCTTTGAGTTTATTCACACCCACAAAATTCTGGAAAACACTCTTTTCTCAACTTTTTAAGGTGCTATTATTTTTTTGACATTTTATTTTTTTATTGGTTCTTTTTAGTTACATTGATAGTGGAATCCATTTTGATAAAATTACACTAGCATGGAATATATCTTAGTCTAATTAGGACCTCATTCTTGTGGATGTACATAATGGTGGGATTCACTGTGGTATATTCATATGTGTATATAAGAAAATTATGTTAGATTCATTCTATTGTCTTTCTTTCCTCCCTTCCCTTCATCACTTTTTGTCTAATCTACTGAATTTCTGTTCTTCCCCTCCCAACCTTATTGTGGGGTAGCATCTGCACATAAGAGAAAACATTCTACCTTTGGCTTTTTGGAGACTGGCTTATTTCACTTAGCATGATAGTCTCCAGATCCATCCATTTACTGGCAAATGTCATAAAGTCATTCTTCTTTATGGCTGAGTAATACTCCATTTTGTATATATACCACATTTTCTTTATCCATTCATCTGTTGAAGGGCATGTGGGTTGATTCCATAACTTAGCTGTTGTGAATTGTGCTGCTATAAATTCTGATGTGGTTGCATCACTATTGCATGTTGATTTTAAATCCTTTGGGTATATACTGAGGAGTGGGTCAAATGGTCATTCCACTCCAAGTTTGCTGAGGAATCTCCATACTGCTTCCCAGAGTGGTTGCACTAATTTGCAGTCATACCGGCAATGTATGAGGGAATCCTTTTCCCTACATTCTGCTTGTATTCTTGATAATTGCCATTCTGACTGGAGTAAGATGAAATCTCAGTGTAATTTACATTTCTCTAATTGCTAGAGATGTTGAACATTTTTTCATATATTTGTTGATTGATTGTACTTCTTCTTCTGTGAAGAGTCTGTTCTGTTCCTTAGCCAATTTATTGACTGAATTAATTGTTTATTTGTTTTTTATTTTTTTGGTGTTAAAATTTTGGGGTTCTTTGTATATCCTTGAGATTAATGCACTATCTGAGGTGCAAGTGGCAAAGATTTTCTCCCATTCTGTAGGCTCTCTTTTCATACTCTTGATTGTTTCCTTTGCTGTAAAGAGGTTTTTTTAGTCCCATTTATTGACTATTGATTTTACTTCTTAGGCTTCTTTTTTGTTAAGGAAGTCAGTTCCTGGGCTGATCTGTTAAAGTGTGGGACTACATTTTCTTCTAGCATATACAGGGTTTCTGATCTAATTTTGACGTCTTTGATCCATAAAGTGCTATAATCTTTAAATGTAGTCACCAACCTTAGGAATCATTTATCACTTTCTTACAAAACAAATTTTGAGCAAAGTTAGTAGGGGTTCCTATGAATAGCACTATTTTACAAGATTTGAATTTGAAGTTTTATTATTTTTTTTAAAAAAATATTGATTTTATCCCAGGACCAGGCCAGTTAGGATTCTCTATCTTTATTACCATAAAAACACCTATTTGTGCAAATTCCAATGGCACTTTCTATACAGCCACCAGACCTAAATGTCTGACTTCAATAATAGCCAGTGTTCCTTACCATTTTGTGAATATCACATAATTGGCACAACCTGTACCCAGGATAGCACTCATTATTGGGTGTCTATAGAAGCTTACTTAGAGTAATGTAGTAATAAAGAACAGATATGTGTTTGATGGTGTGTTCCAAAAGTCTGCTAACTAATCTATAAAAATATGGTTTAAAGTGCTAAGCCTTTCTAAAGCTGGTTTGCTATAAAATCATTTTTATTTTTCACCTTTCAAACAAATCTTGAGGCATATTCTTGTGTAAACATGAAAACAGCAAAAAGAAACAGCTTCTAAGTGAGTCATAAGTTCCTTTAGTAAAATATATTTTGAAATTCCAAAATGAAACTCGTTCTTGCACTGCATGTTGGTCACTTTTAAAATGAATTATTTTGGAACTTTTACTAGAGCTTGGATGCTTTTATAAATACATAAACCAAATGAAAGGCAAGCATCAAAGTGAAGTTTAAAGAGAGGATCAAGGCGTAAGAAACCACGGAAGCATAGAATGATGCTGCAATCTTGATGCCACAGACACTTTGACTTTACTTGTTAGATTAGCAATTGAAAGAATTTTAGCTCTGCTCCTATTTTCTCTTCAGAAAATTAAAAAAAAAAAATCTCTGAAATCATTCAGTGAATCCTCTCAAATAGTGAAAGCAAGGTACTTGGAGATTTGCTGACTGATGTGGGTAGTACTGCACTGATTGTCAGGCACTGGCCAAGGACACAAAATAACAGATGGTTTGGCACCCCTCTGTAACTTCAAGAGAGTCAACCACAACGTTTTCTAATATCAGGATGGTTTCTGCCATTGCCAGCAAAACAACAACAAGAGACCCCACCAATCCTGAACCAACTCACATGTCTTCTTCCTGAGGATCAGTATTCCCAAATCTGGTTTGTACTTTGTTTTCAAATTTAGCCGAAGCATATGGAACAGTTACATAAGTCCTCTTGAACACCACAAATGTTCTAAGAGGCAGTACTTATCATTCTAGTAAAAGTTTGTGGAGAAAGAAGTACTTAAGAAAGTAAACATTAAAGGAAAATTGGTCACTCTAAAACTGGGGCTTATAGAAATTGTTCTACGATAAAATTATTAAATTGACAAGTACTTACATTTGGGCAAAAAATAAAATTTGCCTGTGAAGAAGCAACCACATTTAAAAAAAAAAAAAAAAAAAAAGGCAATGGGGTAGCCAAGACAACTACGTCAAACATAGTAGCACCCAAAAGAGACAGCCACTAAAAACCCAGTGAAGAAACCTAGGTTTAAACATAAATTCTGTCACTTACTAGCAAGTTACTAACCCTCTCTCAGTAGCACCATAGAAGCCAATGCAATACAAGCTGTTACAACATTATAAATATATACAATTTCTTAGCAGTTAAAAGGTTATAAAATAATATCTTCTCAGTGTCATAGTTTTTGTTACATGGAACAAAGAATATATTGTACATGAATGACTCTGCAAAAGGTAATACACTTTAAAAATCTACCTGATTAACAATTATTATAAATATAATGAATTAATCACTTTTTACATTTCAAGAATATTTTGATGATAAAATAAAATGATTTCCCTTGAGGAAAACTCATCAGTGCTCTATCACTTAGGCTGTGAAACTTAATGATATAAAACAAAATAATAGTTTTACTCACCTTCAACATCCAAATTTGTTTGCATATTAACAGCTTCACCAATGTCATACCAGTGTAACAAATATTACATTTAATGCTTTGGTTAAGTAAAAAAATAAGTTGTTTTAAGATCAAAAGAAAAACAGCATCTCTTTTCTCAAGTAGCAGGACTAAGTAAATTTCCCATTTTGATACTGGTTTGCAGTTTGAGGATGAAACAGAATATCTTGCATTATAATAGGAGGACTTCTATATATGTTAATGTAGTTTAAAAAGTGGCAAAACTTTACTTTTTACAAATGTAAAAACTAAACAACCTTAATTTGTACATTCAGATTTCTGAGGGTTTAGCTACTCTCTCATGCTACTTGCAAGATTACAAAATAAAAATACAGAAATATCAGAAGATGTTCCATTAATATCTGGTATCCTCATATTAGGGCACAATATAAGCTATAATTTGATTTTTATCACACTTACTTTTTTGTGATAAATGCTGCACAGTCCTCTTTCTATGTCGGGCAATTTATATAAATGGTTTTCTATTTGACCAAACACACTAGATTCTGAATGGAGAACTTCAGATACAGCATCAAGTCGGGCATTTATTTCCCTGTGATAATAGAATAATAGCAATGATCAGATATGTTAGAATTCAGAACGTAAACATTTCCCATTTTAATGTCCAGGACCATGACACAGCCACTTAGAAAAGTATAAAGGAGATACTTTCCTATCTCTAGTCCTTCTCTGCTTCTTCCTATCATTTAAAATCAAGAGCAGGTACCACAGAAGAAAAGTCAGGAGCTGGTGTGGCACAGATTGGTTCACAAGGCAAACATATGACTGTATTTCCCAGCCTCCCCTGCAGTTAGCTATGGTCATTACCTGAGTAATGAAGAGTGGGTAGGAATGATGCCAGCCACTTCTAATCCTTAGCCTGTAAAAACCTCCCTATGTGAGTGTTCATATTCATTTTCACTCTCTCTCACTCTGACAGCTAGATGTTGAGTTCAAAGCACTTTTTTTGAGCAGCATGTTAACTCCATCAGCCTGGGTGCATGAGTGAAGCAGAAAACCCTCTATTCTCACATCTGTTATCAAATGAATTTATGATAACAGGAAATAAGCTTCTAATGTACTTAAACCACTGAGACTAAGGCTGCCTTTGCTATAACAGCTTGCATTACACTGTTTAATAAGAAAAGCCTACAATGAGTAACAGGAAGCCTTGGTGGGGGTGGTGATGATTGAACCAACCAAATGTTCAACCAAAATGGAGCTTGAGCAAAGACTGCAGAATAGCAATATAAAGTGCAGAGAACATGACATCAGGAGACATGGAAGATTAGGGTCACAGGATTTTATCAATGGCTACACACTGAGTAAATAGGCCACTTGGGAAGAAGTGGTGAGATCTTGTCAACCTGAGTAAATGTATCCTAAATGAGATATGTCTCAATAAGTACTTATAAACATAAAAGGTCTGCACTAGGTATATGGCCACTTGTGATATTAAAGACTGCGATGAAGAGACAGGCCTGGTGGATAATTGTTGGGAGCCGGCGACCGCACCATGAATATGGTGCTGGTCTCTGCTTCCGCTTCGTTAGCGGTTGGAGTTGTTAGAAGTAAACAACTCCTTGTAAGGCTGTGGGCTGGGCTCTGGCCTGCTTCCGCTGTGCTGTACCTATTAGACTTTCCCGCAAGGTACTAATTCATTGGCGGGGCTGGGTACTTAAGCTAGGGCAGACCGACCGCTCGCTCTCTTGTTCCTGTTTTCTCATCATGATTCAAAGGTCCTGAGTAAACTGCTGAAAGAAGAATCCTGTGTCGTGTTTCCCTTACTGGCGAGGGGTCGCAACACATAATAGACTCTCAGTAAAGTTTTTAAAAACAAATAAGCAAGTGGATCAAAGAATGAATTGATGTTTTTTTGGAAGTGGAGGCATCAGACACTAAATAAACATGTTTGTCACTTGAAGTTCTGTTACTATCACACACTCATGTGATGAACAAACCTTACAGCAGGATATCACCTAGATGACAGTTAGATCCAGTACTTTCCAATCAACAGAATGCTTATATCTCCGTTATCCTTGTAACTGCACCGTGAGGTCATGCCTTGCACAATATAGAGCTACTATATTAACTCCAGGTTTCATTTTTGTTCCATTTTTTCTTACATAGGACACAAATAAAATTTTATTAGACATCAATAAAATGGAACTTTGTATACACCTAGACTGGCTCTTCCATTCTCAACAGTTTGGCCCTGGAATCTATCCACTTTTTCCATCTCTATGCCATTACGCTGATCTAAGTAAGTCAAAATCATTTTTCTCAATGTCTACTAAAATAACCTCCCAACTTTCCTGAAAGATTTTACAAAATAAAAATAATACAGAGCTATCTGTAACTTCAAGAGAGTCAAACACAACATCTAATATCAGGTCGATTTCTGCCATTGCCAGCAAAACAACAACAACACAGTATAGCAAGAAGTGGTCCAAGAGAGCCCGCCAACCCCGAACCAAC
Organism: Urocitellus parryii; assembly: GCF_045843805.1. NCBI lineage: Eukaryota > Metazoa > Chordata > Mammalia > Rodentia > Sciuridae > Urocitellus > Urocitellus parryii. Next base: position 64,323,267 of record NC_135531.1, on the reverse strand, counting down.
TCACATGTCTTCTTCTTGAGGATCCGTATTCCCACATCTACTTATGTCCCTATTAAGAAAGGCCTGAGGTGTCTTCCTAAAACCAATTCTGTTCGTGCCATACCTCTGCTTTAGGTTCATCAATAACTTGCATTAATCTTAAGTTCAAATCCAGAATCCTTAATTGACCTACATGGCATCTGTCCCTACTTATATGTAAAGTCTTGCCTCAAAAAACCTGTCACTCTCTGCCTCCCACTCTAAGTACCAGTGAGACTGAACATCTTCTACTATCTTGGTCACTCTGTCAGCTTTGACATCAGAGCTTCCCACTTGCTGCTTACTTTGCCTGGAAGACTCTCCCTTTTCCCTAAGAAACTCCATTTTATCCACTCCTCTGAAATGGTTTTTCATAATGAGAATCATAATTGTATTTCTTCTTCAATTGTATTTACTACTCCATTGTCTTTCCTGCTGGACCATAAACTTATCTCCACAATTCCAGGAGCACAATATGTGCTCAATAAATAGTTGCTGAATTCAATTCAATTCAGTTCTGAAGACTTCATATAAAATAAATCAAGATGAGGTTAAAAAATTAAATTTTCTTTGCATAGTTGTTGTGATAAAATAAATCAATGTTTTACTCTAACATTTACCCAAAATGCAATATAAATATAAAGTTTTACTTTAATAACTCACTCCTGCATAAATGTAAGATGACACCAATTGGAATAGACTAGGCTGATGCTACAGATGGTTTAAGGACAGATAAAATAATGCCATCTGTGAATGTATAAGACAGCCTACACAGAGAGCTACTGTCTTAAAATTAAATATTTTCTGAAATACAGAAAGAGAAAAACCTAAGTCATGTTTATGAATTCTGCTAAAAAAAATTTTAAGAGATATGAAACTAAATATCTTAGAGACTAAAAAGGTTGTGCTGATTTGGCTGGGAACCTGCAAAAGCAAAAAGGGAGTAACTTTTATTCTAACCTAGTATCAGTGTAGGCAAAAGCATCATTTGTACCACGAATCATTTTGGGTTCAAAACAGCCTCCTCTAGGAAAAGTAATAGCTCAGAGGCTAAGAATTTGGGCTTAGAAGGCAGGTGACCTTGGTTCAAATCCAGGCTCTGCCACTGACCAATTATTTAGTCTTGCCCTAATTTCTCCATCAAAGATAAGAACAACAATGGGCCTTAACTCTATGTGTCATAATAATTCAATAATATATGCCAACACTTAGTACAGTGCTGTCTGCATACAAACTACTCATTAAATATTCACTGCCTCCATCATCATCATCATCATCATCATCATCATCATCATAAAAGAAAGGGAGAAATTGTACCCAAAAATTAAGTTTGGAAATAACTCTGGGTAGACAAACCTTAACACATAGATATAAAGACAGGTATTTCGTGAAAAGTGAACAAGGAAAGATTAAGTAAGGAGAACTAGTCCTGGAATCTCAAGTATGATCTGATAGTGATAATTTGAAGCATTATGTTGCGACAGATTTAAATTTTAAATTTTAGCCTGTAAAAGGTAATACACTTTAAAAATACACATTAAGAAAGCAAGTTATTACTAATTATCGGTATTTAAATGAATGGGGGGAGAGTGAAAGGATGTATGGTACCATTTATCACAAATTGCTCATCATTGGGGTGGCTCTAATTCCACTTTTATCTCCTCTATGCAGATCAGAATGTAAATGAATGACTTCTAAGTTTTTAAAAATAAAATACATACCTTAAAATTATTTTTAAATAACAAGTAGTTATAAGATCTTCCAAGAAATTCTAATAAAGTAGATGTCAGCCACCAGAATCAGGAATCCTTATTTTAGTATTAAGAGATTTGGTGAGTCTGACAAGCAACAGAATAGGAAGCAGCACTATCCAATAAATGATGATAAAGATATTATTCCAAGTGTGATACTAAACAATGTAAACAAACAAAAAGAAGGCATCTGAATCATTTCATTCCAGAAGCCAAAAATAAAAAATAAAAAAACAATGGTTATGATGTCCTGGTTATAACAAAGATTCTTCTTTACCATGAAAGACCCAAGGACTAGTTGTAGGTGTCACTGGAGTCCTTCACATTTAGAGATGAACTGGGTGATAACATTAGTATCTGTTGTGTGTGTCACTTAAAAAACCATGTGACCTATAGTTACTGTCAGTGATGGAGTCTGTACCTACCAGTTAGGCCTGGGAGATGCACCACATTTCAAACATAAAGGTATTTGTAGAGAAGCAGCTGAAATGAAAACTGCTAGAAGGACTGTTTGGATTTCCATTTTTTACTGAAAGGTTTGCTTTAAAGACAAATAACTGAAATTAACAAACTCAATTCAGAAAGTAATACAATGGTCATTGATATGACTAAACGTACTATCTAAATAACCCTCTACTAGAAACATGAACCACACGTCCTTAGTGTTTTCCTCAGACCCAAGCATTATTACCTGCACCCATCTAATTTGCCTTTCATGCCCACCATTCATTTGTTCAATGAACTATACTAAGTATCTAAGAACTAACTGGCTGAAGAAGGTGGTTAATGTTCACACTATGAACTTTCTGAGCCCTGACTACTGTAAAAAGCTGTACTGTATTGACAAAAAGTAACAAATTTTAAAAAAATTAATTATAACAATGTGATAAAATTATAACTGAGCTATGATCCAAGTTCAATGGGAACACAGGGAGGTACATCTAATTTTCAGGGTCTGGGTGGACTTCCCAGGAACAGCTATTGTCTGAGTGAAGAACAATAAAAATTAGTGGAAAATGGAAAGTGAGGGTGAGGAAATGTGACCAAAGAACATGAGAGGTAAGTGTGGCCACATGAGCAATCAGGCCAAACAGCAGCTGTGACTATCTTGGAAGCAACTGGAACCAACGCTAATAGCTTGGAGAGGCTTAAGAACAGTGGCAGGAACAGAAGGCTGTTTCAGAAACCCAGAACAGCACTGAAGGCCTGAACTTGAGGAAAGGATATGGGAATGGAAAGCAGTTTCAAGACATATTAAGGACACACAAATAAAAGCAGCTATCATGGGTTAGATGAGAGAGGGAGGGAGGAAAGGAGGGAGGGAGGGAGGGAGGGAAAGGAAGCAACACACTGGGTAACAGGATGCACTATCATCCACAGATATAGTTCAAATGGTGCAGACATGAAGAAAAAGCATTTTTTTAAATGAAATTATATTCTAAAGAGCTATTCTGAATTATTACATGTGGTAAATTACAAATTATCCAACAAGTTTTAAAGGATTTTCATTACTCATGTCCTAATGAGGCAATATTTTGCCAGCAGAGTACAATTCATTGAACAGAATAGTTTTTTGACAGCTACGCTTCATTACAGGTTTAGTACACAAATCTGAGTCTTTGAAAAACAGCAATGTGAATTCTGTTTCTGGTAATGGTGGGAATAGGTACTTCCAGACCATCCCTCCCACTCACAAGATGAAACATAAAACTATCCTCATAAAAGCATCAAGAAACTAACAAAATGGTAATTAATAATAACTCTATAAAAATTTTTTTTTAAAAAAGCAAAACCCCAGAGGAATAATTCAGGAGCCTAAGCTACTTTTGTACAGAAAAGACATGCTAGAACTTTTTGCTATGAAAATGATCCTTGTAGGGCTGGGGTTGTGGCTCAGTGGCAGTGCACTTGCCTCTCATATGTGAGGCACTGGTTTTGATCCTCAGCACCACATAAAAATGAATAAACAAAATAAAAACATTGTGTCTATCTATAACTAAAAAAATTTAAAAGAAAATGAGCCTTGTAGTAAGGGTGAACTTTTGATTGTGTTTAGCATCATTTGTTTTAGTCCTTACAAAAGTTTAGACACTGAACTTGAATGAAGATGGTCCCAGCTGGGTATAGCAGCACACATCTGTGTCAGTGTCCCCCCAATCGGCTCAGGAGGCCACAAGTTCCGGGCTAACCTTAGGAACTTTGCAAGGCTCTAATTAACTTAGTGAGACCCTGTCTCAAAATTAAAAAATAAATAAAAAATAAAAAGGGTTGGGGATGTGATTCCGTAGTTAAGAGCCTCTGGGTTCAATCCCTGGTATTTTAGTAATGCCTCCAACAACCTGGTAAAAGCAAATAAAAGTTCTCTCTGAGAGAAAAGCACCTTCATTCCATTCTTCACATTATTCCCCAAAATAATTTTCCAAATAATATGACCAGTACATAAACAAAGACAGCCAAGCATAAAAAGAAAACAGATGATTAAGAATCAACAGAGACAACAAATAATAGAAACAAACACAAAAGTACTAAGGTACTAGTTAGAAAATGAAAAATAACAAATTCAAAAGAAGTCACCAAAGGAAAGCAAAAGAAACACAAAGAAATTAGGAGGTGAATCAGCTATATAATTTTAATTGGTTTTCAGATGATCTTTCTTTGCTCTCTGTAAGATTTTTATCTCCAACGTAGCATTATCCAGTTTCACTATGATTTAGCAAAATGTGGATTTCTTGTTTCTTTCCAATAGCACTTTGGATATGTTATGCTTTCTAAATCTAAGAATTCACATCTATCATGAATTATGAAAAAATTCTCTTTCTTTATCATCTCTTTGAATATGGTTTCTTCCCATTCTAATTTTCTTTTCTTTTTCTGGAAATCTGATGAAGTCTATGTTTGACTACTTAGGTTTGTCTTTCAATCTCTATCACACTGTCAGTTTGCTACATTCTAGGTAATTCTTTCACATATTCTTATACAGGTAGAGTATCCCTAATTTGAAAAATCAAAAATCTGAAGTAATGAAAAATATGAAACATTTCAAATACTAACAGGATGCCAGAAGTAGAAAATGTCATATAATGAAATTTTGTCTCCTGCATAAAATTATTATAAAATTATTAAAATAAATATATTATGTAAATGATCTTTGGGCTACAGGGTATGAGGTATTTATAAAAGAAGATGTATCACTACGTAAAGGCAAATTTTCTAAAAAAAAAAAAAAATCTGAAACACTCTGTCCCAAGAACCCTTATCCCAAGAACTTTGGATAAGGGATATTGAACCACCCATTTCCACTGTTGCATCTATTCTTGTTTAACCATCCATTGTTTTTAAACTGTATATGATGGTTTCTTTTTTTATTATTATTATTAGTTCTTTATAGTTACACATGACAGTAGAGTCCATTTTGCTATAATTATACAAGCATGGAATATACCTTATTCTAATTAGGATTTCCAATCTTGTGGCTGTACATGATAGTGAGATTCACTATGATATAGTCATATATGTACAAAGTTATGTCACATTCATTTGCTGGTAAATGGATGGATATGGAGATTATCATGCTATGTGAAATAAGCCAATACCAAAAACCCAAAGATTAATGTTTTCTCTGATATGTGGAAGCTAACCCACAGTAAGGGGGAGTGGGGATAGAAATTCAGTGCAGTAAACAAAGGGGAATGAAGGAAAGGGAAGGGGAGGGGACAGGAAAAGAACAAACAGTGAAATGAATAAAAAGGTTTCTTTTTAAAATCAACCTGAACACTTTTGATGGTATATTTTATTATTCTGTCTTTTTCTTTTCTTTTTTAATATTTTTTTAGTTGTAGATGGACATAATACCTTCATTTGTTTATGTTTTTATGTGGTGCTAAGGATCGAACCCAGGGCCTCATTTGTGCGAGGCAAGAGCCCTACCACTGAGCTACAACTCAAGCCCTTTTCTTTCTTTTTTTAAAATATTTTTTTAGTTATACATGGACACAATATCTTTATTTTGTTTATTTATTTTTATGTGGTGCTGAGGGTCTCACACATGTAAGGCAAGGGCCCTACCGCTGAGCCACAACCCCAGCCCCCCCACCTTTTCTTTTCTTTTAGAAACTGGGGATTAAACCTAGGGGTGCCTTCCCACTGAGCCTACATCCCTAGTCCTTTTTTTTTATTTTTCTTTTTTCAAGACAGTGTCTTACTGAGTTGCTAAGGCTGTCCTCAAACTTTCAATCCTCCTGTCTCAGCCTCCCACATTGCTGGGATTAGAGGTATATGGTATCGGGCCTAGCTAATTTTTTTTTCTATTCTCATTTTTTAATACTCTTTTGTATTTCTTTTAACTTGGTAACTAGATATTTGTCTGAGGCACAATCAAAACTGCATTAAGTAAATTTCACAGCTTGGAAACTGCCAGACTACATAGACTCTGTAATCTGGAACTGTAAACCTGTGAGAGAGGACCTAGGGTTAAGAATTCTTGAAAACGATTCCCTGTGACATGACGAGACCAGCCAAAATACAAACCTCTGTCAGCTCTCTCTGAAATTATAGTGCTTTATGGTAATATGAGGTACTAAGTTTCCCTAACTTAAACAGACCCAAGTCCTTGTATTCTGTCTCCCACAAAGTAATTAAAACCCAATCCTGATTTTCAAGGTCTGCAAAGGCCAAGAGAGCAGCAGTGACAGCCAATTCACCATTTCCACTCCTTTCCTAGTCTGCTCCCTGAGTTCCTCCATTAATTTTTATATACAAGCTCAGCTATGTCCTAAAAGGAAACTCTTTATACTTCCAACATATTTAGTTACTTCTCATTAGGGAGGTTTTTATGTTACTGAGTTGACAGGAAATGAAGTTCTCCCATAGGAAGCACTCTGAGGGGAAGAATATTCTGAAAATCCCTAATAAAGGCATAAAGGTGGAGAAAGATAAAGCAGGAGAGCCAAGAAAATAATTTATCTCCTTCTCCATCTCTCCTGTATTCCTCCTCCTTAGCCCCAATGAAATTTGCCATTTCTTGTAAGCATTTGAGCTGTTCTAGATCTCACTGAGAATTCCAGTACTGTAGAAAAAAGCAGAGGGCAGCTCAAAGTTCCTAGTATGTGTGTCTCAATAAATGCTAGCTAATATATCTGTGTTGACAGGGAAGGCATTTGGGTTATAGCCCTAAGATTCATTTTTCCCCCCTTGGTAGAAGCTATTCCCCTTTCCACACTCATTCAGTTACAGAGCAAAGGACAAAGGCATGGGGTCAGCTCCAGTCAATCACAGTTCTCAGTTATGTGCCACTGTCATGCTCCCTTTCCATTTATGAGCAAGAATGCATCCCATCAGGCTGAGTAAACCACAGTCAGCATGGGGAACACTGTGATAGCAGACTCATGGAACATAGGAAACCACAAAGAATAAACAGAGCCTCTCAGAGTCGTTAATTTCAAATAGTTCCAGGGAGTTAAAAGTGGCATTTAGTTTTGCTGATATAAATTAAATGTTAAGTGGAAGGAAATATGTAACCTTCTATTACTTCATCATTTAGGTCAGGGTAATGAATTAGAAATACAACCATTAATACTCCAAACATATGGGATTACCAAAATAGGAGCCATTTAATTATTCAAAAGAAGTAGCTACCAGTAAATGTACTTAGTGCTTTAGAAATCACACCAAAAAAGTAGTCAAGGCGCTAATTCCTAATACAAACAATCTTCTAGTCCCTTAATTTTAATTATGTATGTGATTTAAGTGTCAGGAATTAACTTAGCATGTTTAATTCTCTTAAGCAGTTTTCTAAAAATAGAATTTGAAGTATAAAAGCATTCTTCATTTCCTCTAATTGTAGTATTGAGATATACAGTGTGTAACAGGTGTTTTCTTTTAGACATAAAAGCTTTCACTACTTGTACCTCCTTCTCCTCCCTGTAGATTATACTTTTCCAAAGTGGATAAAAAATTCCCTGAGAATAGAACTCCATCTTGTCACTGAGATTGAATAATATAAATTCAAAATAACTATCTTGTATTATTAAGAGAAAGCTCAGATAAGGGCACTGTGGATATTATGGCCCCAGTGATGTCACAGGGAGGAAAAGAATATATATGCCTATTTACTTTTTCTCTTTTCAAAACAAAAAACCTCTGGAGGGACACACAACAAAATAACAGGCCAGGGGGCCCAGGCAGATATGGGGCAGGTATGAGAGGCAAACACTGCATTATGTAATTTTTCACATCTTTAAAGCTTTCCAACTTTTGTGAAGTTTTAAAAATTTAAATAAGCTGATTTTTTTTAATTCTAAAAAAAAAATGTACTATCGAGTTGAAACAACAACAAAGGGGGAAAAGCCATTTGTCAACAGACTGCTGGGTGTTCACTAAACATTTCTTCTTCCTCCTTGACAAACAAGCTGATGACATTCGTCAGCCTCTTTTGCAGTGAAGTGTGACCATCAGAATGGATTGTAGCCAGTGAGGATGTGAGCAGAAGAGATATATGTCACTGCAAGACCTGGATCATACAAAAACAAAAACATATACCCTTCATTCCTTCTCCTTCTATTGGCTGGATGGCAGTGCCCAGGATGACCTTGGAAGCCGTATTTATGACAGCAGAGCTCCTGAAGTTTCTAAATACCTGTGTGATGAGAGTTCTACCCCACTCCCAATCTGGAAAGGTCCTGGATAGTTTATGTTTATGCAAAGAAAAAAATTAATTTTCACTCTACTGCGGTCTTTTTGTTAGAAGTTAGCCTCCCTAACCAATGTACTGCCTGTAGTGTTAACAAATATATTGAATACTTAGTTAATCAGAACATGAAGTTGATCTCTCTAAATTCCCAAGACTTAGTCAAGTCCAGAGCATTAAATTAAAAAAAGAAAGGCTGTGATCCATGCCTAACCCTACAAAGACACTAACTGTCACATCACTCTGAGAAGGGACCCACACAGAGACTCTATCTACTCTACCAGCATGGACAAAGGCATGGGGTCAGCTCCAGTCAATCACAGTTCTTCTTACATTCTGGACTATAGTAATAGGCAGAAGAAAACACAGACAAGTACCAGATTCAGGAAGAGAATGGGCCTAGACAGATCCAAGAGAACTACTTGAGCACCCAGCCTCTTTCCTGCTGTCACAGGAACCCTGTAGCTGGGTCATCTTGTGACTGTATCCCCATCCTCTAGATCAAAATGTAGTAGAGATCAAATGCCCTCAGGTCCAATATAGGCTTTCCACATAGATAAACAAAGGGACCTACTTATGATGCTAGTGAAGGTGCAGCAGCAGTGTCACTTAAAAAAAAAAATTGTGCATAGGGGTTGGTATTGTGGCTCAGTGGTAGAGCGCTTGTCTAGCATGTGCCAGGCACTGGGTTTGATCCTCGCCACCACATAAAAAATACGTAAATAAAATAAAGTTATGCTACGTGTGTTGGCACATGCCTGTAATCCCAGTGGCTCGGGAGGCTGAGGCACAAGAATCATGAGTTCAAAGTCATCTTCAGCAACTTAGCAAGGCCCTAAAACAATTTAGCAAGACCCAGTCTCTAAATTAAATATGAAAAAGGGCTGGGAATGTTGGTCAGTGGTCAAGTGTCCCTTGGTCCAATCCCCAGTAACCCCCCAAAAATGCATATGTATGTATTTTACATAAAATTATTTCTTAAAAGTAAAACATCATATAGTCATGTACCACATTACAATGTTTTAGTCAATGATGGACTGCATATATGATATTGGTTCCATAAGATTACAATGTAGCTGAAAAATTCCTATTGACATCATAGCTGTCCTAATGTCATAGTGTAGCACATTACTTATGTGTTTGTGGTGAAGCTGGTATCAACAAACCTAGTACACTGTGAGGGGTAAAAAGATAGAGTACATACAACTATGAACAGTATATAATACTTGATAATGAAAACAGTTATGTTACTGGTTTATGTATATATTATACCCTAATCATTATTTTAGAGTGTATTCCATCTACTTATTAAAAAAAAAAAGTTTACTATAAATCAGTACATGGCCTCTTCATACACCTTGTGCACACCCTGTCTCTTGATAGCAACACTTTCTCCTGTGCTTATCTTCATCTCATGTTGTTTTGTTCATCACAGTTCTGGAAGTAACAGAGCTATCCCAAATGGACAGCCACATGGCCCACGTGTGTAGTCAGGTCCATGTAAACAGGCTCTATGATGCCTGCACAATAACAAATCTGCCTAACCACACACTTCTCAGAACACACAGCAGCATTAAGTGATGCATGAGTGTGCATCACCCCACCTGCATCCCTGATGCCAGTTAACATACTTTCTACTTCTTGTTTTTATATTTTTATCATTTCTGTATGAAACCCTAATCAAAATAGAATATTACAATGTATTACAAAATTTAAATAAGTGATAATATTAATGTACTATATAATTGTTTTAGGTTCATTCATGTTGATATGTATAGATTTAGGTCTTTTTGTTTAACTATTATATGATATTACAATATATGGCCAGATAATTTACTTTCCATTCCTCCATTAATAAATATGCTGCTTCCAATTTTTTAGTATTACAAAGACCACACATATTTTCTTGACTATAAAAATTGATACTAGGATCAATAATAATCCTTTATATATATTGTCTCATCTGCTTTTCACAACTGGATGAAGTAGATGTCATAATTTCCATTTTACAGGTGAAGAAACTAAAGTATACAAATGAAGAAATCAGAACTCAAGCTGAAGTTTCTTTAGCTCTAAAAATAGGCTTTCAAATAGGCCTCTAAGTGCCTGGCTGGGTAATGTTGGACAATTAACCTAAGTCTCAGTTTCTTCATTTATAAAACAGAAAAAATAGATAGCTCTATTTTTAGATAGTTGAATATTGACTTAAAAATGCAGCACAGTGATAGATTAATTTCCCACCCTGCCATTTTCTTTCCACTCCCTTGATCCTTCTGAGCTTCTCCAAAAAAGAGATGTGCTCACAGAATGACAAATCTTGCCTCTTTCACCTCAGCTCTTCTCCCAATCTATCTTGGCTATTTTTCTTTCTTGAAATCTTAGTTATGAACCTCACTCCTTTCTCACTCCTAAAATCAATGTAACATTTTACATAAATATGTTTACCTGAAAAACTATAGTCCAGGATGTTTAACAAAGATGAGATGAGATGAAAAGATGATTTCTCAGATAACTGTACCATAGGCACAAAATTATAGAATGTTCCTAATTTACAAAATTCAATGGTTTTTGCAAACTCACTTTAGAAATTGAATAAATGTGCAAAATATTTAAATGACAGTCAAAACACTTCTTCCCATTTAAGACATGGGTACATTTAATCTACCTGTGCCAAAAGGTGACAAGATTTGAAGTGATAAACCTATTTGTTGTAGGTTTAATTGTGTACGTCCAAAAAAGGTAAGTTGAAATGCCAACCCCAGAACCTTATTTGAAAATAGAGTTATAGCAGATGTAATGAGTTAAGGTGAGGTCATATTGGAATGAGGTGGCCCCTAATCTGACTGTGTCCTTATTAACAGAATGCCATGTGAAGAGTCACGCACACAGGGAGAACACCATATGACCATGAAGGCAGAGATTAAGAAGAGGTATCAACAAACCGAGGAAAAGAAAAATCACAGTGCCCCCAAATGTTTCTAAGTAAATTTCAACCCAAATGTGTTTAGAGTTGTGAATTGAACCTTTTATATAATACTTAAAACCAGCTACATCTAAAGGCAGAACAAAGTACCTTCCTATCACCCAGTCTGCTCTCTTCCTCAGTTATGTGACTTTGTCTGAGTAACTTCTACCATAATACCACTACAGATGTGGAAAGAACACAAGATGCTGCCACACATTTCTTGCAGTGTTAAGTACAATGTTTCATACTTGGCTAAGCAATTATTTCAGTAAATAGGAATAAGTAGTTTTTATCAACTAATTTTATAGCACTAAAAGAATCATATAAAGGAAAACTGCCTCTTCTAAGAATTCTTTAAAATCAATTTTCTTAGAGAAATGTCTTCTCTTACAGAGAAAATAAGGTCTTTGGACTACTAAGATTTTCAAATAGACTCATTTGTTCATGATTATTGATTATCGACTATATTCAAAGCACTTTGAGACTCAGTTCCCAATGTAGTTTGTGTGCATGTTGTGGGCAGAGGGTAAAAAGGAGAACAAAAATCTAAAGGAGTTCATTTTCCACAGAGGGAGGAAGGAAAAGCAGACTTCACAAAGGAGCTGAGGGTCTTGAGAGAGTCACCAAACTCCTCAGTTTCAGCTCTGGAAATTCCAACATTCAGAGGACACACAGAGGATAAACAGAGAGCAGAGGAGATGCTGAGGAAGCAGCCAGCAAACTAGGAAAGAAAAAAAAAAATGGGTAGAAGTTTCTACTTTAAAAAAGAGAATCAACTGTGCCAAGTTCCTGAAATAAGTTATATCTCAGCATGTTGTAAGAACTGTAATTAGCAAGGAGGAACATAATCATATATATACTCTATTAAAGCCAGACTCAGAGAGTTAAGGATCATTTTTTCTCTCATGTGTGGAAGCTAAGGAGAAAAAAGGCAAAAAAGACAGATCAATAGGATAGTGAAAAAGAGTCAGAGGGAGGGAAGACGGGAGGGAAGGGGGGGTTGAGGAATAAAATTGATAAAATTACATTATGCAAATATGAGAACGTCATAAAAGGGGTGCGATATCACATATAATTATCATGCACCCATAAAAATTATTTTTAAAATGAATGAGGAGTACCGAGTGAAAATGGAGAAGGGCAAGACAAGAGGCATGGAAATGCTTAATTTCCTCAATAAACACTAAAGGCTTTATTTGAACTTCCTTTCATAAAACAGTGAATTTACAAAAAGGCAAAATAATTTAATATTACTTCTTAACAGGAATTCAGTACTTTCATTGTTGTTCAAATAATTCATCAACTGTAAGGGAAGGAACTGATTTCTCAGATTCTGATTTATGATTAATAGTCTACTGTTTTGGGTGTGAGTGTGCACGCATGTGTGTGGCACATGAACATACACATGTGTACATGCAAACATATAGCTACATTTCTAAGAAATCAATATCTCAGGACTGGCAATATAGCTCAGCGGTAAAGTGCTTGCTTAGCATGCACAAGGCTCTGGGTTCTATCCCCAGCATGTCAGAGAGTTGGGGCGGGGGGAGGAAAAGATAACAGTAAAAGAAAGAAAAAAACCAACTATCTTATTGAGGGAAATTCTGTTAGCAATCTGTTTTGCACAGTCAACTTGAACATTTCCTGTGATACCAATGTCCTAACAGATATGTGGGTCTGGAGTGCTGGAGAAAAGGGTGACAAAGTCATCAGCACATGAGTTTCAGGAGAAGTCATAGCCACAGACAAGGTCCTACATAGTGAGAAGTGAGAAGAGGCCCCAAGAGAGAACTCTGGAAAATGTCAACATGGGAGGAGCAGGTAGCAAAGGAGATACCATTTTTTTTTGTTTTTTTGTTTTTTTATTTTTTTTTTTATTGTTGGTCATTCAAAACATTGAGATACCATTTTTTTTTAATCAATATTTTTAATGTAGCATTATGCTACTGAATCTTGAATACTTTTTTGATTTGTTTTGTTTTTCCAGTAGTGGAGATCAAACCCAAGGCTCTGTACATAAAAGGAAGTGCTCTATCACTGAGTCACAAGGCCAGAACTTTGATCATTCTAAGATAATCCAATATGTTTTGGAAATAATTATTTTACCTAAAATATTATTTAAAAGACCCGTCCCATACATCACAGATGAGCCTGGGGTACAGACTCATTGAAAATCAATATTTACAGGCATAATTTGTATTTTGGGCTTTTCATTAAGCCAGTAAAGTACATAAAGCAAATATATAGAAAGGAAAGACAAGGCTGGGGCTGGGGCTCGTGGCAGGGCGCTTGCCTGGCACGTTGTGAGGCACTGGATTCGATCCTCACCACAACATAAAATAAAATGAAGGCATGTTGTCCAACGACAACTATAAAAAAAAATAAATAATAATTATTATTATTTAAAAGAAGACTGACAAAGCCATCACAACTCAAACAAGCAGAAAAACTCAGTTTAAAAATGAATTCAATATAATTGATTTAATTTTAAAAGGACTTAGGACAGACTAATAGCTAGCCAATGTGACATTTATTATAAGAAGTCAATAAACCACACTGGAGCCTCTTCTTGCCTAAAATTATCAGAATACATAAAAACTACCAACCATTACACATAAGAAAAATAAAAGGTTATTTGTAAATGCCAATACAATATCAGTAACATAGTCTCAATAATTTCAGTAAATTCAGTAGGTCTAATAGTCAATAAAGCAAAAAACATTTATACTTTCTAAAAGTCACTAGTAAAATTCTGTACCAAAGAAGCCATTTGATAGAATAAAAAGGTGGTGGGGTGGAAAATCTTCTGAAACTTGAACGCTTGGTCCCAGATTTATGAACTATGTTGTAGCCCTGAGAGCTAGAAGAGGCTAAAAATAAACAATCTTAAAGGACTTAAAGAGAATTCACAGATGACTGACAAACAATGGGATCTTGCAGAACTTTGGGAGATCTGCCTTATCTTGCTCAATTCCCTTGTCACCCATTATTTGTTCCATGATCTCACTCCAGAAGAAAACCAGACCTTTAACTAACATTTGGCTGTTGTCAGTGTCAAAGGCAAAATGCTTGCCTGGAGGAAGCACTGATGTGGATCAGCTCTGCACTTAGATTGGTGTTAAAGAGAGAGAGACGGAGGGAGAGAACAATAATAAAACTATAGCTGAGCCACTGTCTAAAGACTTGATGGTTTTTTTCTAGGCATCTGTTTGAAATAGGTTGCGAGAGCCATGAGGATTTAACTGGAATTATTGTATGTGTATTTTTGTTTTGTTTTTGCAATGCTGGGTAGTGAAAACAGGGTCCTGCACATGCTAGACAAGTGCTCTACCACCAAGCTATACCCTCAAGACCTTAAAGTTGATTTTAATGGATTGGGAGGATAAAAGTTTTAAAACCAAGATCTAGGGGAAAAAAAATTTTGGCAAATATAAGCATTAGGCCAGCATAAACTTCACACTTGAAAGCATCAGTGTTTATTGGCATATTTTCTCTCAGTCTTCCTCAGAAAATAGGATACCAGGGAATACAGGATTCAGTCCCCAAAGAGCAGACAAACATGGTCTACTTGAATTCATCTCAAAATTGTCATTTCATTTCATCAGAAAATTAAACTAAAGGAGATAATTCCACTTTTAGGGTTTCTTCTTTACTTTGTAAATTTCTGATGTCTTAAAGTCTTCATGAAAGGAAATCAAAGTGACTGAAGTGATTTGGTAATCTTCATCATCAATGTGTCTTAGAGCTTATTACCAACAACATCTGTTCTCCCTTATTGAAGATAGTGACCCTATCTTACTAATCCTCAAGTAAAATGGAGCTAATAATAGCATTTACTTAGTGAGGCTGTTGTGAGGTTTAAAAGACACATAAAGCCCCCCAGCAGAGTGCCTGGTATGAGATAAAGAGCTCAAAAACAGTGGTCAGGATTATTGTCTCATTTTATCCCTTACTGCAATCCAGTAAGGAGGAATTTTACCATTTCAAGGGTGAGAACACTGAGGCCTAGTGGGGTTGACTCAGCCAACAGGGCTGTTACACAGCCACACTGCTCACCAGCACACCATGCTTTGGTACAGCCACGTGGAGCAATGGCTAGTGTCCCTCAGCCTATAGAGTCAGTGATGGAATTTGATCTGGGCTTTCCCTCTACCACCTGTGAAACACTGAATAAGATAAGTGCTCTGGATCTGTTTCCTCATTTTAAGGACCTACCTCAGAGAGTGATTCTGAATATTAAATACATAATAAAGAGCTCAAGAAGAACATATATTCAGTAAGCATAAACTGGACTCTTGTCAAGTGTCAGCACTGTTGTAGGCTAGAGTTCCTACATTTATCTGTTTATGAGTCATATGGGGAACTTTTATAAATTCCAACTGCCCAGCCACAATGGAGACCAGTTAAATCACAATCTTTGAGGTTGGACACAGGCATCCGAAGCTTCCCACAATTCCAATGTGCAGACATACGTGAAAATCACTGTGTTTCAGGCACCTGACTCAAGTACCTTCCCTGAAGGAGTCCTGGTCTACTAATTCTTACTTTCCTAAAAGTCTCACCTGCTTTGGATTTCAGCAGAAAAGCCATCACTGCTTTAACTCAGGTCCTCAGCACCCCTCTACCAATTGCTAACTTAACCACCGCATCGTCAATTAGTTCCCTCCTATAAGCCAAGCACTGACCATGTCACCCCTATGCTCAGAATCACTGAATTAACTGGCTCTGGCTACCAACTCCTCACCATCACCTTCAAAGCCCTCCATAAAAGGCACAGTTAGTCCCTCTAGCCCTACTCCCCCTGCTCCTTTTGCTGGTGATAACCCAAACTAACTAGATAACTCACTGTCCCTTGACAACATACCCATTTTCAATCTGCAAGCAGGTTCATTCTTGAGGATACAGGAAAAAAATCTTCAAACTATTAGATAATTTATTGCCAGTTATAAAAGAAATTTTTCCCCAATTTAAAATTGTGTTCTCATAAGTTATGGTAACCCTGGATTTTTAAGGAGGCTAACAACTTTAATTTCACAATTTTATAATATCAGATTAAACACACAAAAAACAATTCCTTTTACCTTAACTTAAGAAGTGGCTGGGTCACCCACTTCTTTAAATTCCGTCTCCCAAATGAAGTTTTTGTATGGTCTAAAACCCAAAGTAAACTTCCTTTGGTCTTCATATCAGTCTAAGAAAGATCAGAAAACAATTTTTTTTAACTAGACAATTATACTTGTGCCAAATCATTAGTTGTTCATGTACCTTAATTATTCCATCTATTCCAATTTTAAATCTATACATGTCTGGCATAATGTGTGGCCATAAGAAATGTCCATTTGATGTTTGATGAATGAAAACATATACACATAGATATATACACACATTCGCACAAGATAAGTACTGATATTTATCACAGAAAAAAGAAAAATCTGGGTAGTTTTTGGTTAACTAAAAATTAGTTAATCAGAAGGCTCTGTGGAAAGGGAGGCCAAAGTTAAGTGGCAAAGCAAGCACCTTCTGCTTCTATAATGACTCAAGTCCTGACAATAGAAAGGATCCTAAAGGATATTGGGATTATAGGTGACTCCTGCCTCAGGAATTGGATTTCAGAACTGATTGGATTTGAATAGGGAAGATGTGGCAGGAAAAAAAGAAAGCTTGGAATGCTGGAGCTGTGCCTGCAGGACTGGGACAGGAGCACTTCTACAGCCAAGGAATGTCCTTCCATTCCTGCTATTTGTTTCCTATCATGGGCAGTATGCAGAGCTAATGAGACCTGCAAGGACTGATGTGCAGACCCTAGATAACTCAGTAACAATGATAAAATTATTAATGAGTAAAAACAAGTCTGGCTGGAGTACACTAGGACAGACTGCAAAAAGGAAGAAACTAGGTAATACTATGCAGACCCAAATATCAAGAGAATAAAAATCAGTATTTACTTATTGCAACAGTAATATGTATTTCTGGAGAGTTTTAAAAACCATGATTCAGATGATTCAGATTTTCTAATACTCAACCAAATGATTTGAAATTGTTACTTTGTTTGGAATTGGTTTTTATTTATCACTTTGTTACAACACTAATTTTACAATATAATGTCTCACCTTCCAGTGATAATTTAATAAATGAAAATAATAATTTTAAAGTCTGCATTATCTTCATAATTCACCAACAAAGGCCAAATAAACAATGATGAAAGTTTGTGATGTGAGATATGATGCATCCTATAGTCAAGCTGAATATCACAATGACTTGTTCTACATGCTGATAATACTGAACAGTGCAAACAGTTCAACAAAGAGTCAAAGGCATGTAGGAAAAAATATATTCAACCAGATGCCACAAAAATCTACTTCATATTAATTTTCAAAGCTGATACCTTCCCAAAGAAATATTTATATAGAATGAGGATACAAAAATCAACTATCAGATGACAAGCAGAGCAGGCAGTTGAATACACTATTGCTCATTTCCATCTGCACTCCTAAAAACAGACTGCTACCTTACTCTAAATGTTTCTTTCAAAACCATTTTGAGTCAACTAGCCTTTGTGTGTACCTGACCTGGTTCTGTAGGATTTCCAGATTCCTTAATGTTGTTCCATTAATTGTCATAAATTCCATTTCCCTTGACAGCTGTTTGAAATTCCTGTGAGAGAATGAAATAAAATGAGCCAACATATAAAGTGCGTACGAAACTTTAAAAACTAATTTAGGAACCAAAAACAATACAGTAACACTATGATAAAAATTAGCATTTTTATAGAAAATCAAACCAAAAGGAGCAAAATGAAGTTTTACTGGGACAGTGTCTGCTCCAAGAGGACAGCTGATCTAACATCAAAAGCAAGGACATGAAAGGAAAGCAATGGTAACAATATTTTGTTTTTGTTTTACATTTCCCCAGGAATAGAACTAAATATAGTCTTTTATCACTAGCAAAACATGTGGTGGTATCTTTAAGAAAAGCTATGCAATTAGCTAGAAAAATATGTCAAGATACTAAAACTGTTTCTTTATTCTTTAGCATGACCTCATCTTGATAAACACTTTAAAAGCCTGTACTCAATATCTGATAGGTACAACAAATGTTATTTACTCTATAATTAACAATACTCATTAAGGTTGCCAATGTTTATAAATATAAAACAGAAAGAATAGCAAAAGTTATTTCCTTAAGCTTAAAGAACTCTCGGTGCTCCTTATGTCCCCATAACTACCCAAAACTAAATTTAAAATTCAATAAATTTCAAATAGGCTTGAGAATGGAAATGCAACATAATAAATGTATGTACAATTCCAATTCATGTTAAGAAGTCTTAATCAATGTATTACAGCAATTCAATTTCCTTTATCAGTCAATCAGACATTTCTGCCAATAGCACTTAACAGACTTGATGGCTTATTTTTAAGGAGTAGAAAAATAATGGCAGTTCATTTAACTAAATAAGGAAAGCATTAGTGTTACGTTGTCAAACCTAACAGCGTTTCTCACGCTGAAAATGAGACTAAAGTAAGAATCTAGTTTCCGTAGCCAGTTATGGAATTGAGTCCTCATCTAGGAATCTATATAACCAAAAATCAAAGCTCAAAGAAACAGTATTCATAGAGAGATCCCTTTTCTTCTAGATGACTCCCCCAACCAAGGCCCACAGCCCTGGAAAAGAGAAACAACTTACTTCATGTTAGGAACGTTGCCTAGTTACTGAACACTGTTCTTTGGCAGTGTAATTTGTCTGCAACAGGTTTGATCTACTTTGCAAAGGATGATAACCTATTAATGATTTTCAAAGGGCAGCAATTCCAAAACTGATAGATGGCAGGTATGTGTGGCTTTTCTCTCTCTCTTATAGGAGTCAATTTAATTTGTTTTGAATTTCAGCAATTTATGTTGTATTTCTAACCTCCTTAATAAATCTAAGTTCCTTGGAGGCAAGGGTTATTTATTTATGTCTTACTCATCTTGTACAATCACCTAGCAGACTATAGATGCCCAGCAAATGTCTGCCACTTTCCTAGGAGGAAGCCAGTTTTGGTTTGTTTTTTTTTTCCTTCCCTTTGAGCAGTAAACCCTCAAAAATGACTGAAGTAAAATAAAATATAATTTACAGGCAAAAACAATTAGGCAGTGAAATTAGGGAAGCTGAAAGATGTTCACACAAATCTCTAGCTAAAGATCTAAACTGGAAGGGCTGACAGCCTAGACTCCGAATTGGTATCTAACCAGATACTCTTGTATGTAGATATGAACCCTTTATCCATAGTTAATTCAACTAACTATGGCCTGGGGATAAGGAGTTAACATGTGAATGCCCTAATCCAACACAGACCTTAAGAAGGATGCTTATTTGGTGTCCTAAGTCATTTGCGGCTGCTATTAACAAAACACCTTAGACTGAGTAATTTATAAACAAAAGAAATTTGTTGCTCACAGTTCTGGAGGCTGGAAGTCCATGACCAGGGAGTTGGCACAGTTAGTCTGGTGAGGGCCTATTCCTCACAGATGCCCACCTTATATGGTGATCGGGACAAACAGACTTGCTCAAACCTCTTTTATAAGTGTACTACATGACCTAACCACATCCTAAAGGTTCTACTTTTCAATACTACTAAACTGGTGATTAGGCTTCAACCTAACGTTAATTTTGGGAGGGAAATGAACATTCAGACCTTAGCAGATAAAATGAAAGAAAAACTAACCCAGAAGCCTTAATCCAGCATCTCTGCTAGCTCTCTTTATCTCAGAGGTGTAAGAAATCTTTCTTCACTGGTGAAATAAATGGCATACAAATGTGTAAACCATTAACTGAAACACCACTTAATTGCCCACACCTTCACATGGACAGAATTTGATAAACCAGAAAAACCAACAACCCATCCCTAGGGATGATGTTTTAGGTTTATGGTTCTGAAAACATCCTCCATTCCTTCCAAAATCTCAACTGACCCTAACTAAAAGTGAACTCCTGCTCCTATTATGTGTCATGTATGTCTGAAGTGAACTGCTGAAGCAAGGCACTGCCAGGATACCAAAAAGAGAATTTTCTGAACCAGAGAAGATTTTACATGCCTATTTTAGTGTTCACTTGCCAAAATGTCCCTATACATGTGACAAAATTTGGTTTGGACCAACATACTGCCTGGTATAAGGGAATGGGGAAGGAAGCTTAGAACTCTCATCTACAAACAATTACTGAAGACTTTCAATATCTATAGTATCAAAAAGAAATCAGTAACTATGACCAAAGCAAATTGGCTTAGGTTAGCTCATAATCCTGGATCTTTACAAAGACAGTTTCTTTTCATTAACAATATTAATGTGTTATATCAATCAGGGTTTTATCTGGCTAGTTGGCCTTGGGTTGCTTTGTTGTCATTCATTTTCTTTTTGTCCTAACTGAACAAGTACTCACATTTCAAATTAGATGCAGTGAGAAACTATTTCCTTAAACTGACATCTGTGCCGATTTTAAGAAAAGAAATCAACCACTGTTTGATCTGAAATTAACTTAATACTGATTCCTGTGGAACAGTAATTATCAAGCAGCTACAAAGAATAACCATGCTTTTGGAGCTTCAATATATTTAATCGATAATATTTTGGACTTGGACTCTTCCCTCCAAATACAATAGAAATTTCCTTCTGTCAGTTCTGATTTCCATGAGAAATTCTATATATTTTTGAACTATGTGCCAGCACTGTCGGTATTCAACAGTATATGATCAATGACCTAAAATATTCAAGCAATTCTAAAATATTTATAATTGTGGAAGAAGCCAAATTTTAGGTGCTGTGAAATGAACCTTATAAATAATGCCTGAATGAAATTCACACTGTGTAAATCTGAAAAGAAATCTTATAAGTAACATGGGAAAATACTTCATTAGTATTTCAGACACCAAAAACACAAAGGATGCTTTTCTTTTTTTTAAATATTTTTTTAGTTGTAGTTGGACACAATACCTTTATTTTGTTTATTTTTATGTGGTGCTAAGGACCAAACCCAGCGTCCCACACGCACTAGGCAAGTAAGTGCTCTACTGCTGAACCACAACCCCAACCCCAGATGCTTTTCTTTCTCAAATTGTACATGGGAGGAAAATGTCCTTGCCAAAAGCTTACCAGGGAAATTAAAGATTCTCTATCACTCTTAATCTACTTTTTTGGGAAAACATACAACAAACAAAACCTCCAAAAGCTAATCTTTCTAATTTTGACAAAGGTAGTAAAGGAGCAGACCTTATCTGAAAGATCCATCATTTAAATATCATATAAAAATAGAAATAAAGACCAAAAAAATCCACCTCGTCACATATAGAATCTACAGCAGAAGATAGTTCTATATATGGTTTTCAGAGCTCATAAGTTCATCATCTGTCTTTTGGGCAGTTGACAAGTTATACACTGCATTATATGACAAAACTACAGTCTTACAGTATTTGCACTTCTAATTAAATGAATGACACCATTCCTAAATGCTGACAATAAATACATTAGAGAGGGAAATAAGTAAGGTATATGTTCAGTCCCCAAGAACCCTGCCAGGCTCAATGATTTGCTGTGAAGATACACAACTCAACATAAAATTGTACTAATAGCTATGATTTATTAATGTGAAGAGCACAAAGCAAATTCAGACAAGGGACAAAGTACATGAGGCAAAGTAAGGAGGCAAATGGGTACAAGCTTCCAAGAGTCCTGTACTGGTGGGGTCACACAAGATGCAGGGGGTGATATTCTTTTCCCACTGAATTATCTTAACACCCTTGCCAGTAATCAGTTGACTACAAGTGCATAGACTTATTTCTGGACTCGCAATTCTCCTTTGTAGTAAGTTTTGAAATAAGAGTTTGGGTCCTCTACCTCTGTTCTTTCAAAACTGTTAGAATTATTCTGAGTACTTAAATTTTCATATGAATTTTCAGATGGGCTTGTCAATTTCTGCAAAGAAACCAGATGGAATTTCATAGACTGCAGTGAATTGATAAGATATAATATTCCCCAAATTGATCTAACAATATTAAGTCTTCTCACCCATGAACTTGGGATTCCTTTCCATTTATTTAGTTCTTCTTTAACTTCTTGCAACAATGTCTTATAGTTTTCAGAATATAGGTTTTGTACTTCTTTTATTAAATTCATCTTAATTCTTTTCTAGGCTATTGTAAATGAATCTTAATTTTTATTTTTGTATTCTTACTTACAAGTATGTAAAAATACAGTATAGTTTACTATTTATTTCACATCCTGCAGTGAATTCATATGTTATATATCTCTAATGGTTGTTTGGCATCTTTAGGACTTTTTACACACAAGTTCATGTTTACTTCTCCTTTCCCAATCTGGATACCTTTTACTTCATTTCTTGCCTGGTACTCCAAGACAGAATATCCAGTAAAATGCTGATCAGAAGTGGTAAGAAAGACATCCTCATCATGTTCCTAATCTTAGAGGAAAAGCATTCATAATTTCATCAATAAGTATAATGTTAGCTATGAGGGTTTTATAAATATGTTTTTTCAGGTCAAGGAAATTCCTTTGGTTTCAGGTTTTTTAATATGAAAAATATTTTTGGCATTTTGCCAAAAGCTTCTCCTCACTATTGAAATGACTGTATAGGTTTTGTCTTTTATTCTACTGACAAAGCATATTACAAGAATTGGGTTTGGGATTTGTAAACCAAATTTATATTCCCAAATCCTTTTTATATATCACTGAATTCCATTTGCATGTATTTTGATGAAGATTTTTGTGCTTTATTCTTAAGAAATGTTGGTCTGTAGTTTCTTTACTTGTGTTGTCTTTGGTTTTTGAGTGATATTTAAGGCAAAATAATCCTCTTTTATAGTGGCAGGTCTTATGATTTTAGGATGATTAACAGCATCACTGGACTATATCCATTAGATGTCATTAAAGTAGCTTATATATTAAATCTACTTTCACTAATGAAAGTATTCACCATATATTATTCTGTGATCATAAGAAGTTTTCTAATAAAAGAGTTTGACAGTTCATCTTGGATGGATTTTCTTATTCTTTCCTAAAAATTTCCAGAGCCTCCTTGAAGTTCTGACTAAACCAATCTTAATAAAAGTCATCCAAAATGACAAAAAAAAAAATCATTTCCAACAAGAAATAAGCCAATTCCTTTGAATTTCATAAGTTTAGGAATCAGATTAGTACTGTCACAATAACTACATCAGCCTTCTATTACTATGAAAAAAAAACATAAGATAATAAACTTATAAGGAAGAAAGGTTTATTTTGGCTCACAGTTTAAGGGGTTTCAGTCTATGGTCACTTGGATTCATTGCCTTTGGGTGAGAACATCATGGCAAGGAATACATGACAGAGGAAGCTGCTCACTGCACAGGGTCCCAGAAGCAAAGAGACAGAGAGGGAGAGGCCAAGGGTATGCCCAGTATTCCCTTCAAGGGCACAACCTGATGAACTTCCTCCCACATCTGAAAGGTCCTACCATCTCCCGACAGCACCATGGGCAAGGGACCAAGCCTTTAACACATGAACCTTTGAGGGACATTCAACATCCAAACTGTAGCAATAACTAATATTCCTCATATGTTATTTATTCTATTATACTATTTTGCTCTGGAACAAACCTACCTAAAATCTCAAAACAATTTTTAAACCTAAAAATTTGTCTTTTTAAATAAACCCTCACTTTACCTATTCTCAGGAACAATTCCTGACATGATGCATTTTCTCAAACTACCTTAAATTCCACTGTAAAGGCACAAGATCTTTAAATAAATGCATATTAAGATTTTCATGATATATGCTGCAATTTTCATGAAAGCATTTACCAAAAAAAGAAACTCAAGTTAAATTTATTTTTCCCCTAATAACACTGCTATTGAACCAAAAGTTGAAAAGTTCAGCAGCATAATATGTGATTATAAAGTAATACAACTGAATTTCATACACAAGGAGAATATTTACTTTCCCAAAGTAATCACTGTAAGAATTTCTTCTTTTTCCAAAATATAAGTATTGATGAATTACATTTTTGGAATTATCTTCAGAGTAAAATTACATGTCACCTATAAAACGTAATCACCTTTAAACAAAACAACAGTACCAGTTTGGTTACCATCTTTATTCATTTTAATCTTGAATTCTAATTCCAATGACATTTTGCAATTTACAATCAAGTCTACTCTCCAGGATAAGGAATTCCTTCCTTTTTTCATTAATTCTACACTTACTGATTACCTACAAGGTTCTGGAAATATACACAAAGTGGGGATCTTTCACTCTGGAGCATTTCATGTCTTTTTTGACTCTGGCTTATGGAATTATCCAGCAGGTAGACATATAGCCACTAGCAGAGCCAGTTTCCTGATCATCCTACAACAAACACCACCACCAAACATGTGTGGAGAGAACTTCATTTTCACCCAATTTAATCAAGAGATTTGCCTTCAGGTCATTTAAAAATAAGCTTTATAAATTTCAGTACACACAGACATATTAGATTTTATTAATATTTAGTGATATCTTTACTTTTTAAATATAAGATGATACAATCTTTCAGGCCCAAATTCAACTACTTCTAAACACATCAGAGCTTAATTTAAAAATAACAAAGTTGGTTTCTTTATTCCAGTGGTAATACTTTTTTGTCTGGTGATGTTGGGACAGAAACGCAAATCGTAACAGGCAAGCTAGGTCACTAATTTGACTTGACTTACTTAGAGGCTTTCTACCAAGAACATATCAAATGGTAGGTGGCTTATCACCTATTCTTTAAGGATCCAACACAATCAGCCATACAGATGGATTTTTTAAAAATGTTTTTAAAGCTCAAAGTTGAATCTAATGACATAAAATATAAGGCTGATACTTTTTTTAATAAAATATTTTAGCCACATTAAAATGTGTATAGGTTAATAGAACACTTAGGTTAAAAACAAATTCATAAGAACTCCACTATGCATTTCTCCTGCCAGCCATTGTCATTTTCCTTCCTTCTCACTGTAGGAAACCACTCTTCTCAATTTGTTGTTCATGTCCATACATGTCTTTATACCTTCCCTAAATATGTCTGTGTTCTGTTTTAGATGTTTCTAATTTCATATAATGTATGGGCTGTGTGCTTCAGCAACTTGATTTTGGCTCAGTATACTGCTAATGAAAATTTTAATATTGATCATGTGGTTCAATCATTTTCATTGCTGTGTAAAATTACATTTCGTAAATGTGACACAATAAATCAAATTTCCTATTGGTGGCCATTTTTGTTTGTAAACAGGACAAAACTTTTCCAGATAAGTGATAATCTGATATTAAACACCACTTAGGAAAACACACAGCAAAGACATCATGATATTCCAAGGGTACCTGCCTTTTTTTCCACTCTCCCCATCAACCTCTGATTAAGCTAGTATTTGTCCAAAACGTCAATTGTCAGCTTTGGAATTTCTGAAACTTACAAAGCTAACTGCTCTTGTAAAACACTGTCTGTGTTAGCAGTTGACCCTTTTATCTTCAACTTTATGGTCTATAAAATAAGAACTGAAACCAAGAATTAGAAGAGTGGTGATTTTTATGCGTGCCTTTTAATATTTTCTTAATATAGTTAGCATGAACTGTATTAACACAGTTTTATAGGTAAAAATATATCAAATAGCTATCATGAATATAATGACAGAATTCTATCAATATTTTTGCATGTGTGTAGGGGGAAAGGTGCTAGGCACTGAACCCTTGTGCATGCTAGGCCCTAACTCTGAGCTACATCTCCAGTTCTTTTTATTTTGAGAAAGGATCTCACTAAATTGCCCAGGCTGATCTTGAACTTATGATCCTCCTGCCTCAACCTCCCAAGTAGCTAGGATTATAGGAGTGCCACACCACACCCAGCCTAACAGTATTTTTATTAATATTTGTTATTATTCTTCAACAACAATACCAAGCAGTTCATCCTTGTACTCTAGTACGATATTCTGTCAGTAGCAGGTAAAATTCTTGAGTATATTTACCAAATTCTATTTATAAAATGTCTTTAATATGATCCCAACTTTCTTTCTTTCTTTTATTTGACTTTTGAGAAAGTACTTACTCAGGTGTAGAGAGCATTTTTTCCAAGTTAAATTCTTTGAGATATCTTATGATGGCAGCCAAAGAGCAAATCACAGGCTTATCCAAGTTAATGATGCCAGAAAACCTTTGAGAATCTAAACAACACAATATATAACCTCATTAACATTGTTACTACTATTAAAAATAAATTTTAAGTTATATAAAATTTGTTTTATAGTTATTGAAATCATCATTTAGACAGTATCTTTTCAACTTGCCCTCTGGAAAAATGTGATTACAAAAACTATGGCATGGAAACAAGGGCATTTTTCTTCTTTTTTTTCCTTCCTTCTTCTTTCTCGCTTTCTTTCTTTTTTGTAGCTGCAGATGGACAGAATGCTTTGATTTGTTTATTTTTATTTGGTGCTAAGGATCAAACCCAATGCCTCACATATGCTAGGCAAGCTCTCTGCCACTGAGCTGCAGCCCCAGCCCAAAAAGGGCATTTTCTAATGGTGGAATGAATCTTTTGTTGGAGAACAGATCATTTTTTCAAAATGTAAAATGTTCAACTCTCTGGATCAGAAATATCCCAAGATGTGTATACAAAGAGTGGGGGAGGGGGGGACTAGAGACCAGCTAAATAAACATCCATAGGGGTAAGAGTTGAATAAATTTTGGTAAATCCAAATTACTATGTACCTATTAAAAGGAATGACTTACAGCTATTTGAACAGATACAGAAGGCTATCCAAAACATATTGCTAAGGGTAGGTTGTATGATCATCCTAATCTCTCACTACAAATATTACACAAGCTTCTTTTCTAGTCTCTTTGCTTCATCTTGTACCCTGCAAGTAGTCAATATGGCCACTGAAGGAATTTTTTTTTAAATGTGCTTCAGATCATTAGACTACCTCTTAAAATCCTCCAACATCCCCCTACTCACTGACAATAGAAGTCCAGTGACCTCCAAAGCCCTCTGGGACCTGCTCTCTAACTCCTTCCTACTGCTCAGCTCACTTCCTAATACTCTCCCCCTCAGATACTGTTTCAGTGTACAGACTCCTTGCTATTCCTTAAACATGTCAGGTACCCTTTGTACTTACTGTTACTGTTCCTTCACACAGCTTCTCCCTTAACTTCTTCTTTGTTCATCTTTTTCAAGTACCATCTTCTCAGGGAGACCCTCCTTTAGCAGTCAATTTAAAATTTCAACACCCTTCCATGCCTCGTTTTCTTTTTAGAATGTGTCACCTTCTGACACACTAACTTAAACTATGAATGTGTACGTATATACAGGTAGATTTACTCATACAACAATTCTTAAGCCAAATTGTTAAGGATTACCCTTCAGTCACATAAGTGGCAAGGGCAGGGGACAAGATTGAGGGCATAAACTTCTACTTTTTTCTTTTTCTATTTCTTTTCATGGAGATGGAACCCAAGGACTTATACATGCTATGCAAGTGTTCTGCCATTGAGTTCCATCTCCAGCTCTACGTTTTCCTTTATAAACAACTGTTTGACTTTTGGCAATAAGCATTTTTTAAATGTTTATTAAGGAAATTTTAAAAGAATTTACCTTTTTAAATTTAAACTTTAAACTGAATTTTTTAAATTTTTAAAGAAAAATTTAAAAATTATTCCAAATATTTTCTACAAAATTTTGTATTACTATATATAATATCTTATTATTTTTAATGATAGCTGTTTACAAAACCAAGGTATAAACAGAGAGCTAACAACACTCTTTTGCCTTCTACTGAAAGCTGATTTTCTTGTAACTTTCTAGCTTTGCTCCCCTAGAAACCTGATAAGAAGGAGTGCCAGTGCACTATGAGGTAGCATTAACTTGAAATTATTGAGTTACATCTAGCCTGGGAAGAATTATAAATACTCAACTCCAGAGTACTGATCTTTCCTGAGTACAATGACTTTTATAACCTATGTCCTTTGCAGAGACTCCAGCAAGAGAAGGAGACACCTGGATAGTATGGCGCTTTAAGTCAGGATGGCTCTTGTGCCCACCAGATATGAGTCTCCTTGTGAAGGAAGAGAACTTAAGCTCCCAATGGCACGATGGACTATTGCAAAGACTACTGTGAGTAGGAATCCCACCAAGAGGAATACATATTCCATAAGCAGGCTGTTTTCTTGCCCATGTCCTTCAAGTGAATCTGATGCCTAGAGTGGATTATGGTATCCTTGATGATACTGCATCCTGATGTTGGAAGACGGATACAACCTGAGACACCTGATTCAATTTGGCCAAAACATGAGATTATAAGGGATACACTAACACACATTAATGGTCCAAGTGGAAGGAAATGCTAACACAACACTGCAGCTTAAGTGGGGGTTAGGAGTAAGAGCTGACGATGAAAGCTCCACAACTTGGGACAAGAGTAAGTCTTGCCAGTATGGGGTCCAGTGAGGACTGGAGAAAGGCCAAATCTATGCCAAGGAAGAATGTGTATTCACCTTGCCATCCATAAAATGGCCCCTAACATAACTGAACTGGCAGGACTAAAGGGTACAGACAAAATTAAACACTAATGACAGAGGAGATGTGAATTAGACAAGTAATGGTTACCTAACATATTTAGACCCTGTCACTAGTGTATTTTAATTCTAGCAACCAATCTTTGAAAACACTAGCCTACATGAGAATATTTATCTAAACATTTTGTACAATTGTAGGATAATAATAGGCCATCTTTAAAGATGAGTGAAAAGAAAAGTTGGTCACCAACTCCCTTTACTCCAATTAATCTGCAAGTAACTAAATGGTTACAACTGATGAGGGAAATGCTACAGTGGTGTTCTTCATGAGCTCAAGTAAAGGAGCTCTTCCCTCAGCTGCTCCCTCTATTTCTGGTCATTACCTAGCTGTCATTAAATTGAAGGTCATACTCACATCTTTATCCAAAGCTCAAATCAGTACAATTTGAGGACACATTGCTTAAATGTATAAAATATTTACCTTTGATGTCATCTACAACTTTTGAATAAAATTCCGTAACCGCCTGGAAAGCATGGCTGTATTCAAAATAAACTTTATCCATTCTTTCTACTCGAATTCTGTCATCCCGCATGCTGAAAGGAAAAAATGAAAATTTCAAAGAAGTATCCATTAGCAAGGGTATCTCTGGTTTACATTTTGCTAATCTCTATCTGTATTAAGACCTTGGCGTGGCCACCCCTGAAAAATGAAATAGATTCATTCCTTATTCACCTCCACACTGAAGACAGAAAGGGAGAAAGAATAAGATCTAAAGTTTCCCTGTGAAAGTCCCCATTTCATAAAAATGACTTAATTATTACTTTTTATCTACTCTTATTTTTTTATCACCTAATACACTATGTGAGATATAATGACTTTATATCTGTTATTATCAAAAAGAAGAACTAGCTGAAATTAGGATGAGTTGTGTTAATAAGTATGAAGGGAAAAAACTGAAAAGCACTTTAATTTGATTACATTATTTGTTTAGAGTCTCTAGCAACAGAACATAGCACTGACTAATGCAGTCTTTGAAGGGTATCTCTGGTTTACATTTTGCTAAGTCCATTTTTACCACAGCTCCAGTCAAATATAATAAATTCCCATCAAGTTAACTCTCAATCTTTTAATAACTTGGTTCTATGTTTTTAAAAACATAAACAAAAATTTGAACACGAGCATTTAAAAAAAAAAATCACACTATCCATGCTGCGCTGTGCTTTTTCAGTTTCTATTTTTCTTGATTCCAAATTCCCTCCTCTTTCTCTTCTCCTTTTTTCTCACCTCACTCCCACAGCTGTTATCAGATGTTTACACAGTCTGTTTACACAGACTACAATGAAGTCTTCCAAATTTTTCCTGTTCATATGAACAGATACAGAAATAAATCATACACTTACATATCATACATGTCATATATCTTCTAAGAACGAGATGCCTTTATACACCCTTTTCTGAAACTTCTTTTCTTTGCTAAGCAATAAGTCACCTATAAGGTGACTTATCTACAACTTATTCTTTTGAATGGTCAGAAAATATTTCATAGTACATAAATGCCATTATTTATTCAACCATTTTTTTGTTTGATAGTCATTTGGTGTTAAGTTTGTCATGTTACTTGAAAACATTTTTATTTAAAAATAATAAAATATTCAATACAGCTACAGCCTCACATCTCTTTCTCTAACCATATTCATCTATCATTTTCACAAGCAGCGCTATCTTGAATTTGATGTACACTTTTACACTTTACAACATATTATATTATTTCATGTCTTCAATTTTATGAGTGGTACTTTATTATAACTATGCAACTTGATTTTGCACTCAATGTTTCATTTCTATAATTTATACATAAAGACTGGCATATATTTTTAAAATATTTTATTTTAAATACTCCTAAGTTGGGGAGCTAAAGCAGTAGGATCACCTGAGACTAGTCTAGACAACACAACAAGACCCAACTCTAAAATAACAACAATAAATAACTCTAAGTATTCCAATATTTCTTACATTTTCTAGTAAAACAATATTTGATTTTTAAATTTAATTTACTTGAATTTATTTTTGCAGATGTTGTGCAGTTAGAAATACAATTTGA
This sequence comes from Urocitellus parryii, assembly GCF_045843805.1. Classification (NCBI taxonomy): domain Eukaryota; kingdom Metazoa; phylum Chordata; class Mammalia; order Rodentia; family Sciuridae; genus Urocitellus; species Urocitellus parryii. The sequence goes on along the minus strand of NC_135531.1, from coordinate 64,292,193 downwards.
TTTTCCATATGATTACTTTATGATCAAAGCACCACTAATACAACATTACATCTTTCCCTACTGATTTATGATGCTACCTCTACTGTATCTCATATTACTCTCTAGGGTGGCCTGTTTCTGGCTTCTAGATCCTGTTCTGCTAATCTTTTTATCCATCTCTATATCAGTACCACAGTGTCTCCATATCCATGGCTTGGTATCAGTATCTGAGATATGTGCTACAACTTTCTCCATGAAGGTTTTACACATCTCTGACATTTATTATATTCAATAAATATAATACTTTTATTCTGCTCACTCCTAATATATACACATTTCTCTATTGTCTTTGCTTGAAACAAACCCTCATTGTTTTGGGCCCAATATCAGATAAGTCACACTGAAGCACAATGATGCTTAATGACCTGGATTGATAAAATTAAGAGTGAATAACATAATAGAAACTAGATGACAGGAAAGAATTATCTATAATTGCCTTACAAGCCTCTCTTTTGTATAGTAATATCGGTATCTCTAAAAATATGAAAATATTTATAAAAATAAAACTAGATTACTAGATGTTAGAAAATATCAACATTAAGATGCTCTTTTAAGTTACCTAATTTTCTTCTTTGGCTCCCTACACAAAATTTAAGGAAGTCTTGAAATAATCCCTAGCACCATGCTAAACTAAGTTTTATTTTTTTTTACAATTTTTCTTCTGAACAAGGATATTCTATGATTTGGTTTAAAATTTCAACTACAATGTCTTGTACTAAATAAACAATAGTATAATACTTTTATTATGCTTAACAACTAGGTTAATATTCTATACCTTTATTTTGTTTATTGATTGACTGATGTGGTGCTGAGATTCGAACCCAGTGCCTCACATGTGCTAGGCAAGCACTGTGCCACTGAGGTACAACCCCAGCCCAAGGTTAATACTCTAAAAGGAAGATTTATGACTATAAAACCAAAAGCTTTTTTACATTTGTTTCTACTTGACAAAAACAAATTAACAAAAACACATAAATTTTGATGTGGACATATGGTACCCATGGGTCGGGTTTCCATACTTGGTATATATATAATAAAATAATAAACAATAATGTGGTAGACATGTATAAAAATTCAAAAAGACATAAATGGATATGCCACATCACAAAACAACACATTCCCTCCTTCCTCAATACTATAAGTAGAAATGGATGTATCATTTTATAAATTCAAGAAATATTTATAATATTTTTGCTACTTTATATAATAAAAATGTTATTACTCAATTTTGTCTTCTTACATTCAAAACAACATATTTTAGTCTCCCTCCATCCTACCATGCAAACAGAGAACTGAATAGTCAAACAGAAGTCCATAGATAATATATACAATATAATTGCATTTAAAGATATCCCTAAGAACTCAAAATGCAAGCAGGTGAGGATGAACAAGACAACAAGACACACTGCTATCCATAGCCCTATGGGAGAAGCAATAGGGAATCTAACAGTAAGAAAACAGGGCCTCCACAAAATAGCAACTGGGTGCTCATGAGAAAGTACAGCAAGACATTCTGAGACCTGAAGCTGAGGATGGAAGCTGTGTACTGACATGAATCCACATGAAGGTGTGGAGAGACCACTAGGCCATATAAACTCACAAAACTGCACAAAGCACACTTTGAAGAGAGTCTCATGTGAACAGAACCCAAAGTGAGGGGTTCAGGGCAACAGGGTGAAGAGAGGGGGAAGATGTGAGCTGCTACATTTTCGAATATGGCAAATGAACAAATTCCAAAAACATTACACTAAGGAAAGAAATCAAACCAAAACGACTGCATGCTGTAAGATTCAATATATTTGAAATTCTAGAAAAGGCAAAATGGACAAAAATTAATAATTGCCTGGGGCCAGTTGCAAAGGAAGGGGACCAACTGCAAAATGGCTTGAGAAAGTTTATTGGGGTAAAAGCATTGCTCCATACTTTCACTGTGATGGTGACGATAATTAGTAGAGTTATTACAATTCAAACTCTGTACTTACAATGTAAACTATATGGTTTATAAATAGCACCTCGCACCTGAAGTTTAAAAAAAAAAAGTTTAAAAAAAAAAACATTTCCATAGCAAGGAAGTTAGAAAAAGCTATTTGAGCCATGCTTTTCTTCTAACAGTTCAAGAAAACTACTGTCACATAAAATAAGCAACAGAAAAGGATCAAGGTCAAAAAGGATTATAAGCAGAATAATATATCCACAAACAAAAGAAGTATGTCAGATGCAGATGTCCATAGCCATAACAAAAAATCATTACAAAAACAAGTTGGATTAAAAAATAACAACTTAGAAATAAACCGATAAAGAAAATTAGACACAAAAGAAAAAAAATCATCTCAGAAATGAAGGACTGACTGGAAGGAAAACAAAACTGAATAAATGCTACAAATAATAAAACAGAAAATGAAGAGGGAAAAATTGTCAGTCAAAAAGGAATAAAAATGAAAACTAAAAAGATTGAAAGTAAAAACTACAGAAAAGAGCCAAAAGATCTAAAACTGTATAAAAAGTGCTTCTAAGACTCAAAGATGAAGAGAAGGGCAAAGCAAATAAGTAGAAAAAAAGCATTTGAAAGCATACGGTAGAAAATCTGGGGAAATCAACCCAGAATGACCACCATAAAAAAATAAACTGGAAAATTATATCCACCCAAAAGGAGAAGTCATTTATAAAATAAAGAAAAACGGCCAGACTTTTCTAGCAATGTTCTATGCTAGAAAATAACAGTAACATACTAAGACAAAGAAACAAACTCTAGAATTTTCTATCTGGCCTCCCTCCTTTTCATGCATAAAGGCAAAAGCAATGGTAAAGTGCAGTCACCAGATCAGTAGCTTCATCGCTACCTGGATCTTGTCAAAAATGTGAATTCACAGGCCCTATCCCCACACACTGTATCAGAGAATCTCAGGGAGTGGAAAGACCCAGCACTCAGTACTTTAATGAGCTATTATGATTTGGATATGAGGTATCCGCCAAAAGCTCGTGTAGCAATGCAGGAGAGTTCAGAGGTAAAATGATCAGATTATGAGAGCTGTAACCTAATCAGTGGATTAGTCCACTGATGGATTAATAATCTGAATGGACTGATTATGTGGTAAACTGTAGGCAGGTGGGGTATGGCTAGAGGAAGTAGGTCACTGTGGGAGTGACCTTGGGCATTATATTTTGCCCCTAACTCCCTTCTCTCTCCTTCTCTCTTCCACCCCCGCCCTCTTTCCCTCTCCTCACTCTAACTTCCCAGCTGCCAAGCTGCCATAAGCTAATAGCTTTCCTCTGCCATGTCCTTCTGACATTAAACTCTCCCCACCTCAGGCCAAGAGTAATAGGATCAGCCTCACCTTTGAAACTGTGAGCCCAAAATAAACTTTTCCTCCTCTAGGTTGTTCTTGTCAGGTATTTTGGTCATAGCTATAGAAGGATGACTGACACACAAATCTTCCAGATAATTCTAACACACACAAGGGTTTAAGAACTACTTTTCTAGAAAATGAATTTCAGTTAAACAAAATGATTAGAGAGACATAAGAATTGGGTGATAAGGATTTAATGCACATTTGCTTGAAGAACTCAATGAAGATGTAATGAAGACTGTAAGGAAGAAGGCACATGCACTGTCAGAGCAGATACATTACGACTATGACAGAAGAAAGAAATGGAAGAGCATGCTTTTACCTTTTTCAGTAATCTACACTATTTGTGGTCATATTTGTATTATTACACTGAAAATGTTATATGTGAAATAAAGGATATTAAGTATTTGATATTCTAGTAATAGAACTAGATAGAGTACTTACATAAGGACCTCAGTGTAGAAAAAGGAGATAGAGATGTAAGACTGAAGAAGTAAAAACCCATTAGCCCTAAGTTTGAATCAGAAGTATTTTTGAACTCTTTGTATTATTTATCTATAAAATATGTTTATATCCTACATTTTCCTACTAAAGAGGCCTAGGAATAATAACCAATAAATAAGGAGTGTCCTATTATAAGGACTATCATTTTCAAATACTTTTTCCTACTTAAAGGGCTTATTAGAGAAATGACTAATTCTAGGAATGGGATAAAAAAACGTTTAAGAAAGCCTAGACTATCCTATTACACAAAAAAGCAAAAGAACTAATACTAGGGTCATGGCAAAATGACATAGAAACCAACTTGAAGAGGTTCTCATTACCCAATTATGGGCTGATCTGAGCATCAGGATGAATGGCAACCACCATGAATCAAAACTCATTATGGGGGCTGGGGATGTGGCTCAAGCGGTAGCACGCTCGCCTAGCATGTGTGCGGCCCGGGTTCGATCCTCAGCACCACATACAAAGATGTTGTGTCCGCTGAGAACTAAGAAAAAATAAATAAATGTTAAAATTCTCTCTCTGTCCCCCTCTCTCTCTCACTCTCTCTTTAAAAAAAAAAAAAACTCATTATGGACTTATGAGTCCATAATGATACTTTAAAAAGCAAAACTAGTTAATTACCAGCAAGTATCACCAGCTACTCAATTCACAAAAAGAGACAATCACTATTATATTTTTCCATTAGAAGGCAGTCTGTAAAGTAGTCTTGGTTTCCTCCACAAGAATCCAAAACCAACCAAGCTTCTCAATTCAACTACCAACTTACAGAAAATAAAGAGGAGCATGTTAAACTCCAGAAAGATGCAACCATCAAAATCGAGACTGTGGAAAATTCCATAGGAAAAACAATTGAGTTTATTTAGCAAGAGATAGAGAAGGAATCCATAGATAAAATGAGATTGTAAAAGACACTTTAAAAAAAAAACTGGCAAAACTAAACTGTAGGGGTATACAGTCAGGTGACAAAACTACAAAGAAAATTAGGAAAGTGATAACAATGAAAAGTCAGAATCAAGGTTACCCAGGGCTGTGACAGAGAGGGGCACATTCCCTTCTTGCCCTGGATGATGGTCCCAGGGCTTTCTGCTATATTTGTATCATATTCTTTCCTACATTTGTATCATATTTTAAATTTCTTTCAAATAACACAAATGTAAACCATTATAATTTTACTGGGTTTTCCTAAATTTAATTATCTCTGAAACCACTTTTTACTTTAAAAGTTCATTTTATCTCATAGGTAACTACCAATTGCTCTGGATTTATAAGTATTTTGATATATAAGGGACACAAACAACTCAATAGTAAGAAAAAACAATTAACCAGATTTAAAAAAACAAGAAAAGGACCCAAACAGACATTTTTCAAAACATAACATGCAAATGGCCAACAAGTATATGTGAAAATGCTCAACATTGCTAATTATCAGGAAAATGCAAATCAAAAATCACAATGAAACATCATCTCACGCTTGTTAGAAAGGCTATTATTAAAAAGGCCAAAAAAATGTATCAGCTAATATGTAGAGAAAAGGAACCCTAGCAATGCTAGTGGGAATATAAATTGAAATAGTCATGGAAAAAAGTACGGAGGTTCTTCAAAATATTAAAAAATAGAACTACACTACGATCTTGTAATTCCACTTCTGAGTATGCGTCCAAAGGAAATCAGTTGCTTGAAGAAATATATGTACTCACCTGTTCATTGTAGCACTATTTAAAATATTAAGGTATGGAATCAAAGTGTTCATCTACAGAAGAACAAAATAAAATATGACATATATATATAGAGAGAGGGGGGGGGAAAGGGGAGGGAGAGACTTACTTATACACAGAACCTAAAAAAACTGAATTCATAGAAGCAGTGAGTAGAATGGTATTGCCAGGGGCTGGAGGTACAAGGGGACAGCAAATAGGGGAGATGCTTGTCAAAGAGGACAAACTTCAGTTTGTCAGGAAGAATTATGGTTTGTGGGTATAGTCTGGTGATTATAATCAAATGTTAACATTTTCTTAAATTTTCTTACCTCAAAATTACAAAGGTAACTGTGAAGTAATCATGTCAGTTAATTTGTCATACTCATTTCATGATGTACACATATATCAAGCTATTGAACATCATAAATATACAGTCTTACTTACCAAATACCTCAGAAATAACTGTAAAAATTTTTCTTTGGTCATATAAACTTGGAGGCACTATTCTAGTAATATTTTTAATAGCTTACAAGGCAGATGTTAAAGTAATGTTTCATCATAATGACAATAAATTTGTGTTCCTCTTATGAGCACAAACAGAAAATAAGAAAGGTTAAGGAAGAAAGATACTAAAAACATGGTTAGAGACAAAAATAATTAATACAGAATCCAAAAGCTGAATAATACTGACATCGACATCTTAAAATTGATTATATGTATGACCTGAAACTATAAGGTGAGTCTAAGAGTAGGTTGGTATATAAGAAGAACTCAAAAGCTTAGGGGGTTGAGATGAGTCACAAGTAACAGAAATTGAAGATAGGCTATAATAGTGTACTTAAATAACTAATAATCTTAATGATGACCTAAATCCTGAATAATTACCAGAAAGCAAAGCATGTTTAGTATATTCAGTTTAAGAAGTAGGTTAAATATGACAATTTCAAATATAGTTGTTCCCTCATTATCCATGGGCAAAACGTTTCAAGACCCCCAATAGATGCCTGAAATCAAAAACAGCAGCAAACCCTAAAACCCTATGTTTTCCCCAATATATACATAACTATGATAAATTCACCTTACAAATCAGTCATAGTAAGATTAACCACAATGACTAATAATAACTATAGAACAGTTATAACAAGATACTATAAGAAAAGTTATTTAAAACTTATGAATTGGGCTGGGGATGTGGCTCAAGCGGTAGTGCGCTCGCCTGGCATGCGTGTGGCCCGGGTTCGATCCTCAGCACCACATACAAACAACGATGTTGTGTCCGCCAAAAACTGAAAAATAAATATTAAAAAAAATTCTCTCTTCCTCTCTCTCTCTCTCTCTCCCTCTCTCTCTCTCTCTCTCTCTCTCTCTCTTTAAAAAAAAAAAAACTTATTAATTGGGCTGGGTTGTGGCTCAGTGGTAGAGTGCTTGCCTAACATGTGCAAGGCCCTGGGTTCGATCCTCAGTACCACATGAAAATAAATAAATAAAATAAAATGTATTGTGTCCAACTACAACTAAAAAAATGAATATTTTTTAAAAAGTTATGAATTATTTCTAGAATTTAGAAGTCACCTATTTATTATGTTTGGTTTGCAGTTGACTGTGGTTAATAAAATTCATGAAAAGTGAAATTGCAGATAAGAGGAGAGTACTGCAGCTCCATTAAAAGTAACTAAAATTTCTGAAGTTTATGCTTAAAGAATTAAGCACACAGCACTTGACAGCATAGCATTTATGCTAGTGTTTCCTGGCCTACATTCCCACTAAATTCTAGGTCTGAAAGGGAAAAGACTATGACTGCTATACTAATATCTACTCAAACTCAGGGCTAACCTAGAAGATGTAGCTAGTAAAGTAAGAATACAAAATAAAAGTATAGGGACTAGAAAAAAACAAAACCATTGAGAAGATTTTATAATCACACCATCCAAATTTAGCAAGGCCACTGAATTTATACTACAAACTGAGTGTTTGTGCTCCCTCCAAAACAGAAGTAAGCTTGCTTCCTCTATTCCTGCTATGTTCTGTGAAGACACAGCAAGAATACAGCCATCCACAAACCAAGAAGAAGGCCCTCACCAGAACCCAGGCTGGCACCCTGATATTGAATTTCCCAGCCTGTAGAACCATGAGAAATAAGCTTCTGTTTTCTGAGCCATCCAGTCTATAATATTCTGTTAGAGCAGCCCAAAATGACTAGCATGAAGGCAAAACACTAAATTCACCAGAATTTTATAGAACAACAATAAACAAGTAGAAAATACTATATAACTTTAACAATAACACTAAATATCCAGAAATAAATACAGTCACTATAATGCTACAGTGGAGTGATAACACGATAACGGATCAACTGGACATTCATGTGGAAGAAAAGGAAATCAATCTCAAAACATACTGAAAAGTCAATTCCACATGGACAGTAGATCTACATGTAAAAGTAAAATAACACAGTGTCTAAAAGAAATAGAAAGGAATATATTTATGATATCAAAATAGGTGCAAAAAGCACAAACTTTAGAAGAAAACACTGATCAACTGGACTACACTAAAGAAATCACTATATCTGTATATAATCTAACACTTAAATAGGATGAAAAATGTAAGCTATAGAAAAGGAGAATATCAACAAACATATCCCACTAATTCACTCATATAGCGAAAATAAGCAGAATACCCATAAATTAATAAAGAATTGACAACCCAGTAGAAAAACAGGTAACTTAGAGAAACACAAGAGGATACCAAACAGCCAATAAACATAAGGAAAAAAGGGTCCTTATCATGAGTCTTGAGTGAAATGTAAATTAATCCACAAAGAGACACCAATACACACTCAGAGAACAGCTAAAGAACTGACGATATCACATCTGTAAAACAGGTAGAATTTTGATATACTGCTGGGGTATAAGTAAAACGACTTTGGAAAACTGGCCATATCTGCTAAATATAAATACATCACACAAATCCCATGATCTAGCAATTACATTCACAAAAGTGCAAACATAAATTTACCAAAAGACTAGTACAAGAAAGTTTATAGGAGCATTATTGGTAATCAACCAAGTGAAAAATGATCAAAATTCCCATCATAGTATACACAATTTAGGACATTCAGGCAGCAATGAGAATAACTTTTTAATTTCAAAAACATAAGAAGCCAGAAAATAGTATATGCCGTATAATTTCATTTATATAAAAATCAAAACAGGAAAAATTAATTTATATGTAGAATTTTTGAGGGACAGCAGTGACAGAAAGGGGCCACAAATTCCAAGCGAGGTGGCACACTCCTGTTATTCCAGCAGCTGGAGAGGTTAAGGCAGGAAGATCATGAGTTCAAAGTCAGCCTCAGCAACTTGGCAAGGCCTAAGCAACTTAGCAAGACCCTGTTTTCAAATAAAATATCTTTAAAAGGGCTGGAGATGCAGCTCAGTGGTTAAGCAACCTGGGTTCAATCCCTGGTTCTAAAAAAAAAAAAAAAAAAAATATCAGGGAGGGCACAAAGGAGGCTTCTGGGGTATTCACAATGCTCTATTTCTTGATCTGAATGCTGTGCACAGAGGTGTATTCACTTTTTAAAAATTTACTGCACTATGCCTGTGTGACTTGTGCATTTTTCTATATGTTTAATATATATAAATAAAAATTATTCCAAAAAATACAGATATTTTATTAGACACAAAATAAAATAATAAAAAATGTTCCATTTAAACAAATTATTTTTTAATTAAGAATCAACCTTTCAATCGAAAATAAGTCATGAAGAAAAAATTCCTAAATAAAAATGCACTGAGGAATTTTCCACAATTAGGGGAAAAAATAGGAAGCAGTTGAAAAATAAGTGTGGGGCAAACAATTAGCATTTTTCATTAATCAACATGATTCCAAAAAATAGTCCATATAATGCTTTTTAAACATTCACAGTCATTTCTACCAATTACTCTTTGGACTCATAATGAATAACAAAATAGTAACATTTAGAAATATTCAACAGATACTTGTGGAACATCTACCACATTCTACCCCTCAAGCCCCTGCATAAGTTTCCTCTGAGAGCTGTACTTTCCTTCTCTGATTCCTTCAGTGGCTCTGCATTCCCCACTATGAACAGGAAAAGAATTTCCAAGTTGCATATTCAGAATTCTCTATCACATAAAACCCCCTGCCCTCAGAAGACCTGCTTTTTTAATAGGGCTAAGTAAAAAGAAGTAGTAGTAGTAGTAGTAGTAGTAGTAGTAGTAGTAGTAATAGCAGTAGTAGTACTAGTGGTGGTAGTGGTAGTGGTAGTGGTTTAAACATTAGATGTTGATCTGGCCCAATCACTTTCTCTAACCTCATATATTTCTACACTCACCTTCATTCCTTCTGCTCTAATAACACTCACAGCTAAGGCCTTACCTCGGGGACTTTGCATCTACTTTCCTTCTGCCCAAAATGTTCTTTCCTAGATAACCACATGACATCCTCATCCTCCTCAGGTCTTCAAGTTACCTTCTCAGTGACATCTATCTCAATCACCTAGTGTAAAATGGCATTCTTCACTAGAATTCACAAGCACAGGGTCTTTTAGCAGTTTTATTTTTGCTGTACCAATGCCTGAAACAGTACCTAGTACAGAAGAGGTACTCAATCTGTGTAATATTACTCTGAACAACTAAATGAATAAATGAGTACAAGTTCCACAATCCTTCTTCCCTTGAGGCAGGCAGCAGCACTTCAGTTTTAAAAATGAGTAAACTGAGCTTTAAGAGATTAAGTACAATGTCCAAAGTCACAAAGAGATACAGATTAATAATATCGAAACCGATAGCACCCAGCTCTGAGGGCTTTCCCAGTTCTCCTACCAGTCTAAGCAGGCATAAGCTCATGGAGGAAGAACCTAAGAGGGGAGATTTTCTCCCATCTGCGGTACTGAAGAAGGGTTTTGTTGTTGTTGTTGTTGTTTTCCCTACCTTAACCCACTAAGAAGAGAGTATCAGATTAACTACAGCAAAGCTCCTATCAATGTTTATCTTCCTACAGATTTCCTTAATACCTGGATTTTTAGAAGTCTACAACAAAGTTATTATTTAGCAACTCAAAAAACAATGAATGACCTTACATGAACTCCACAATGTTTTCATAAAAGTTCCTAGAGTGAACACAAGAGGCAGCTGGTTACTCAATTACTGTTCTAATTAAGATTCTGTTTGATAAGCAGATAAGGATTTAGAAACCCATTAAATTTGATAAAATTGAACTTGTCAGTTATCCTTGAGGCTTTCGTAGAAGCATTTACAAGAATGTTAAAATCATTGTTTCATAATCTGTATATTAAACATCCTCATGCAAATATTTTTTTCACAAAATAGTTAAAGTTATAAAATCTCCTATTTGTATTTTCCCGGACTTCTTAATTAAAGAAATGGGAAATTCTAATGCCCTTCTCCTTAGAACAAAAAATCTATTAGAAATTCTGCACATAAGAAATACCAGAATTTTGTAAAACTGTTTTAGTAAAATCTCTACTTTATCATTTTCACATGTAACACACCTGACTGTTACCAAATGTATTGTTTTTGAAAGATTAAATGGTGATAAAACTGTCTCACAGAATTGTCAACTCTTAATTTCCTCAAACTGTATAGTCTGTGGCAGGCCTATATCAGAGTCACATGACTGTAGTACACATCAAAGGCACAGATTCCACACCCCAAATATGTTTTTAATTCAGCAGAAAGTTAGAGGGAAGGGAACAATTTCATTTTTAACAGGTTTCCTGCATGAGTAACACATAAACTGCAGACTGATATACTAGCCTACCTGACAGCCATCATAGGACTATAGTGGAAAATGAAAATGGAACTCTCTAAAGAACATACCCCAGTGATAGTCTGTTTCAACTGTTCTATGAAAGGTGGGCAGTAAACACCTTCCACCAAATAAAAATTAAGGAATTCATCTATAGTCGTATAATTGACTTGGTCTAAAAAGTCTAAAACCGCTTTTCCTCTACCATCCTCCACAGAGGCTACTTCTGTCCAGAGTGGACAGAAGGCTGAAAGAAGGTAGGCTCCTCCCTGGGCCCAGACAGCCGGATAAGATCAGGAAAGGGGTCTCGGTTATTAAGTAGGATATGCCAACAGAACTGAATCCTTTTTATATGTAACATGCCTCTGTTGCCAAATATATTGTTTTAAAAACTTAAATGGTGATAAAACTCTCAATAAGTATGGAGCCCACACTACAAGAGAACTTCAGATCTATAATATATTTTAATTTCAAAATGGACATAAAATTGGTGACTTTTCAGTATCAAAAAACAGACCAGCTTCAGAGATGCCTAGCCAAGGTTCAACTGTGAACAAATATCAGTTGACAAATTTTATGATTCGTGATGACTTTAGAAACTAATATTTATAGATAAAAAGAGTCTTATTAAAGGCTCACAGTCTACTCTGGAAAAATTCACAAGGCCTCTTCTGACAGCCCACTTATTGATAATAATAATCCTGACTGAGTTCCAAGCTTCCTGGCTGAGTAATTTGCTCTCTCCTCTGAAGGCAGAATGAAACAGACTTCTTGATTAAGAGACACACACTGTAACATGGTTATAATATCTCTATACTAGAATTAGTATGAAATTCATTAAGTTTATTAGTGCTCACAGTACAGAACTATGACCACTTTATTATAAGACTAATGGCATTATGTGAAATTATAATAAGTACTAGAACAAAAATACCAGAATAACCCCACAACATCAGCAACCATACAGTGAAAAATTCTTTAAGATACAAAAATAAAACATATACAAAATAATATAGACAAATTAATATCAAATATATCTGATACAGTAATAGAAGAAATGGGCTACACCCATTACTAAGAGAAAATTAGTAGCCTGGCATGGTGGTGCACACTGTAATCCCACAAACTTGGGAGGCTGAAGCAAAAGGATCCTAAGTTTGAAGGCAAGTCTCTGCAACTTAATGAGACTCTGTCTCAATAAATAAATAGGCAGATAGATACATAGATAGATAGATAAACAGATAAATGGCTGGAGGCATGGCTCAGTGGTAGAGGGCCTCAGGGTTCAATCCCCAATGGCCAATAAATAAATAAATATTAACCTTGAAATGGATTGCAAAAAAAAAATAATAATTCTTGTGCTATAAACAGGAACATACCTCACAATAAAGTAATTCAGAAAGATTTAAAATAAAAAATGGCTGAAAAAATGCCTGTATAAACTAGGCAAGTGCAAATAAAAAGAAAGCATAAGCCCAGATTTTATCATCAGAAAGATAAAATTCAGAACAAAAAGTATTAAACTGAATAAAGAGGCCCTTTAAAATGACAAAAGGGACAAGCTAGAAGAAAAACTGTTTACCTTATATCCTTTTAAAACTGCTTTGTTTTTAAAATCTGAGAATACACAATTTATTCAAAAAATGAAACTGATTACTAAAAGAGAGAATTAAAAAGTAAAGCATAGATTACAGAATTTATGCAGCTGCTCAGAAAAGATATTTTTCCTTTCCCTGGGCTTGAACCTGAAAGTGTGGAGTACAGCAAGCAGCTGGCGCCATCCTGCCATATGATTTCACTCATATGAGCCAATAAATTCATTTTTAACTTAAAACAATTTCAGTAAGGGCTCATTTGAAATTACAGAGTTTTCTTTTCTTTTTCTTTTTGACAGGGCTGGGGTTCAAACTGAGGGCCTTATACATCATAGACAAGCACTCTACCACTGAATGTTTGAGGTTCAGGTGGTACATCTTCTTCAGAAAAACCCAACCAGAAAACAGAGTACATGTCAGAGATCCTGCAGACCTGAAGGATTCCCCTTCCATCAAGCAGAGGGAAAAAAAGAGTTCTCAAACTTTGAAGATAAGGGAAAGGGAAGGGAAAAAAAAAAAAAAAACTTGAAGGGGAAGGTTTCCTTCCTGTCTTCAAGAACTTCAAGAAAAGCTTCTTCCTTGATCTTGGAAATCTTAAGGATAGAATTGCCTTGAAAAAGATTTTTAAACCCTATCCTTTTTTTTTTTTCAGTTTTAGGTTATAGATGGACACAATACCTTTATTTTATTTATTTATGTGGTACTGAGGATCAAACCCAGCGAGCACCCCATGCATGCAAGGCAAGCACACTACCACTGAGCCACAACCCCAGCCCAACCCCATCCTTCTTTATCTGTCAGTTCATCACAATCCCAAATCTTTCACCAGCCACCTACACATACCATACCCCCAGCACCATGAACCTCCTCTCAGCTACTTTCTTAGAAGAATAACCACACGCAAGGCTGCGTGTTGCTCTCTCCTGTACATGCTGGCTTTTTCCTTTTGGTACTGGGGACTGAACCTAGGAGTACTTTACCACTGACCTATATCTCCAGTCCTTTTTATTTTTTATTTTGAGACAAGGTCTCATTAAATTGTCCAGGCTGGCCTCAAAATTGCGATCCTCCTGCTTCAGTCTCCTCAGTCATTAGGATTACAGGTCAAAGCTAGTTTGTTTTAAGTACAGTCCCCACCCCACCCCACCCCCCAGAAAATTTACTAACAGAAAGAGAGGGCTGGAGGGAGGCAGAGAGGGAGGGAGGGACAAAGAGAGAAAGAGAAAGAGAGAAACTGGAATGTGCATGGTAAAAAAAAAAGAAATTTCAAGAAACAATACCAAAATTACGTTAATTGTGCTATAAAACTACTCCTTTGAAATTTCCAGAATCAGAGGAGACAGGAGGGAATAGTCATTTCCTTGTTCTTCCTGAGAGGCTATATAACCAAGCATGCTGCAGAGCCAAGAAGTCTGGATCAAATCCCAGTTCTGCCACATAATGATTATATAATCCTAGACAAGTCACTTAACATCTCTGCATTTCAGTTTTCTCATCTGTAAAATCTGCTTTAAGATAACATGGGGAGAAAAAAGATAACATGGGCTTCTCTCTCCAGAGTATGAGGATTAACTCAGTCAATATATATAAAGCCTTTAAGTAAATAAATATAAATCCTTGGCTAATACTCAGTATCAGCAATTGCTGTCATTGTTACTACTATTATTGTCATTTAAGAACAAGAGTTGGGAGTAGTTAGTCATGTGATCAATGGGAAAAAAGGGAGAGGGTTATAGAATAGATGTAATTGGGCAGGACAAGCACAAGGTAAAAGAAAACACCAGCAAGCAGGAATATTCTCAGTAGCACCCTTTTCTCTCCAAAAGGAACAGAAGAAAAAGGCTAGGAAAAGTTGCTCATCTGTGATTTCAGAAACTATACTGTCTCTCCCCAAAATACCACCTATTTCTAATGTTTAAAATGCCTTGAAACAGGTACAAAACATTTTCACAGGTTCAAAAGCATTTTCTTTGTACAAGGAGAAACAAAAGTAGTTATTCAAAAGTCATTTCAGTATCATTTCTTACATATGAGAAAACCGAAGGTACAGAAAGGCTTATCTATATTAAGGCTATTTTTAAAGTTTAACATAAGAAAATTAATGATAAGAGTTGTTAAACTCTAATATTGGTTACTTAAGATTGTACCAGTTTATGATATTTATGTGCTTTCCCAAATGTATCACAAATTCCATTAGCTTGTTTATATACACACACTTCTACTTCTTCTTCTTCTTCTTCTTCATCATCATCACCATCATCTATTTTATATTCATCTCCAGTTGGACCCATAAGGGAGAAGCTGGCATGGTGGAACCTATCCCATAGTACAGTTCTAATATGTAATAAATAATTTCTAAAACAAACAAGGAAAACCCAAAGAAAACTTTTTAAAATGGCATTCTAAAAAGTCAATGTCTAAAATATGCACTACAGGAACATAAAATTTAAGCTACTTTTCAAAGTCAAATTCAAACTAAAGCCTTTGAAGGTGGGTAAAACAGTCTTCTTTATAAATGGTATGGACACTATTGGTAACTGTATAAAAAAAAAATGAACCTCAACCCTCTTTCTCATATCATGATGCTCAAAAATGAAGTCAAAACATATAATGGTCTAAACATAAAAGTATAAACTAAAAAAAGAAAAAAAATTCTAGAAGAAAATATAAAAGAGGAACTGAAGTTGTGGCTCAGTAGTAGAGCACTTGCCTAGTATATGTGAGGCACTGGATTCCATCCTCAGCACCACATAAAAATAAATAAATAAATAAATAAAGTATTGTGTCCATCTACAACTAAAAAAATACTTTAAAAAATAGAAAATCTTCATGATCTTATTGGAGGCAAAGTTTTCTTAGGATACAAAAAGTACTAACTATAAAAAAAGAATTGATATATTTAACTGAATCAAAATTAAAACCTTCTGTTCTTCCAAGATCATCATAAAAAAAGTTAAAAGGCAAGCACCAGACTGAGAAAATATCCATAATACATGTATCTAACAGAGTGCTTTTATTCAGAATGTATTAAGGTTTCAGTAACACAACACAGCAATCTAAGTCTTAAATGAGCAAAGAAGACACATGAATGAATAGCCAATTAGCTCATGAATATATCACTGGTCATCTAGAAAAAGCAAATTAAAATCAAAATGTGATACTATTATATATTCATTGGAATGGCTAAACTTAAAAAGACCAGCAATAGCAAGAGCTGACAAGGAGGTAGAGCAACTACAACTCTCACACCTGGCAGAGGAAGGGTAAACTGAGGGACTACTTTGAAAAATAATTTGGCTGTTTCCTATTTAATTAAATACCACAATCCAGCAATTCCACTTTTAGGTCTTTACCCCAAATAAATCATATGTCCATGAAAAGACTAATGCAAGGGTGTTCTTAGCAGCTTTATTGAAAATAGCCAAAAGCTAGAAACAAATTGGCAAGTGAATGGATGAACAAATTTTGGTATATTTGTAAAATGCAATACTACTGAACAATAAAAATGAACAAATGTCCCATACCCTTAACAACATGGATGAACCTGATAGGAATTATGCCAAGTGAAAGTAGCAGGACACAAAAGAGTACATGTTGTAATGATTCCATTAACATGAAATTCTATAACAGTCTGAACTGTCCTCTAGTGACAGAAATCAGATCAGTAGCTGCTTTTTGTACAAGGTGGTGTGGGGAGAAAACAAGTGCAAAGCAGCACAGAGAATGTGGGGGAAGATGGAAATGTCCTGGATCTTAATTGGGGTGGTAGTTTTACTGATGGGTTATATGTGATAAACTGATTGACTCATACTTAAATGGTGTAAATTTTATTGCATGTAAATTATACCTAATTAAAGTTGATTAAAATAAAGCTTTGGAATTTGCTATATATAATTTATAGGTAGACTTTCTATTTTTAAAAAACATAAAAAATAACATGAGAAAATTCCTAGGCAAATATGTATTCCAAATACTTCTGAATAGGATTATCATTCCAGTATTTATTGAGCAAAAAGTAATGGTTAGTAGTAGCTCTCACTCTGAAGAAAAATACTTAACTTCAAAAAGGACATTCCCTACTCATATGCTTTGAAATTATGATAGTTAACTATTTATGAATGTCTACTACATGTCTTTGTATGTGATACAATTTAAATTTTTAAAAATTTGTTTTTTCTCCCAGCAGTTCAAACAAATTTTTTTTCAATAGCAAAATCACAAAATCATATGTGACATTATATTTGCCTTTGAGAAAAAGTAAAAAAAAAAAAAAAATCCCAGACTTTTCTGAAAACTCTACAGTCTTTCATAATCCTGAAGGGAACTATCAACATTAAAACATTCTCAGATCAGTGGAAATCCATCTCAAAGATTTCTTTCATGCATGATTAAAAGCATTTTCTCAGTAAGACACAAAATCAAGACCACTTCACTCAGATTATGTGTCTCAAGTTCACAAGTTCATTAACAAGCTCATGACTGCTTCAAACAGCCTAAAATAACAAATTTCTCTTTTTATTAGTGCATTTTGTACCATATTTGTACATAGAAATAAACATTCTGATATAATCTTTCTAAACTAATATTTTTCTCTAGAAATACTAATTCTGATATTATCCCAAGAAAGAGCTTCTTAAAGAAAAAAAAATCAATAGATTGTCTGGAATTCATAGTATAATGAATTAAAAAAAAAAAACACATTAGCAAATTGATGTTCCTCCAAGATGACTGGAAAGGGAAATACGGACATGGAAGACAATGTGAAGAGACATAGAAGAAGGCTGTCACTTTACAAGCTAAGGAGACAGGCCCAGAACCAATCCTTCCTTCACAGCTCTCAGGAAGAATGAACACTGCTAACCACCTTCATTTTGGCTTCTGCCCTCCAGATGTGTGAAACAATTTTGGTTAACCCACCTACTTGGTATTATTTTGTTACAACAGCCGTACCAAATTAATACACCCTACTAGAAAGGTCAATATCTACTAAGTAATCACAAACACATCACTACAATATCAAGCACATTGGGAGGAGTGCGATGACAACATGTACCAATTTTGAGAGTGTGAATATTTTTACAATGGCTGATTTCAAGCTATCAATATTTCAACAATCTGATATAAAATTCCTGAAAATACAATAATCAGCTTTTACAAGCTACTACAAACTACCTCCATCACAAACTAAACACTCATGTCTCATCAGGAGGCTGAGGCAGGAGGATCTCAAGTGCAGGGCCACCCTGGGCAACTTAGTAAGACCCTGCCTCAAAATTGAAAACAAAAAAGGATGGGGATGCAGCTCAGTGGCTGAATGCTTGCCTATTATGTACAAGGCTGCATTCAATCCCCAGTACTGCAAAAGAACAATGATTAACAAAGAAAATAACCATGCCTTGGTATCTTTTACTATCTACAGATGATTCCAATGTGCAGGCAAAGTCAGAACCATAGCTGGACATTTTTGGGCAAAAATCATGAAAGCAATGACTATTAGAATACAGAATATTTTAAGAAATAAACATAGCAAAAACCTGGAACAACCATGTGAGAATAGCTTAAGAATGATAGAAAAACAAGTGATGAAAGCAGGAGGTAACATTTACTGAACACTTAACAAGTTTCCAGGCATTGTTCTCAGCCTATTCTGTGTATTAAGCCACTTAATGGTTACTGCAACTCTATGAAATAATTACACACCTGCTTTTGAATAAGGAAACCAAAGCACGGGGAGGTTAAGATTTACAACGAATAAGTAAGGAGAGTAGGATCCAAGTACAAGCTATCTACCCCAGCCTCTGTACTCAGAACCACTGTTTTGTGCTGCTACTGACTATACATGATACTTGTAGAATACAACAATTAGTCTAGTGTAGCTAGAGCCCAGAGTGAGAGGAATGAGATCAGGCTGGAGAAAGCATGCAGTACTTGTGGCCTCAGGTGTATGCTAACTTTATACCAGTTTGCAAGTTAAACTTGAAAAGTGAATCATTTTAGCCTTTTTGCACAACTTTTTACTTAAATGCATCAAATCAAAATAAAATTTGAAAAAAAAAAAACCTAGAGGTCTGCAAGTGAAGTTCTCTCTGGAAAACAAAATCACCAACAACTTTTTTTTACCTTATTTCTAAAACCTAATTTTTACCTGTAAAGACTTTTACAAGTAAAAGCAACTGTAATCACATAGGAGCAATCAGCAGCAGCCTAGAGTCTCTGAGAACAAAAGCAGGAAAATCATACCAGTTCCTAAGCCACAGAGAGTCTGGAAGATGAGACTGCACCAATTAAGCACCTGGAGCCCAGGCTGCACCCAGTACGAGAAGCTTAAGTTTTCCCCTTCTGAGGTTAGAAGACAGAAACCCACAAACACTTCACATCACCATGGTCCCAGAAGACCCTGTGGGGGAGACTTCTGAAAAATCTAGCATTCTTTTCTACATTCAACCAGTACACTTCAGTAACTGTACTTCCAAAAAAAAAAAAAAAAAGTCAGTCTTTATATCTGCACAGAATATTGTGATATATTAGCATTTTGACAAAGCTACAAAGGATAATGAAAGGAGTAAGTAAAACACACATCCCTGAAGTAAAATCTTTACATTGTTAGTACAGAGGGAAGTATGTTAGGAGGGAGCTTCTCTCCTCCTAGAAGCACATATTTCAATGTGTAAGGACCTTGGAATTGACCTAAGGAATTCCTTACCTTTGGAGCTCCAGGAAAATGACAGAATATGAAAAGAGGCTAAGCTATGTGTCACTCTGTGGGAATAAGCAAGTAGGAGAGAGGCAATCCACAGACCAGGCTATTCTCTAAAAGGCAGAAGAAATAGGATTTTATTCTGTATGGGTAGGTAATCTCTTATCTTACTCAATTTAATCTCTTATCTTACTCAATTTAATCACCCACAAGTAAATGTGTAATATCAAAGGCTGATACTTAAGAGTTACATAAAAGACAGTAAAGTATACTTACCTACAAGGTAATTTATATATACATAAATGATACCTAACTTAGTAACCAGAAATTGCTCAAACTAATATTCATTTATTTCAGTCAGAACTAAAACTCATATTTATATTCCTATTGGCAAGAAAAATTATGTCTGTTTAAATAGTATTCAACACCAGTCATCTTTCAACCAGTTTTTCAAAATGTAGTAGAAGAAACAGGACCCCTAAGGAAGAGAAGTAGTGATGTGACTTAATTACAGTAAATAGCTAACAATTAACAAAAGTTTTTCAAACCCAGGACTCATATTAAAAACATTTTACATCATTACCTAGTGCCTATACCTATTGCTAGTGTTTTACTCCTATTCTCCTGTAACAAATAACCATAAAGGTAGTGGCTTAAAGCAACACAGATTTATTACCTTGCAAGACAATAAATTCTGTAGGTCAGAATTCCAACACCAATCTCACCAGGATAATCTCAAGGTATACCATTCTGAAGACTCTAGGAGAATTTATTTTCAGCTTCCACAGCAGCCTGCATCCTGGACTTGACTTCTCGCACCTTCCTCCATCTTCAAAGCCAGTGTGGGCAAGTAAGATAGATACATCACTTTGACCTCGTCCACCTCGCTGCTCCATATCTAAAGGACTCTTGTTTAAATGGGCTCACCTGGATAAACCAGGATTACCTCCCTATCTTAAGGTCAGCTGATTAGCATCCATAATTCCAAATGCAATCTTAATTTCCCTCTGTCCCGTAACCTAACAAAGTCACACATTCCAGGAATTAGGAAGTAGCTATCTTTGGGGTTATTATTCTGCTCTCCAGATACATAGATAGATAATGCTACTTCACCTCTCCTCTTTCCTCATTTATAAAATAGACATACTAGTAACCATCTCAAAGGGTTGTTATAAAAATTACATGAATTAGTATCAGTACTAGTCACATAATATAAGAGCTATTTTATACCAATCATTTCACCTAAAAACTTTTTTCTTATTGTGGAGTGTAACTTCCAAAAATCTGTCTAATTCAGTATTACTTTTGTCTAATTAGTAGGTATAAACTACGTGCAGACATTGAGCAACTACAAAGTCACTAGTCAGAACTGAGATATGTTAGAAGTGTAATACACATACTGCAGTTTGAAAACTTAGCATGTAAAAGAATTACATGTGGAAATGATAACACTTGTGCTGTATTCAACAAAATATATTTATTAAATTAATTTTACCTGTTTCTTTTTTTACTTTGTGTAAAAAAAAGAAATATGTGCTAGGGAATATAATTTCACACTAAGCATGCCTTTCACACTAAGCATGCACTCTACCATTGAGCTATACTCCCAACCTCTCTTTTTATTTTATATTGGCCAAATTATATTGTTATATTGTACACATAAATAATATGTAATGATAATCCCACCATTATGTGCAACTGCAGTGCACCAATAACAAAATAAAACAAAAAAGCCTGTGAACTACTTCCTTCTAAAATCTCAACAGTTGATAGTTGTAGTGAAAATGGTACCTATATTCTTAACTCCCCTACTTTAGACTGGGATTGGGTCATGTAAGTATGGAGGCTGAGAAATTCTAGGATTTGCAGTTGACAAGATGGAAACCAAGGAGAGCCAAAGTGCAGTTCCCAGTCCAAGTCTAGGGCCTGAAAACCAGGAGAGTATAAGTTATAGTCTAAAAGATGGCAGGCTGGAGATCCAAGACGAGCTGCCATTTCAGTCTGAGTCTGAAGGCCAGATAAGACCAATGTCTCAGTTCAGGTGGCCAGGAAGCACTTCCCTTACCTAGCCCTTTTTGTTTATTCAGTTCTTCAATTGATTGTACAAGGGCCATCATATTAGATAGAGGAATCTTTATTCAGTTTACTGATTTAAATATTAATGTCATCTAGAAACACCCTCACAGATACACCCAGAATTATATTTGGCCAAATGTCTGGGCACCCTTTTGTCTAGTCATTTTATGTGTAAAATCAACCATCACAGTCACCAAAGTATACCCCATTTTCTATAATTGATGTATCATATCTTGAACACATAACCATGCAAGAAATCAAGCCTCTTGTCTTGATGCCAAGTTTTTCAAGAGGAAATAACTAGCTCCACGATCCATCTCCTCTGCTCAACATTTTTAGTTTCCTTTTCTTTCTTCAATATGGCCGAAGGCATCTTTTCTAGAGGAGCTTAACTTTGATCAGCCATGGTGTACTCACTAACCCATCTTAATTATGAAGAACTGGACCTCTGGAAGTAAACTGCTAGGGTCCAAACACCATCTCTAACCAACCTCTCTTCTTACCTTTTTAATGTAACTACCAGAAAATTTTAAATTATACATGTGGCTCACATTTGTGGAATACATTATATTTTTAGTGAACAGTGCTGCTCTAGACAAATTTACTCGCTACTTCTGTGGTCTTAGTATTTAGTTTAGTTCTTTAGCATTTAGTTTAGTTTAGGGAACTAAACTATATCAATCTACTTTGTGCTGGAGCAATCTGTATTCATGTTGTCTCTCCAAATGGATTTGGGAGCCCTTACTGGCCAACTGTCATGGACCTTTAAATAACAGTAAGATTCAGGGTAAATTTACAATGAACATTTGTGGAGCTTATTAAAAGTAAAGGAAAACATTACCTGCTAATGTGCTGTCTGAATACATTATTTGATCTACTGTAAACCAAAATATCCAAAAGTCAATTTGTCCTTTTGGAAGCAATTTTTTCTTGGGTAAAAGTCAGGATTGGGATATACAGCAAATGGGGATGAGGGGAATTTCATGAAAAAATACTCAAGCTTAGCAAGCCCACATGTAACCCCAGTGACTAGGGAGGCTGAAGCAGGAGGATTCCAAGTTTAAGACCAGCCTCAGCAACTCAGCAAGGCCCTAAGCAACTCAGTAAGACCCTGACTCAAAATTGAAAATAAAATAAAAAGGAGCTGGGGATGTAGCTCCGTAGTAAAGTGCCCCTGGGTTAAATCCTCAGTACCAAAAAGAAAAAAACAAACAAATTTTAAAAAAAACCCTCAGGCTTATTACATACAATGTATTCAAATATCATCAACTCTATAATATCCTATTTCATTTTTTTAAGTGGTAACTACAACCCACGAAATTGTTCCATAATCCACTAATGATGTGTGACCAAGTTGGAAAAGCACTGCCCTAATGGTTCAGGAGCAGACCTTCCTGGCTAGAGACAATCCATCTTAAAGATCTACAGGTCACTTAGCACTCCTCTGTTCTTGTATCTCCCAACAGGAGGGACCAACCCTGGGGCCAGCCATGGCCCTGGGTGGCCATCAGAGAAGCCATGCAGACCCATTTACCATGCAGTCTTCTCAACCAGCCTTCATACTAGGATTGGGGGACAATGGAGGACACCAAACACAGTGTTCCAGGATCCATGTCCACTCCCATGAGGTACAAAGCCCAGCTCTGCCTGGCCAAGAAGAGTTGGTCAGAGCTGAAGGTACACAGGAAGAGAGAGTTCGTGCTGTTGTTCAGAGAAAGACTCTAGGAACTTGTACTAGATTATTCTGGCAAACCTGAGAAAATATCATCAACCTCAGAGTTATGTATGTTAAGTCAAACTAGAGAAAGAGAATATCAAATACCAGACAGGCATTTTTATTAACAAGAAAGGGAAGAAAAACTGTAAGGAAAAAATCTATCAGAACTTCACACATTTTTGCCGCTTTAGGGATCAAGCCTTGGGCAAGAGGCTATAAAGAATTCACATACACACATACACACACACACACACACACACACACACACACACACACACACACAGGATGGGAGTAGGAAGAAATTCCCGGCCTGAAAACAAAAGAGAATAATCTCAGAGTAATGAGGGGCAAACAGTAGAAATTAGTAAGAAATCTCCTTTCAGCAGGGAGGTTTGATAGGAAGGAGTCACTAAAAAGACTGATAGACAAGGCTAAGTCCACAAAGATAAGCAGGCACAGAGGAGCTCTGAAGCAAGTCTTTCACTTAAGACAAAGGAAAAGGAAGATTTGCTAGAAGGGAACAGAGGGAAAGGAACCTCTCTGAGCAATAAAGAAGAAATAGAAAAAAAAGTTAGAAATACAGACATCCTGAGGACAGCTGGTAACTGCATTAAGAGTTCAATTACAAGGGGATTTCTACCCTTTTATATGGATATAAGGTTATATCCTAATGAGAGTAGAAGGTCAACTCTTCCTGGGGGATCTAGTAAGTTTTGCCACTTACTCCCTACATGATCTTATAACTCTGGAAGAGGATTAACACCTCAGTACTTCTGCCCCTCACTGTAAAATGAGGATAACTACATTTGCTTCACAGGCTTGTGTAAGAGTTACTAAAACCAGAAACAGTGTAACTGGAATATGGTAGGGAATCCATTTTTCCCTTCATCTCCTGACATCACTTTTCTTCCTTCAGCCCCACCTTGCAATTCATAGTTTCCCCATCTTCACCTGATGTGATAGAAACTACTTTGATATTTAGTGTAGAAATTTTTGTTTTTATCAGTGCATGATAATTGTGCTCACTGTGATATATTCATATATGCACATAACATAATTTGTTCCAATTCGTTCCCCAACATATTCTCTTGCCTCCCTTCCTCCTTCTCGCTAATGTAGGACTTTCTTTGCTGCTAACATAAATGATTTAAAAGTACTCCCCTCTTCCCCCAGTACTGGAGACAGAACCCAGGGGAACTCTACCACTAAGCTATATCCCCAATCTTTTTTTATTTTTTATTTGGAAACAGGGCCTAACTAACTTGCTGGCCTTGAACTTGTAATCCTCCTGCCTCAACCTCCCAGGCTCTGAGATTACAGGCCTGCACCACCATGCCTGGCTGAATGATGACTAATTTTTAAAACTATTTTTTGCAAATTAAATATAAATAAAACTCTCTACAGTAGACTGGAAAGGCATACTTTCAGGATATTAAGATTTACAACACAAACCTCTGAGAAAAACCTTAAGGGACAAAGTGCTTTGGTTAATGAGGAGACTGTGCAATTAAATTTTCAACCCTAAATGAACAGGTGCATTTACAAAAGTCCAGTAGAATTAGTAAAACAAATGCTATACACCTCATACAACTGCTTCTGAAATTTCTGTTCAAGCAGGGTGAACATCCCCAACCCCCGCCCCTCAGAGCTCTCTGTAGTAATCAGTAAAATCATTTCCTGGAGGCTCCTCAAATGCTGTTTCTTCCTATTCAACTCCTGTCAATAAATGTACTGCCTATACACCCCATTTATTCTTTTCAAGTAGATATATTACTAAGATGATTTACTCAATGAAAGAAGCTCATTATTTAAATGAACCCTAGAGCAAACATTCTTACAGAGTAACAATCATCTATTAATTTATTATGTTTTAAAATCTGGATTTTCATATATGAGTTAAGCATGCCTATTAAAAGCACTACCTAGGGGCTGGGGTTGTGGCTCAGTGGTATAGTGCTCACCTAGCATGTGTGAGACACTGGGTTCAATCCTCAGCACCACATAAAAAAATAAACAAACAAAATACAAGTATTATCTACGACTAAAAAAAAATTTTTTTTAAAGCACTAGCTACGTATGCAAAAAGAAATCAATACCAAGGAAACTACTGAAAATACAATGGCACTTCCTCTTGGAAAGAAACAGATATCATTTTTTAAAAGGATGAGCACTCCCCATATAAAACAGATTTTTAATACTTCTTTAGAATACTTCCTCTCAAAGTGCTTTCCTAGAGACAAGCATTTTCCTACTGTGTATGAAATTTATTTCTATTATTTAATCCACTACCATCTCTGCTAACACAAGTTTTTAATTCTGGATTTTCTAAACAGCTAAGTAAAATTATAGTTTAATAAACATAATAAAGTAAAATAACAAAGAACTCAACTTTATAATTACTTTCTACTCTAAAAAAGAAGATGAACTAGAATATAAAGAGAAAAAAATGATTTCCTAAGAACACAACAAAAAAAAAAATTCAAGTGGCAGAGATGGGACTGAGGCACAGTTATGATCAACATCAATCTTTAAAATAGTTACTTAACTCCTTAATCATAATTTAACCATGTAACTTCCATTAATAGATACTATAAGAGAACATCTTAAAAAAATGTCAGAATGCTTAAACTAATTTAAAGTAATTTTTTACTTTAAAGAATGAAAATAATGGAAAGAAAATGATAGGAAATTAAAATGGTCTTCCCAAGAGAAGTAAATGAGTTGACTATATGTATCCCATGTAACTATACACTGATCATCACACATATTTTATGTATGAATTTCTAGCTAATCCAGCAAACTTTCTAGGTTTATAAAAGGCAAATCATTTTTCTTAAATAAAAAGGAGGGCTGAAGTTGTGGCTCAGTGGTAGAACACTTGCCTGGTACATGCGGGGCACAGGGTTTGATCCTCAGCACCATGCTAAAATAAATAAATAACATGAAGGTATTGTGTCAATCTACAACTTAAAAAAAATTAAAAAACAAACAAAAAGGAGAGATCCATTATTTTCCTTATTCAAACTGTCACTTATTTAATCATTCATTATCAAGCACATAAAGTACTTACTGTATGTGAGCTACTATGAGAGGTGTTGGGGACAGAAAAAGATCACTATGATACTATTCCCATCACCATCCATCTCATCTCAGTCTTTTTCACATAAAACCCCATATCCAACCCCTTGTCTTCTCGCCCCTCCACTGTTTCTTTCTCCTTGATTCTTTTTTTGGGGGGGAGGGGGGGGAGCAGAGATTGAATTCATGAACACTCCCCAGCCCTATTTTTTATTTTATTTAGAGACAGGATCTCATTGAGTTGTTTAGTGCCTCACTTTTGCTGAGGCTGGCTTTGAACTCACAACCCTCCTGCCTCAGCCTCCAGAGGTACTGGAATTACAGGCATGCACCATGGCTCGGAGCTCATCTTGATTCTTTAACTACTTTCCACACCTTTTTTCTCCAAAGTCCACCTCTGTCTTGCCTCAGGTCACCATGTTCATGCAGAACAGCCTAACCGTATGAGTATTACTCCCCACGACTTCCATCTACCTGGCCATAATTTTCCCAGTCTCAGTTCTACCATACTCCTCCGGGATACTCTGCCTGATTCCTTTGGGCAAACCCTGATGCTCCCATGCTAGAAGAATTTCTTAAAACCTTAACAATCAATACTTCCATACTGGTTTGTTTCCACTCCTACCTTCCTCTCTAGACTATAAGTATTCCAAAAGGTAAGAATTATATTCATTTTTACCACCTAGTAACAAACTTAGCACACAGCACCCAATAAATGTTTCTAAGAATGATTAAATGAATGAATACATAATAATATTCAACTCACAGGATTAACAGTAAAATGAGATTCTACTGGAACTATCTGTCAAGACTGAAACTTTTCTTAATAGGAAAAGAGCCAGGAGTGGTGGTACACACCTGTCATCTCAGAGGCTCAGGAGGCTGAGGCAGGATTGCAAATTCAAAGCCAGCCTCAACATCTTAGTGAGACCCTGTCTCAAAATAAAAAAATTTTTAAAAAGGGCTGGAGAGGTAGCTCAGTAGTAAAGCACCTGAGTAGTAAATCTCCAATACCAAAAATAAAATAATTTTAAAAGGATAATTGATTAGAATTTACTGCTAGCCATCTAAGTTTAAAAAATTAACTTAAACTCTTTTTTTTTTTCTTTTGTGGTACTAGGGATGAAAGCCAAAGCCTAGTGCATGCTAGGCAAGCACTCTACCACTGATCCATACCCAGCCCTAGAATAAAATATCCCAATAAAAAAGGAGAGCCAATGAAGAACAGCCCATTTTCAAGTACTTAAATGCCCTTTTAAATCAGGAAATCATCATCTATCTTTCTCTATGCCATGACTTTGGAATTTTTTAAAATATTCAAACAATGGTCCAATTTATATTAGATGTAACCTAAACAAACAAACAGAAACTAAATAACAAGCAGGTAAATGTGACATAGATTGTCCCACCATGTATTCTAATACATTCCCTAATTTCAGCCATCCCCCCCCATCTTCAATAATGTCACATTTGTCACATTAACCTGAGAGTTTTTGTTAAATCAACTCAGGTTTTTAACTCAAATACCAGTGTAAGAATCTTTCTACACCATAAAAATTTATGAAATCAGGTTTGATTCACTAATTACATGTTTTTAATATATCTTAAGTAAATATTTAACTACAAAAGTAAAAAATGCTTATTTGTAAACCACTTAAAATTCTATCAGGTTCATAAACCAGGTGCAACACAGCTCTACCTGTGGTGGCCAATGCCCTGGGTAACTCAATCTGGCACCTTTCCTACTTTAGGGCCATTCCCCTTTCAACTAAGGGCTCTGTACATGATTTATGCCTTTCTCTGGGCTCCATGAGTCTACTTGGTATTGAGGTTCATTCACATACTTTTGATTTTTAATGTTAATACTTAATTTTTTGTGTCCAATAAACAAGAAAGGATAAACTTTATAAGAAGGTGATATGACCTAATCACCTGATGGAGAGCTAGCAAAATTTTACTATTACTTTGTGAATGCTTAAATTCACCAAGAATGAGACAACAATTTTTTCCCCACTGATTGTTCTTTAAAAAAAAAAAAAACCCAAAACTAACATGCTTAAACTTCAAGTGATTCTAAAAATACAAAAAGCAACTTAAATTACAAAAAAAAAAAAGAAAATTTTCTTTTAATCAGATTCACCCAAAAATTCAATTTTACTGCAGTAAAGATTTACAAATTGGCATTATCCAAGCACTCATTTTTATTTAGATTAAAATAATATCAAAGGGTGTGCTGGGGTTATAGCTCAGTGGTGGAATTCTTGCCTAGCATGTGTGGGCACTGGGTTCGATTCTCAGCACTACATATAAATGAATAAAATAAAGGTCCATCAATAACTAAATACACGTGTGTGTGTGTGTGTGTGTGTGTGTGTGTATACACAAAAGAGCCAGGTACAGCGGTGCATGCTTGTAATCCTAGCAGCTTGAGAGGCTGAGGCAGGAGGACAGTGAGTTCAAAGCCAGCCTCAGCATTTTAGCAAGGCCCTAAGCAACTCAGTGAGACTCTGGCTCTAAATAAAATATACAAAGGGATGGGGATGTGGTTCAGTGGTTAAGTGCTCCTGGGTTCAATTGTGGTACAAAAAAAAGAACATAAAAAAAAAAGTTTATGCACTAAAATAAGATTGTGACCAAAGGATGTCTGCTCCAGGAAGAAGGAACAGATGTATTTTCCTTATTTCTATTCCTCCCACTAAGTACAGCTTCCTATATGTTACATAAAAAACAAACATTAGAGGGTGAGGGGTGTAACTTAGTGGTAGAACACTTGCCTACCACATACAAGCCCTGGGTTCAATATCCAGTGCTGCCAAGAAAAAACAAGAGAACACAACAAAAAACTAAGACAACTCTGAAAGGTAGAGAAAATGTGGATGAGCTGAGAAACCTGGAATCTGAGGAATGGCACAAGGTTTATTCTTCATATTTAACCCAAAATTGGAGTTAAGCAGCTGACAATCTAGAAAGGTCAAGGGGGCACAGATCCCCATCCCCTAAAAAAGTCCCACAAAATCTATTGTCCCCAGATAAACACACAGGAAAAGTCAGATTAAAAAGAGAAAACTTTTAGACAATAACTACTCTACCTAACCAAAGTCTACATAAAAACCTATGGTCTCACCTCTACCTGTATTAGCAGTGACTAAGGGACACCTAAATATCTACTCTCATCAGGCTGACGTGAAGCACTCCAAACCCCTTGCTAATTATGTCAGAGAAGCACAAGTAGAAACCCAGACTCTCATCCTCACTGGCCAGGAAGGAGCCCTTGAACCCCATGGTATCTGAGGAGCCCATGTAGGGAGCATGGACTTCCACTCCCACCCAACAGTAATGAGGCTCCTCTCCCTCTGACAATGATATGTCAGAGAACTGATGGCAACCATATGGGGAACTGGAACTCCCACCCCACTCAGCAGGAACAAGAGGCATCCATTTCTCTCAGGTAACAACAGAGCCACTTAGGGAACCCACACTTCTATCCCACCTGTCAATAATGAGTCAGCACACCTCCATCCTGCTGAGGCAGCATCACAGAAATCAGAAGGCTTGAATAAATTCCAGATTCTACAAAGCAATAGTAACAAAAACAGCATGGTACTGGTACCAAAACAGGCGGGTGGACCAATGGTACAGAATAGAGGACACAGAGACTAATCCACAATGTTACAACTATCTTATATTTGATAAAGGGGCTAAAAACATGCAATGGAGGAAGGATAGCATCTTCAACAAATGGTGCTGGGAAAATTGGAAATCCATATGCAACAAAATGAAATTGAATCCCTTTCTCTCGCCAGCCACAAAAGTTAACTCAAAATGGATCAAGGAGCTAGATATCAAACCAGAGATACTGCATCTGATAGAAGAAAAAGTTGGCTATGATCTACATATTGTGGGGTCGGGCTCCAAATTCCTTAATAGGACTCCCATAGCCCAAGAGTTAACAACAAGAATAAACAAATGGGACTTACTTAAACTAAAAAGTTTTTTCTCAGCAAGAGAAACAATAAAAGAGGTAAATAGAGAGCCTACATCCTGGGAACAAATTTTTACCCCCCACACATCAGATAGAGCCCTAATATCCAGAATGTACAAAGAACTCAAAAAATTAAATAATAAGATAACAAATAATCCAATCAACAAATGGGCCAAGGACCTGAACAGACATTTCTCAGAGGAGGACATACAATCAAAATCAACAAGTACATGAAAAAATGCTCACCATCATTAGCAATCAGAGAAATGCAAATCAAAACCACCCTAAGATACCATCTCACTCCAGTAAGATTGGCAGCCATTATGAAGTCAAACAACGATAAGTGTTGGCGAGGATGTGGGGAAAAGGGTACACTTGTACACTCCTGGTGGGACTGCAAAATGGTGAGGCCAATTTGGAAAGCAGTATGGAGATTCCTGGGAAAGCTGGGAATGGGTCCACCATTTGACCCAGCTATCGCCCTTCTCGGATTATTCCCTGAGGACCTTAAAAGAGCACACTATAGGGATACAGCCACATCAATGATTATAGCGGCACAATTCACAATAGCTAGACTGTGGAACCAACCTAGATGCCCTTCAATAGATGAATGGATAAAAAAAATGTGGCATCTATATACAATGGAGTATTATGCAGCACTAAGAAATGACAAAATCATAGAATTTGCAGGGAAATGGATGGCACTAGAGCAGATTATGCTAAGTGAAGCTAGCCAAGCCCTAAAAAACAAATGCCAAATGTCTTCTTTGATATAAAGAGAGCAACTAAGAACAGAACAGGAAGGAAGAGCATGAGGAAAAGACTAACAGTAAACAAAGACAAATGGGGGGAGAGAAAGGGAGAGAGAAGGGAAAGGATATGCAAATGGTAGGAGACCTTCAAAGATACACAAAAGAATAAGAGGTTATGATGGGCAAGGGGGATGGGGAAAAAAAGGGAGAGAATTGAACAACAGCAGAGGAGGCAGAGAGGGAAGGTGGGAGGGGAGGGGAGGGGGGATAGTAGGGGATAGGAAAGGTAGCAGATTAAAACAGTCACTAATATGCCATTAGGTAAAAATTTGAGTATGTAACAGATGTGATTCTGCTATCTGTATTTGGGGTAGAAATGGGAGTTCAAAACCCAATGGAGTCAAATGTATGAAAAATGATTTATCAAGAGCTCTGTAATGTATGGAACAATCAATAAAAAAAAATAAAAATAAAATCCAGATTCTTAAAAGCACAGGAATAAAAAATCACTCATTCCAAAAAACAGGAAGATCTCAAACTAGATTGAAAAAGATAATCAATAGTCAACACTAAGATGGCAGAATTGTCAGAATTATCTGGCAAAGCTTTCAGAACAGCCACAATGAAAAATGCTTTAATAGCAAAACATATATGCCTGAAGCAAATGGAAAGATAAAAGCCAAGGCAAGGAAAACTTCTCTGCAAAGAGATGACATAGTGAAGAACTAAACAAAAATTTTAGAAGTGAAAAATACAATAACCAAAACAGAAAGCATAATGGATAGAATCAATAGCTGAACAAAGAGGACAAAGGTAATTATCAGTGAACCAGAAAAATGGAACAAACAAATGACATAACCCAATCTGAACAGCAGAGAACATAAACCAAAATAAAAAGAAATCCTCAAGGCCTGCACAACCAAAACAACAAAATCTAACTTTTTTTTTTTTTTTTTAATCAGCATCCTGGAAGGAGAGAAGACAAAAGCAGGCTGAAAAACAAAAAGAAAGAAAGAATGGATGGGGCTGGGGCTGGGGCTCAGGGATGGAATACTTGCCTGGCACATGTAAAGCACTGGGTTCAATCCTCAGCACCACATAAAAAAATAAATAAAATAAAGGCATTGTGTCCATCTACAACTAAAAGTATTAAAAGGAAAAACTCTTGATTTAAAAAAAGAAAGAAAGAATGAATGGATGAATGAAAAATTCACAAATTTGGCAATATTAAATCTACAGATTCAAGAAGCCGAGTGACGCTGTTACACAAAATTACATATAAGAGTTTGTGAGGGGAAAGGGGGGAAAAAAAACAAGGGAGAGAATTAAACAACAGCAGATGGGGTAGAGAGGGAAAATGAGAGAGAAGGGGAGGGGGGATAGTAGGGGATAGGAAAGGTAGCAGAAAACAACAGTCATTAATATGGTATTATGGAAAAATGTGGATGTGTAACCGATGTGATTCTGCAACTTGTATTTGGGGTAAAAAATGGGAGTTCATAACCCACTTGAATCAAATGCATGGAAGATGATATGTCATGAGCTTTGTAATGTTTTGAACAACCAATAAAAAAAAAAGAAGAAGCTGAGTGAACTTTAAACAGAATAAAACCAATGATCTCCATGCCAAGACACATCATAATTAAAATCCTAAAAACTGAAGACAAAGTAAAATTTGAAAGGAGCAGGAAAGAAACTATAATTTAACTATAAGGGAAAATCAATTTGAATGACAGTAGATTTCTCATGAGAAGTGGCATAATATTTTTCAAGTGCTGAAAGAAAAGAATATATACTCAGAATCCCATATCTGGCAGGAAAAAACATCCTTCAAAATGAAGGAGAAACTGATATTTTCAGATGAAGGAAAACTAAGAGAATGTCACAAGTTGACCTCCTCTAAAAGAATAACTAATGGAAGTTCTCTCAACAAAAAGCAATCACAAAGAAGTAAACAGGACACCAGGAAAATAGAAATCTGCTTAGAACACCATGGAAAAAGTTGTTGCTAACACTTCATCTTTATAAATTATCTTATATTTAATGACTTTGCTGAATTCTGATTATCTCAAATAATTTGTCACTTCTGGATATTCTATGTAGGCAACATATAATCAGCAAATCATGTCAACTCTAGAATTTTTAATTCATTAGCCTTTAATTATTCACTTCCTTTGAGTTGTGCTATTTAAAAATATACTTCTGGGTAATATCTAATCAATTAACATATGAAATAATCACCAAACTACATTAATAAATTACATTTAACTGATATTAAATTAGAAGTTTAAATTATTTTCTTGGACCATTATAAACATGATAGGTATTGGAGAGAGAATTAGAAATTATACACAGATAAAACTAAAAAAAAGATTTCATAAAATACCCACCCTAACCACACATGTGCACTATTCTATATCCTATTCTAAGTCAGTGTTAGTTACTAATGATCAAATTGATTTCATTACCTTCAATTTGAAAAACACTGTCCTAGATCCCCAACTACCAATTTTTAAAATGAATGCTGCTACATGCTTCAATTCCTGCACCTGGCCTTAACATTTAAGATCATATTAGTGAGGCTGGGGTTGGGACTCAGTAGTAGAACACTCGCCTAGCATGGGTGAGGCTCTGGGTTCGATCCTCAGCATCACATGAAGATAAATAAATAAAGGTATTGTATCCATTTACAACTAAAAAAAAATTCATATTAGCAATAAAGAACACTTTAATGGGTGTCAAAGTTTAATTGGTGGGGGGGGGGGACGGAAGCAGTCTTAAAAGTGGTATGTTTGTACCAAGAGGAAGGCAAACAACCTAAGTCAAGCTATAGTTCAAAGAGAGAAAAAAGTAATGAACTGAATCTTTACACAATGCATTATAGAGCACAGCAACGTTGAATTGAAAAGAATTTTCCCACTTTGGTGAAAGATGTTGATAACAGAGGAGACTATGCATGTGTGGGGACTGGAGATCCATGGTCAATCTCTATGCCTTCCTCTCAATTTTGCTAAACTTGTAAACCTAAAACTGGTCTAAAAAACATAAAGACAAAAAAAGAAAGAGAGAGAAAGAGAGAGGGAGGGAGAGAGAGAAAGAGCACGCGCCTAATTCTCAGTTGAGGTACACCACTCCAAATGGGAGGAACAGTTTATTTTCAGTATCAAGAATAACATTCTTCTCAACAAACAACCACTTACTTATATGAGTTTGACTTGATTCTTATTTATATTTGCATGACTTGATTCTCAGGTTTTGTTTTTAACTCTATTGCTATAAAAAATTATAAACTAAATCACTAGGTTTTAGGTTTTTGAATATTTAAATAATGTGGTTAACAAAAATCATTTTTCTTTTAAAAAATACACATTTTCTCACTTATACAAGAAACATGAGTTGCTGCTATAATTTTTATATTACAATTTAACAAATGTAAAAGAAATTATTATTCTAACACAAAATAATAAACACCTGTAAAAGAATTGAATAGGCCAACTTCAAGAAATATCAATACAAATTCCCACTAGTGCCCAACCTCCTGAATGAAAAGTTCCAGTCTTTCTCTTTGCCTTGAACATACAGACATTCAACAAATACTCACTGAGAATCTCTTATGTGTTAGCATGTGCCTGGCCACTCTTCATCCACACTCAACTGACTTTCCAGTCGACCTGCAATTCCCTTGTTCCATTCTGTGTTCACACTTCCCAGAATGCCCTGACTTTATCCAACCTCACTTTTCCATAAAATTTAAGGGATCTGTTATTCATGTCAGTATGCTACTCAGTGTTTAGAACAGCATTCCTCATTTACTTAGCTCCTAATGCCTAAGAATCATATTGAAATGACCTCATATGAGCCCAAGGAATTGAGATTATTAAACTTTGATAGAACAAATTGGAACACTGCAATTACTAAA
Source organism: Urocitellus parryii (assembly GCF_045843805.1). Lineage (NCBI taxonomy): Eukaryota > Metazoa > Chordata > Mammalia > Rodentia > Sciuridae > Urocitellus > Urocitellus parryii. The sequence continues at coordinate 64,256,994 of NC_135531.1, read as the reverse complement.
TTGGTACCCTTAAGTATTGATCCCTAAATAACATTTCATATTATTAACCAAGTTAATGAGTAAAACCTCCATTCCCCCCATCCTTCAAAAAGTCTTGATTTTTTTTAACTGATACTAAACTCAAATAATGACATTAGAAAGAGTTGGACTTCAGCCATAACAGAGTGCTAGTCCACAGAAGAGTTGCTGTTAATAGCATACACAGTCTCCCACTACAACTTCATTTTGAGACTAAAACTACTGAACATTTTCTATTAAGAAACTGAAAATTAAAGTACAACAACACAAATTGGTAAGCAGTCTCTAGTAGTTACACTAATAAGAAAATACAAAATTAAAATGCTGCAACAGTAACATCAAGTATCTGTCATCATAAATGACATTCAGATGATATAAATTTTCAATATAAAAACAACATGTTAGCTAATGGTCTGGGTTAAACCACAGATGATATAAATGTTTCAATAATGTAGTATTTCAATGCTTTCTTTAAGTCTGCAGTATACACCCCTTTCTTTGAAGAAACATTGACATGTTCAAGCATTTATTTCAAAGGTCAAATTGCTAAAGTCACTGTACTACTGCAGGACCTTCTTTCACAAAGCATCACTGGTTAGAGCTAGCTTCTACTTGAGCAGAAGGAAGTCTAGTAGCACTGAGGAAGGATGCAAGAGGGGAAGGAGAAGGAGAATGGAAGAGGGGAGGGAGTACAGGAGGGAAAAGGGAGGGAGCATGAGGGATCATAAATGGAAACTGATTTCCATGCATGTATGAGTCAATCGGGATGAACCTAACTACTATGTATAACCATAAAACTCTAAGAGGAGGAGGAGGAGGAGGAGTAAAAGCTAGCACTACTACATGTCATGTGGTTTCAGTGAAATATAAGAGTCAATATTGTAAAAAACTAATTCACTATTAATATCAGTGCAACAAATAAATTATAACTCCACATCCCTACCTTGTTCCAGTTCTCCACCCAACTCTTTATGTCCTCCCTTTCTATTTCCATTCTTCTTCCTCCTATTCCCAACTACTGGCATTCTCCAAACTCCTCAATCTTATTCTTCTCATGTATGCTTTTTCCTTTAGGGGAAGTATTCATTTTTTACAATTCACTATCCCATCTAAGCAGCAGGATCACCTCTTCTTTTTTACATTGCCCAAAACCTTACTGACTTTCCACGAAGAGTCCACCATACCCACCTTCCTGGATTTGCTTCTCTGGGACACTTTCTTCCTCAGTTCTCAACATGGGAGTTTCCCCCTAATCAGGAAAGTCTTGTCACTATCTTCACATTTTCCTACTATTTCTCCATATGCCTCAGGGTTCATACTGTTTGCATTCACACACAACATACCTTCTTTCCTCCCCTCTTCCAATTCAAAACCTTCCACCCTGCAAATGTCCCCATCCAAGCCTACCTCCTCCACAAAGCCTTCTTTGGCTAGACCAGTGCCCAGGATCCTCTCATTTCTCTAAACATAAAATTGAGAATCATCTGCTGTGTTTAATTTAACCCTACCTGCCTCAAAAACTGGTTTCTGTAGAACTAGTAAATATTAATAATATTTAATAATAATGTTATTTTTTTTGCTTTCTATAGCTTTCCTCTCAACTAGTTTTATACAACATCTCTAAGCTAAAGCAATCTTAACTGAGGTTAATGCAGAGCTCAAAATCATTGATTTCCATTTCTTTCTCTTTATATATTCTTAAAACAAATGGAAGGGTAGCAAAATACTATAACTGATTCCCTCAGACCCGGCTGAAATCTTATAAACACATTTTACATAAAGATAAACAACCCTAGAAAACTTGATAGCTTGTCACTATTTAGAAATAATAATTCTAGCTTAGCTTACTACGATCTTAGACTAATACTTGTTCTAAATTACAATGTAATATAAAGCAAGTAATAAAGCCCTGTGGTACATGCCTGTAATGCCAGTGACTTGGGAGGCTGAAGCAGGAGAATCACCAGTTTGAGGCAAGCCTTAGCCACTTAATGAGGCCCTGAGCAACTTAGCGAGATCCTGTCTCAAAACAAAAAATAAAAAGGGCTGGAATGTAGCTTAGCGCCCCTGATTCAATCCCTGGCATTAAAAAGGTAAATTAGGGGCTGGGGTTGTGGCTCAGAGGTAGAGTAGCATGTGTGAGGTACTGGATTCGATCCTCAGCACGACATAAAAATAAAATGAAAGTACTGTGTACACCTATAACTAAAAAATAAATATTTTTTTTAAAAAATGGTAAATTAAGTAAGTCTATATCTGAAGATAGAAAATAAATGTGAAGTAAAGTTTTAGTAGTCTTTTAAATTGCCATTCATAGATATAAAATCCTTTGGAGACCTCTTGTGGTAAATGTTAAGATTACCCCAAAAAAAAAAAAAGCTAATACCTCAGGATATTCAATTTCTTTTGTCTTTTTCACATAGCATTAATATATAATGTCTTCAATATTAACAAAATATCAACCAGTAATTGATGAAAACTTCTTTTTACCTTTACGTATACTGAAGAAGAAAAAAGGGGATTCTAGAGGGTTCTAGGATACTGCCAAAAACAAAAATTCTTTTATATTTGAAAATTCAATGCTATATTATTTATTGGTAATAAATATGGCAGAATTCTAGAGTTATCTTCTTCATACCTAAATAAAAGTATTCCCTATGCAACTGGCTAAATTATCTTGTTTAAAACAATACGTCTAGGAGTTATAGCTCAGGTTGCTAACGCTAAACATCATGGATGTTAACTGGAACCACTAGTATTTAGTGGGGGAATTATGGTAAGATTTTACCTCACAGAGTAAAGTAAAACAAAGAAAAAGTGACTAATGTGAAATATAGATGAAAATAAAAATGAAGTACTTTCAGTATGGGGAGTGAACTTTTTAAGTATAAAAATAAAGGAATATGATTAGAGGCATGGAGGACTTAATGGTCCAGACAGTCTATTAAAATCAATGCAGAAGCAGTGAACTCAAATATAATAAAAAAAAAATTTTAAAGAAGAGTCAAAATTCTTTTAATTTTGAAGGAGAAAAATTCAAAAGGATATAAAAAACAGCTATAAATGGAGACTTATACAATTAGACCTTAAAGAATCATGCACAGAGAGTAAATAAGAAGGTCTAAAAAACATGACAGAGTTCCAGGAGTGAACAGGAGAGAGACAATGTTAAAAGAGAAAAGGACTGATTTACCTTTAACATATTAACTTATTTAATCCGTACAGCAATCCCATAAGGTAAGCACACTTATCACCCAGAAAAGAACAATAAAGGGCAATACTATTGAGTTATTTACTTAGTCACTAAGGGGAAGATCAGTTTTCCAACCTAATCCTATGTTACAGGAGTCTGCACTGTTTGACCCTATGATTCTTCAATCTCCACTGCTCCACTCTGTCCACAGATATAAATTAGCTATAGGCACTCCACAGAAATACCAACTTTTGGCTGTTTAGTCAAATGAAACGAAAATAAACAAAGTATGCAAAAGAATGAGCACTTACATGCGGTCATTAAACAGAGAAAAAAATATAAACTCCCAATGCTAACCAAAGAAATACAAATCAAAACAAGACAGATGCAATCATTAAATTTGGTAAAACTCATATATAACATCCAAAATGTCTCCAAATTCAGGCTTTGGTATCTCATGTGATAAATGGACATTTATGAATATCACTAGGCAATGGTTCTTGTTAAACAAAAATTCAGTTTTGGCAATGTCTTCATTGTGGGATGTTTTGACATTGTACTGAATTTTGTCTTTATTATTTTGAAGAAATAAGTAGAAGAGAGAAAATGAGCCTGATAATGCAACTGATCAAATTTAATTTCTATTAGCCTAAGTCAAATAAATACTCAATTATGAAAAAAAAATGAAGTCAAATGTGAAATACTGAAAACATAGCTCTAGAAGACTAGTCTTATAAATAAAAAGTAGAGATCTGATTAATTCTTTTAGCTCTCCAAAAGCAGCACCCCTTGTAACTTTACTATGATTTTTAATCATTCAAGTTTGAACACAGAAAAGAATTAAGAACAAAATTAGGGGACCTGATGTGGAATTTTTTACCTATGTGAAAGGTTAAAAATCTTTTTTTTTTTTTTTTTTTTTAGTTTTATTCTCTTTTATTGTGGTTAAAAATCTTTAAATTATCACCCCCAATGTTGGCATGGGTTCAAGGAACCCTCTTGTGCTATACTAGTGGAAATATAAATAAATATTATTAATTCTAAAAAGTAATCAAGAGCTTTATAAATATATAGTTATCACCCCCTGAGTTAGAAATTCTACTTTCAGGAATTCATTTTAAGGAAATAAAGATGCACCACACATACAGAAATATTTGCATAGATATTCATCACAGCAATATTTGTAATACTGAAAAAAAAATGATTACAACATAACAAAAGGGAAATGGATAAATGATGAGCTATTTACATAACTAAATGTTGTGCAATCATTTTCCCTTCAAGAGTACCTACTGAAATATTAGCAGATAAAATAATGTTTACTAGGATTTGCTTCAAAATAAATTAACCAGAGAGGGAGATGGATGAAATAAGACAAGCTCCGAATTGAGAAATGGTAAAGCTAGTTGATGGATTCATGAGCGTTTACTACACTATTCTGAATACTTTTGTATGTTTGAAGTTTTCCAAAATAAACAAAAGATATGGGAAGCTTTTAAGTTTAAAAAAAAGGATACCAAAATAGTTTCTAATTTTCTTCTATATTTCAATAGTGTCTGTTATGATATTTCCTTTTTCATCACAAATTTTAGTAATTTGAGTTTTTCTCCCTTCTTTTCATTAGGGTGGCTAAGGGTTTGTCAATTTTATTTATTTTTTCAAAGAACTATCTTTTTGTCAATTTTTTGAATTGTTTCTTCTGTTTCAATTTCATTGATTTCCACCCTGATTTTAATTATTTCCTGTCTTCTACTACTTTGGGGGTTGGTTTTTTCTTCTTTTTCTAGGGCTTTGATATTTTTATTTGTTGACTTTTTCTTTGTTTAATGAAGGTTTATAGCAGTTCAATTCACAATAGTTAAAACTGTGGAAGCAACTTAGATACCCTTCAATAGATGGATGGAAAAAAAACTGTGATACACACACACACACACACACACACACACACACACACACATACACACACACACAATGGAATATTACTCAGCATTAAAAGAGAATAAAATTATGGCATTTGCAGGTAAATGGATGGAGTTGGAGAATATCATGCTAAGTGAAGTAAGCCAATCCCCAAAAAACAACCACTGAATGTTCTCTCTGATAAGTGGATGATTCATAATGGGGGCGACAAGGGAAAAATGGGGGAACTTTGATAGGGCATGGGGAAGGAACGGTAGGGAAGGGACATGGGGAAGGAACGGTAGGGAAGGGACATGGGGATACGAAAGATGGTGGAATGAGATGGATATCATTAACCTAGGTTCATGTATGACTGCACATATAGTGTGACACTACATCGTGTACGACCATAGAAATGTAAAGTTGTGCTGCAATGTGTACAATGAATCAAATGCATTCTGTTGTCATATATACCTAATTAAAATAAATTTTTTAAAAAATTTAAAATTTTTAAAAAGTAAAAACACAAACAAAAAAAAAAACTTCTGGGGCTTCACAGATCTGCTCTTTCTTCAATGTTCCTTGACACACGTCAGAATAAATTACTCAGGATTGGCTCAAAAAGAAAGAAAACAAGGATACCGAAGTGATTTTGCCATACAAATCCAAGTTCATAAATGAAAAAAGTGGTATACGTATACAGAAATAATACACTAAAATGTAGTTATCTCTGGGTTTTACAATTTTGAATTACTTTATCTTTCTTTTTTGTAAATCCTAACTTCTAAATGAATATATGTCTGTGTTATAATCAAAAAACAAATTATGAAAGCTACTTTGTTGGAAGTTACATTTAAATAGAATGAACACTCTTAACTTTAAGGACAAAGAAACATATGGAACTTCACTTAATAAATCAGTTTGATTTTCTAACTGTTTTGTCGACTTACTCAATGAAAATCTTTATGGGCTTCCTTGCCTAATTCTAAAGTCTAGTTCCTCAATATACAACTTCCTCTTCATTCAAGCCCCAGCCCAAAATTTTGGTCTCTTCACCACTACTGCTGGTCTTCACCACTGCTCCACAGTGGCAGTATAGAATCCTCCTCAATGGTACGTAACGTATCATGCCTCATGAATCCAGTTAGATATGTACATATTTGCCTCTCCTACTGGGTTGTCAACTGTGCCAGACACACATAATAAACTCATTTTCTTCCTCTACGGCCACAGTGCCCATTACACCATTTCATATATAAGTCATGTGACCTTAGATCTTGTAAATAAAACTACTGGACACTACTGGATGCAGCACTGAACTGAAAATTAAAGCACAAAAAGGGGGATAGTAGAGGATAGGAAAAGCAACAGAATACAACAGACACTAGTATGGCAATATGTAAATCAGTGGATGTGTAACAAATGTGATTCTGCAATCTGTATACAGGGTAAAAATGGGAGTTCATAACCCACTTGAATCAAAGTGTGAAATATGATATGTCAAGAACTATGTAATGTTTTGAACAACCAACAATAAAAATTTTAAAAAATCGAAAAATAAAAAATAAAGCACAAAGAAAGCATTTTCAAAACTACGTAAGATTTCCAAAAAATGAATCCTATCTCCAGAAACTGAAAATTACCAAACAATATCCTGAAATAATATCATAAGCCCCTTAATTACCAAACAATAGCATTAAGTAATATCAGAAGCCCCTTTAAAATGATCATTTTTATAGTCTTACATTAAAGAGACAGTACGGGTAATTTTCTTTTGAAAATTTCCATTACTTTGAAATACAATTCTGAAATGGAATTTTGAAAAAAAGCTGAAATATAAAATTTTTTAAGTTACATTGAAATATAATTATAATTATAAACTATTTTTAACAACTTTAACAAGTTTGACTTTGTCAGTAAATCAGTTTCAGAATCATTATCTTCAAACAGCATGCCAACATACCTAATAGCAGTGACCCTGTGAATGAGCATCTCTGTTTGCTCTGACAAGTCTGATGGAAGTAGCAGCTCCACCGGCTGCAGGCTTGATATCCGAGTCTCCAGCTCGGAACGGGAAGGAGAGTCCTGGAAACTATCAAACACAACTTCGCCTGTGGCAGGCTGCACTCCCTGAAAACAAGCACAAATGTAATATCACAGACAATATAATTTCTTCCAGTTATGGTTAAACATGCAAATAGTAAAGATGATACATTCCATTTCTAAAGTGTTTGAAAACCTGTTGTTTTTCAAGACTCATTTACATAAGTCAGAGTCACTGAACTAAAAGAAACTAAATGGGAGTTTCAAAAGGCACCTGAGTACAGGCCCTGGACCTAATGCAAAGATGGAGTGACTATGACAAGTCATCAAATCCTACTTGGGCCTCAGTTTCCTCCTCCAAAATGGAAATAAGTCAGTTTATTTCTCTAACAGAACTATTGTAAGGATCAAGTCAGAAAAAAAACGTGAATGTTTTAGAAAATATAAGGCATTGTACAGATAGATACAGAAGTAATAAGTGATATGGTCCTAGTAATCTGAAAACCAAAATGTTCAAGAATACACTTAATTATATAAACAAATAAATAAAAAGCAAATTTTTGCAAAAAAAAAAAAAACCAATATACATGTAACAAATTCTCATGAACCCCAACCAGGCAGTCTATTCAATGAAATAACTTGAAGATACCCCATCACCCTATGCCAAAAGACAAACTGGAAAATATTACCACTTGGAAGAGGTTAAAAAAAAAATGTCAAGTTACTTAGCCAAGGTCTCAGTACTAAATGGTGGATTCAAACCCACACAGTCTAACTCCCCAGGCCACACTCGTATATACTACTGATGCCTATGAGAAGCCTAGGGTGAGTTACAGCCTCCACCAGCTAAAAGAAGGGAGAATCATTAATCCCTATGTTCATATGCTATTGATGGCTAACCAACTGACACAGCCACTTTCTAAAACAGCCCGCTGAAAATATCCACATCCTATAATCAGCAATTCCTTCCCCAGATGTATATTCCTGAGAAATTCAGGCATGTATAAAGTAGAAGACATGCACAAAAACATTTATACATACAGCAGCATTCTTTGTAGAACCAAAAACTAGAAAGAACCCATTATGTCCACCAACAGAAGAATAAGTAAACTGTACACCATAAAATGTAATAGGACACAGCAATGAAAAACCTACAGCAACAAATGTAAATAAATCTCACATAAAAACATAGGAAACAAAAGAAGCAGGATCTAAAGAAAAATACGTACAGTATATCTACACTTGTGATTAAAGTGGTAAAAAGAACTAAAAGGAAGGAACTTATTACCTCAAAAGTCTGGATTACAGTCACCTCTGGAGTGAAGAGATACACAAGGATCTTATGGGTTGTAGTAGTTATAGTTCTGACCTGGGTGACTGTCTTAGGCTACCCTGCAAAATTTATTTTATGCATTTTTCATTGAATATTTTGTAATTTTTTAAATATCTCACGCATAGATCAAAAAAATACTTTCATTCAAAAAAGACTACAATTTTAAAAAAAGAAAAATCTTTTAATTCTATTCAAAAACCTTTCTATAGTATTCCATACTATACTATCTATAGTATCAGTGTCTCAGGATCCATATCTAAGTTTATGTCCCACAGTCTATAATCATGCATTTACAAAAGCACTTAAAAGATGTTCAAATAACAAACTTATCAGCCAGCCAAATATTCTGTTACTAAATTTAATCAGAGAAATCAATTTTCTATTGTAACACCTGAAACTTCATTATTCTATAAGGTATGTACTATCAAGAAAGCTAATCGGGCATGGTGGCGCACGTCTGTAATCCCCATGGCTCAGGAGGCTGAGGGCAGGAGGGTCACAAGTTCAAAGCCAGCCTCAGCAAAAGCAAGGTGCTAAGCAACTCAGTGAGACCCATTCTCTAAATAAAATACAAAATGGGACTGGGATGTGGCTCAGTGGTCAAGTGCCCCCCAGTTCAATCACTGGTACCAAAAAACAAGAAGATAAATTTAAAGTCAATCTGTTTAGAACCATACTGTCCATACTGAAGGCAATGGTCCTAATCACCGTGTTTTTCCAATAGTGAAGCCTTCGATTCTAGACTCACTGCCAGTACACGAAGATGACTCCCAGGCTGTGACTATGGAATGGTTAACACTGATCACAGCAGGGAAAAATCCAGGAAGAACTGTTCTGAAGGTAAAGGAAAATGAGTTCCATTTCAGCCACTGAGTTTGAAGGGTCAGAAAATTCTGAGTGCCCTTGCTTAATACTAATTTAGATGCAAAAGCCTGGAGCTCAGGGGAGAGGTTGAGCCAGCTGAAAATATCCACATCCTATAATTCATCCTATATCCATACCCTATAACCACTTTTGGACTGATGATATCCTGAACTCTGGATATCATCAATCCAAAAGTAGTTTCTGAGGTCAAGAGAGGATCCAAAAAAAAAACAATGAAAGGGCAAATTACCACTTTCATTTTATTTTTGTATCCCACTTCACATACTATGGTTAGATCTGGCAGTAGATTAGAGGTTATTTCTAAATGTGCTAAGAAGGAACTATACATTGTCAACTCTGTTCTTTAAACTGAGTTTCAGGTAAATATAAAATAGCATACAACATATGTTAAAGCCTAAAAGCAAATAAGTTTACTATTTGTAGATAGGTCCAACTGTGTCTGCAGTTAGATAAAAAGTGCTTCTCAAGGAAGAAAAAAAAAATCTAATTGGCTTAGAGCCATCCAATCCCCACGGTAATGCTAACTCCCTAAGAGAAGAGCTTACAGGTTAAGCAAATGCCAAGTTAGCACAGAGTAACAGAGAATAAGGTATTAAAAGTCACACTGGAGACATTCAGATTGTAAGAATTTATTGATATTGTCACTGACTGTAGAAATTTTAAAAAGCAAAGAGAAGTTATTACTCAGGCAAAAAGCCCTGCTTTCACTTAATGTACAACAGGACAAAGGTATTTAATAATTGTCAAAGACCCTAAAAAGATTTTGAGCATGGTCCAGGTAGGCATGTAAATGGGCAAATGTATTCATAAATTGCCATAAGGCAAGGGCAAGAAAACTATGATTCACGAACCATGTTTATATGAAACACTGAGTACAAATATTCCTAACACTTAGTCTGGTGTTTTACATTGGTCAATTATCACTTCTCTAACTATCCCTTTCTCCAAATCTAGATAGAATATTCTAGAATCATTCATGTTTAATTTCAAGCCTGTAGAGGAAATCTAGAAAACTCTTGCTACCCATGCATGTGGCTGGCTTATGTTTTATTCTACTATGTGCACACTGTCCACATTTATGCCTATTACTCCACTTACCTTCAACCCTAAAATCCTGAAGCATATGAACCAAAACTATCTGTATCTTTCCATAGCACAGAGTGCTGAGATAGGAGAATACTGTAACTAGTGATGTAACGTATAATCTAGAGGACAATGCTTCCCAGTTCAACTACTTCAAGGCATATCATATCTTATCCTCATTATAAACCACTTGTGATTCTCATGTTTAGAAATACTATGAACAGTTATTATTCCTTTTTCACCTACAAAATACTTACCACAATGCCAATGAAAATGTTCCCCATTTTTTTGTCCTTAACGTTTTCCTTATTTTCATAGATACATAGAAGGTAGCTGGTAGAAGTATCAGTCAGTATCTCATCAACATCTACAGCATCATCCAGCTTGATCAGAGGATTCACATGTAATAATGATTAAAGAAAAATAATGTCCTGAAGTGCCACTAATGTTTAATATTAACTGTTTTCTCCATTAAAACAATGGTTCATTTTCTGAGTATTTTCCTCTATGCAAAACTCTTCCATGCAGCACATTCTTCTGATTTACCATGAGCATAGCTGCATGTCTTCTTTTCCCTAAAATGTAAGGTTCATGAGGACAGGTAACTATTATTGTCTCACTTCCAAAGGCCCTAGGAGAATACATCAGATGCTGTGGATGACCAAATATTAACCCCCTTTAATTGGATGATGCTGAGACTTGAATTATTAACAATTCTAAAATACTTGATTCTATAAATCAAAGCATAAATATACTAAAATAAGTATAAATTAATTTTTTTCTTTAACATACCTAAAGCTCCCAGAAAGGTAAAACAGTTTTAAAAGATATTTTAAAAAATCAGAAATAAATGTATATGTGTGTAGGTTGTGCATGTGTGCATTTGTGCGTGCGTGTGTGTGTGTGTGTGTGTGTGTGTGTAAAATGAGTCCATTAATCCAATTCTCAAGAGGTAAAAGCTAATTCTGGAAAAAGCTGGTCTGGATACATCTAATTTGGGTATAAGAAATAAAAGAAAGGAGGAAACACTGCCAAATTCGTTCTATGAAGCCAGTTATCACCCTGATACCAAAACCAGATAAAAGCATATCAAGGAAAGAAAACTACAGACCAATATCCCTGATGAACACAGATGAAAAACTTCTTAATAAAATGCTTCAAATTTACATTCAAAAACAAACTAAATATAGTACACCATGATCGGGGATGCAAGCCTAGCTCAACATAGACAAATCAATAAATGAATTCACCACATAAATAGATTTAAGGACAAGAATCACATGATTATTTCGATACAGAATAAGCATTGGACAAAGTCCAGCACTCATTCATGTTTAAAACACTAGAGAAACCAGGGATAGAAGGAACTGACCTCAACATTGTAAAGGCTATATATGACAAACCAAAGGCCAATATCATAGTGAACAGAGAAAAACTGAGAATATTTCCTCTGAAAACAGGAATAAGACAAGGATGTCCACTCTCACCACTCCAATTCAACATATTCCATAAAACTCAAGCCAGAGCAATTAGGCAAGAGAAGGAAATTAAAGGCATAGAAATAGGAAAAAAAGAAGTCAAATTATCTGTCCACTGATGACATTATCCTATGTTTAGAAGACCTGAAAAACTCCAAGAGAAGACTTCTAAAGATGATAAACAAATTTAGCAGGATACAAGAACAACATATTGCTTTCCAATGCACCAATAATGAATCCGCTGAGAAAGAAATCAGGAAAACTATCCCATTTACAATAACTTGAAAAAAAAAATCTTTAGAATAAATCTAACCAAGGAAGTGAAAGACCTCTATGAAAACACTGAAAAAAGAAACAGAAGATCTTAGAAGATGAAAGACCTCCTATGTTCTAGGATAGGCAGAATTTTATCAAAATGGCCATACTACCAAAGCAGCATATAGATTCAACACAATCCCCACCAAAATACCAATGACATTCTTCACAGAACTAGAACAACAACAACAACAAAAAAAAAAAAATTCTAAAATTCATTTGGAAGAATAATAGACCCAGAATGGCCAAAGCAATCCTGAACAAAAAGAGCATTTCTGGAGGCATCACAATACCTGATCTCAAATTATACCACAGAGTTACAGTAACAAAATTAATATGGTACTGGCACCAAAATAGACATGAAGACCAATGAAACAGAACAGAAGACCCAGAAACAAACTCATATACTTACTTATAGTCCTATGATACTTGACAAAGATGCCAAAAAGAGAAAGGATGACCATTTTAACAAAAGGTGCTTGGAAAACTGGATACCTATATGTAGAAGAATGAAACTTGATCCCTATCTCTCACTCTGCACAAAAGTTATTTCAAAGTAGACCAAAGAAAATAGAAGATCAGTGGAGTAGAAGAAAGGGATTGAGGGAGAAGGAGATGGGACAAGAGAAGGAAAGAACAATGAATGAATCTGACCTAACTTTCCTATACATATATGAATACACCACAGTGAAATCTCACCATTATGTATTTATCTACTAGGTACTAATTTAAAACAAAACTATAAGTAAACAGAAATATCAGTAGAATGAGGGGAATAGGGGGATGGAAGAGGAGAGGGAAAGGGGAAGTAGTGGGGACTGAATTAGAACAAATACAATCCATGCTTTTACAATTATGTCCAAATGAAACTTAATGTTATGTATAACTAAAAAGAACCATTTTTTTAACAAAAAAGATCAAAGACCTAGATCAAAGACCCAGGAATTAGACCAGAAACTCTATAACTTCTAAGAAGAAAATGTAGGCTCAACATTTCAACATATACGCACAGGCATCAACTTACTTAACAAGACTCACTAAGCACAAGAAATAAAACCAAGAATCAATAAGTGGGACAGCATCCAATTAGAAAGCTTCTGCACAGCAACAGAAACAAGAGTGTGAAGAGAGAGCCTACAAGATGGGAGAATGTCTTTGCCACCTGCTCCTCAGATAAAGGATTAATATCCAGAAAATATATATATATATAAACTTAACATCAAAAAAACAAATAACCCAATAAATAAATGGGCAAAAGAAGTAAACAGATATTTCTCAAAAGAAGAAATACAAATGGCCAAAAAATATATGAAAAAATGGTCAACATATATAGCAAATAGGGAAATGCAAATTAAAACGACATGGAGATTTCATCTCATTCCAGTCAGAATAGCAATTATCAAGATAACAAATAGCAATAAATATTGGTGAGGAGATGGGGGGAAAGGTACATTCATATATTGTTGGTGGGACTCAAAATAGTGCAACCACCCTGGAAAGCAGTATGGAGATTCCTCAAAAAACTAGGAAGAAATCACCATAACACCTAGCTATCCCACTCCTTGGTATATGTTCAAAAGATCTAAAATCCGCAAAATATAAGAATGCAGCCACATCAATGTTTTTAGAGGTGCAATTCACAATAGTCAAGCTATGGAACCAGTCTAGGTGCCCATCAACAGAAATTGATAAAGAAAAAATAGTATATATATACAATAGAGTTTTACTCAGCCATAAAGAATAATGAATTTATGGCATTTGCTGGTAAATGGACGGAACTAGAAAACATTATGCCAAGTGAATTAAGCCAGACCCAGAAAATCAAGGATTCAATTTTTTTTTTTTTAATGGAAACTAGACCAAAATATATGGAGAGTGGGGGGCAAGGGCAAGGGGAATCCCATAAAAATAGAAGAGAGATTCATGGTGTGGAGAAATGAAATTTAGGGGGAAGGTAAAAGGATGGGAAAAGAGAAGCATAGTGGAATGAGCATGACCAAACTTTCCTATGTACATATATGAATACACCACAGTGAATTTTGCCTTTCTGTATGTTCATAACACACTAATTTTTTTATTTATTCTAATCAATTATACCTGACAGTAGAAAGCTCTTCAATTCATTGTTAACAGAGCATAATTTTTCACTTCTCTGGTTGCACAAGAAGTAGGGTCTGTCTCATTCCACCATCTTTCCTATCCCCTTGCTCCATTCCCTCCCTCCACTTTGCCCCATCCAAAGTTCCTCCAACTCATTCCATCCCGCGCCCCCCTCCCATTATGGATTAGTATCCACTTATCAGAAAAAACATTCAGTCCCTGTTTTTTTTTTTTTTTTGGATTGACTTATTTCACTTAGCATGATATTCTCCAACTCTATCCATTGATCTGCAAATGCAATAATTTTATTCTCCTTTAATGCTGAGTAACATTCCATTGCACTCATTTTTAAAAAGTTATTTTTTAAAAAAAGAGCCATAAGCATAGCAGATGTGAAGCAGGGAAGGATACTCTTTTACGAATGGGTTTCAAGTAGGAGACTCAGCTTAGGTAAAAAAGAAAAAAATAAACTACCATGTTTTTACAGCCTGATCAGATTAGAACAACCAAAGGGATGCAAATGGTTTAGAGTTTGCTCCGAATGACAGTTATTCACTATTTGTGATCTTAAACAACAAAATAATCCTCAGAATTTGCATAGAAACTAAGAGGCCTCTAAATATGCAGATTTGTAATAAACCATAAAAGAAATACTTCAGCACATGATTTAAGGCCTTCTTTATCCCTAGATTATTTTATTATAAGAGACGCAAACTAAGTAAACATTATTAAATGCACCCTCACCTTATTTTATATACAACTATTTGGCTTTAAAAACAGAATTTTATGACTTTGCTTTTAAAATTACTTTGCTTCAATTAACACAACAAATTTATGAAAATCTATAAATTTGGCAGCAATCATTGGGCATACTGAAGATTTCTGCAAAGTAATAAAGTTTTACCCACAATCCATTTTCAAAAGCAATAAAATCTTCACAAATTAACAATTAATGAAGATGGCCTATATTATATTTTATAAGCATTTAAGTGTATTTTAATTTTAACTTCGTAGTTTTCTTTCCACATTAAGTTACTAAGTTATTATTTTTCAGGTCTCAAAGTAGGAAGATCCTAAGGAATGTATAGCCCCTAAACACCTAACCTTTGTCCACAAATGATCCAAGAAAACACACAATTTCAAATCAATTGCTAACTTGACATTATCATTTATTGGGTTCACTTCTTCTTGCTCTTAGTATATGATGAATTTGTATTTCACTATGACATTTGAAAATGTTTGTTTTTAGTTACTATCAATCCTTCCTCTTCATTAGTGCACTATCCAAGGATTCAAGTAACTGTACCACCTCACCTCATCGAAAAGGTTCCCAAAGGACTTTTTTTTAAATGTCACCTTAAAACAAAGCACTTGTAACAACTAAGAGAAAAATTACTATTCGAAAAGGATATCTTCTCCAATGAGTGTGGATTTTGTATAAAGAGCAGTCAGTTTCCGGGAAAAGAGAGAACTTTTGTTGTCTCCAATAGCCTTTAATGCTGCAGTTTCAGTTTGCTTTACAACTCCCACCTTCAACAAAGTAAGAGATATTTAATATCAAATCTGATGAAAAACCAATCTAACAAACTCATTTCAAAATGCTTAAATATTAATTCTGAAACACTTAAAATAAGTGAATTAGTCCACAGTGTCCAGATATAAGGTTTAAGCAACAAGGACCATGAGCAGCTGACTAGTGTACACAAATCACTAAGAAGCACTCTGTTACTGAGTCTTAAAATTTTTTTCTGTAAATACCTAACAATATGCTCTTAAAAATCAAGGTACATTAATAATTATGAAACATTTTTCATTTCTTCAAATGCCAAATTCTAAAACTCATTAAAGCCTGCCTGTTACTTTAAAGGCATGTTTTCACTCCCTGGAAGAGAATCTCCCTCCCTTCTCCCTTGAAGTTAAAAATCAAAGCTGACCTTATATCCTTTAGCCACAAGACGGCGTACATGAACAAATAGTCTGTGAGTTGGTATACTTGCTGTCATAAAGTTGTGATCTAAATGGCAATAAATATTCAGCTCCCGGGCAGCAATCTAATATTTAAAAAAAAAAAAAAAGAAAGAATGTTAATAAATTTCTATTTCAAGATTCCATGTGGGATTTGTTCACTTTGTTAAAAATTCATCAAGGTATACACTTAGGATTTGTGTACTTCTCTAAATGTGTGGTACATCAATAAAAAGTTTGAAAGAAACTCCCCATATAAATTCCCTGGTCTCATCTATTTTTTGGCAGTTCCTACCACCTGACATCAGGGCCAAAATCTGTATCTCTAAATGTCTCCAAAAAATGACAACTCTTTTTCTATGTCCTTAGATGTTCCAAAACCTAAAAGTGCTGAGCTGTCTTTACGTAAGGACTATTCAATATAAAAAGGAAGAGGCCAAAGGAATAAGAATTTTCTATGCAAATGGCATATACAAATAACTGATGATTAGAAGATACTACAGAGTATGCATAAATAATAAATCCACTTGGACAGAGGAAACTTTTAATAAGTGACATGAAGAACTCTCTAGACTGGTTAGTTAATTAATGATGCATGGTTGATAGAAATGCAAAAACAGGAAGCAGTCCCTGATTCCCTGCTTTCTTCCAGAACACACTTAGATACCACCAAATAGAGCCATGGAACTCTCTTCCAGTACTTTCACTCCTTTACCCCAACCCACATCTAAACTGTATTCACCCATCACTGAAGACAAGAAAATATCATCCTCTACTATCTATGGTCAAAAAATTTACCATTTAACCTAGATAGTTTCTTTCTCTCCTTCACCTACAGGATGCCAGCTATGTATCTGTTCTTTTTTTTTAATATTTTTATTAGTTGTTGATGAATTTTTTTAATTTTATTTATTTGTATGTGGTGCTGAGAATCAAACCCAGTGCCTCACACATGCTGGGCAAAGGGCTCTACCACTAAGCCACAATCCCAGCTCCCGTACCTGTTCTTAACCTCAGGAAATATGTCAATACTATTTCATAACACAGAACACAATGGAACTTAGAGAACACCACCTTTTTGCCACAACATGATTCAGAAAACACGAACAAGAA
This sequence comes from Urocitellus parryii, assembly GCF_045843805.1. NCBI lineage: Eukaryota > Metazoa > Chordata > Mammalia > Rodentia > Sciuridae > Urocitellus > Urocitellus parryii. Next base: position 64,239,569 of record NC_135531.1, on the reverse strand, counting down.
AACATTGGCCAACTCTTCTCTTCCGATCCAAGGGGTGGCAGATGTACTACATCATCATGTTCTGATGTTATATGACCTAACCAGGCCTGAGACTATGTAGTCATGACAATCAACCACCGCTTCCAGCAAAAGCTTCCCTCTACTTGCCCATTGAATGTGCAAATTCACTTTAAACCTTCTTGATCTGTATCAAATACCCCCAAGTTAAATTGAGATACAGCTTAGGCTAAGATCAAAAGATGACTGACACAAAGACCTGTGGGTAGTTGGCAGAATTAATGTGCTCTTTTCATTGAAACTTAACTTTGTATCTGGCTATGAAAATTCATTAATTAAGGTAAGGAGAACTTCCATACATCTCAAAAAAAAATTGTTTTTCGCTTGTGGGCTGGGGTTGTGGCTCAGTGGTAGAAACTTTGCCTACCATGTGTGAGGTACTAGATTCAATTGTCAGCACCATATATAAATAAATAAAATAAAGATCCACTGACAACTAAAAAAAAAAAAAAAGTTTAAAAAAAATACATTGGCAATGGTTCATCCATCAATTGATTCATCTAATAAACTTTTTATGGATGAAAAGTATTGGCCCAGCACCATAGAAAATAAATAGTAACATACCAGTAGGGACTCCTCACTTCTCCCCCACAAGTCTAGCTCCATCAACTTTGCTTGTGCTTGAGTTTTATTTTAAATGACGGCATTTTAAAGGGTGAGTGATCAAATTAGCTTTTCACAAAGTCAAGAAATAAAACAAAAATATTGAAAAATATCTAAAGCTGAACAAGAAAAACATGAAAACAACTTACCTCTGCATCTTCCCCAAAGAATCTATACTTATATCCACATTCCACACACAAAATTGCATCTTTATGCTGCTGTTTCATCTCTATATATTGCAACTCTAATGGTGTGTAGATGCTTTTCGATCGTCTATTAGATGGTTTATCAGAAGTTTTCTGTAAGTTTTCGTGAGTCCTATGTGATAGGCCAAACTGACTGTCCTGGCAACCAAAAAATTTAAATAGTTTAACAAGAATAAACTATTATACTAAATTCTCAGAGAAAGAAAATGCAAAATTAGCAAAAAGCTAATAGTTGGTAAATCTAGGTGAAAGGTTTCCCAAGACACAATGTAGTATTCAGGCAAATTATCCCTAGACCACTGGGCAATTATGTTCATTTGGTAGATTTTTACCATTCATCTCTGTCTTTTTCAAGCTCTCAAACAGCTTATTGCTTGTAATAATGTCCTTATATTGATTCTAGATAACGCTTCTATTTGATCATTTCTAATTTCACAGAAAAATCAAGTTGGTCATTTTATGTACAAAGCAATATGTACAAAGGTTTGAAATTTTTTCAAAGTAAAACGTTTTAAAAAATTATGAACCAAAAAAACAAAAACTGCCAGTATTTAAGTAAATTTTGCAAATCTAACCAACCTGAATGTTTTATATACTTCTTTTTAAATTTGATGTTATTGGACCTATAATTAATAAACATTTATTTTCTTATTTATTCCCAGGTATACAATGAATAAAAGTCAACTGGGGATAAATCTTGGGCAAAAACACTTGCAGCAAGCATGCCAACATCTAAAGCTGCACTTAATGTTTCATGTTTCCAAGCATGCTCTAAAAGATAGTATATTCTATAAATCTGTATTACAAGAGAGAATCATCATTGTTTTGGTAAATAAATAGGGGAAAGAAGTTTTGGGAAACAAAGAGCATTGGGCTACATTTTCAATATTAGTACTCCTACTATCCTGAACTTCCTGTAATATAAAACCATAATTAATTCCAACTTACAGCTTAGAGATAATCCCTTGATTATTAGACTTGACTAAGAAATGGAAAAATGAGACAAATTGGTAGGATAAATTAGTTTCTAAGTAAGAGCCATACTGTCACTCTCAATATCTAAAAAGTTACTCAACTACCACTGGAATAAAAAATATGCCCTAAAAAACTAGTGAGCAGAAGAAGAGGAAGGGACAGAGAGCAGAACAGTGTAGTCTCATATCAATAGAAACCCCAGAAACATGTATTCTGTGGATGTCAAGTAAATGTTTTTAAGAAAAAAAAAAAAAAAAACAGCTTAGCTGGGACGGCACAGAAAGACATTAATTTCAAAAAGACTCAATCTATCTAAATAACATAGCCCAGAAAACTTGCAAAGATTCGCAATAGGAAGATGGTAAGGTGTGGAGAGGAATGGCCAAAGAAATGTAGCTCATCGTAACATCTGAGAATGCAACTGTTTTTCATTTTGAGGGATTTTCAATTTTGTTTCTATGACTCTTACATAAATTCCAGGAATACTACATAATATAAAAGTTAATTAATACTTACAAAAATATATTTCCTAGAAAAAAAGTTGCTCTCATTTTTTTTTAACTTATTCTTTTACTAAATAAGACAGACTTCTGGGAGGTGGGGTGGAGGGGGGAGTTCTCTCCATGTGGGATACTAACAAGTAAATCTCAGTACTTGATTATTAAGCAACTTATTTTTTATATGATTTGGGTGGAAATATTTCTCAGATATACTATATTTTCTTTAATATTCACAGAGGCAGCATGTTGAACTCAACTTAACCTTGTCTTGACAATTCAGAGTGATCAGAATAAATTTCAGAACCTATCCAGAGTCATGTTGACCCTTCATTAATATCCCTAGACCACTGGGCAATTATGTTCAATTGGTAGATTTTTACCATTCATCTGTGTCTTTTCAAGCTCTCAAATAGCTTATTGCTTATAATAAGGTCCTTATATTGCTTCTAGATAATCCTTCTATTTGATCATTTCTAATTTCACAGAAAAATCAAGTTGGTCATTTTATGTACAAAGCAATAGTAGATAGGCTCTACTGAGCCCCCAGGGTAAATGTTCCATTTAATAAAATGAGATTTCATAGATTTTATGATTTCTATCCATAATGATCACCCTATACCATGGTGAACTGCTTCTCAGTATTGATAGGTAATAGAAAAGAAAACATTCTTTCCTTTTCTGATGACCTAAGATAAGTGAGTTTAACCTATAGTAGCCCATTTGAGACAGAAGTCCATAGATCTGAACTTTGTGGGAAGGGAAAACTGTAAGCAAAATTCTATTGTCCTAATCATTTTTCTAAGAAAAAGTACATTTCATTAAAATTTTAATAAATAAATATATATGCATATATATATACACACACATATAAATCCAAAAATCATTTCTCTAATTCAATGATCATCAACCATGTCTACACATTAAAATAAGAGCTTCTAAGAAAATAGCCATGCACAATTCTTAGTGAAGACCAAATAAAGAAGATTCTGAAGGAAGGTTCTAAATACCAATTTTTGTTTTGTTTTGTTTTTAATTTCTCCAGATGAGTCTAATGTAAAGCTAAGGTTGAAAGTCAACCATTCGTCTGAATTATAGATTTCAATGATGGTGCCAGACCAGATTCTGCAATGATAGGAACCATTAATAAGTCACAAAATAAACAGTAGAAGAAGTAAAAACACATATTTATTTGGTTTATCTCTAAGTTTACTTAATACATACCAAGCTTTCAACTGGAAACCTCAAAACATTGATAGATAGATAGATAGATCTATTATTTTCCATGCAAATCATGAAAACTTTAAGGAGAGCTATAATAAAATTATGCATGTATCAATAATCTAAAAAATTCCCCCAAGTCAGTGGTTCCTAATCCAGGCAGTAAGTATATCACAATCAGAGACTGTGGAATAAGGGAGGTTCTAAAATAAAGAGTATTGGCTCAAAATAATTTGGGAGTCTTTTAATTTTTTGTTTTGTTTGAACACAAACCAATTCATCCCTCATAATACAGAGCAAATTAGAATATCCATATGTTAGAATTTCTTATGTTTCACAATATATCTGTGAAACAAAAGATCTGTCAGGTAACTCAGATGATCAGTCAAGTGTCCTCAGTGACCCCACAGAAACTAAAGGATTTCAGAACCTACTGTTCTGGGTAACTGGAAATACATCTATATAACAATTACATACCTTTTGGTTCACTTGGGATTTAGAGTCTTCAGAAGAAACTGCATTCTTTGCACGTTGAAAACTGATATCCTCAAAATCAGTACATTTTGGTAGAACTGCAAACCTCTCTTGAAGAGGTGCTACCTGGACTCTATTTTGAGGAACGGCAGAATCGCAGCAGAATTCTTTCAGTTTTTCCAGAGACTTTGAGACAGTCCTGGTCCTCAGACATTTTTTTGGCTCTTGGAAAACAAATGAGAAGAAAATATAACCACGGTATTTTGGTCTCATTATGTCAACTTATAATAAACACAGAATTTTCTAAAAAGGGAGATTCCCATTAATGGACTGAACTATAATGTAATAAAGGAATAAAGAACATCAAGTTCAGGGTAAAGGTGGCATATTCAAGCATACACCTGATTTCACTCACTGCTGAGACCCCATTGAATAACTACAGTAGCAAGCTGGGGCTAGAGTTCAGTGGTAGAGCTCTTGCTTCTCCTGCTCACATGCAAAGCCCTGGGTTCTATCTCAGCACTACAAAAGAAGAGAGAGACAAAGAAAGGAAAACTACACTGCAGTTTGATTCTGGTTTTTATTTGTTAGTTTGTTTTCACATTTAAGGACAGACAGGAGAGGAGAGGCAACAATTGCAAATGAAATCTCTGAAGCTAGAAGGGAAAATAGATGAGCTCTCACCAATCAGCCCACCCAACTCAAGCTAAGTCCTAAGTCAATAGTTAAGAAATCCAAGGACCAATCCTATTTGCAACACAAAATGATCAAGAGACTGGGGAATTACGGCACCAGTAACTGTGGAAATGGAATACGGGAAGATCTAAAATAAAGGCACTGACTTCAAGTAATTTGGTTTCTAGACCCCCCAAACACACTCCAAAGTTAAAGGCAACTATCTTTTCCTCACCTCAGCAGCAGACGGGAGACAGCTCTGGAAAGGCAAAACAGGCATAGCTGATGGAGCAGCAACTCAGAAAGGTGATGGGAATGTACATTGACTATATGCTGACACCCCCAGCTTCTCCAGAACCTAGGAAGCTAGGAGGTTTCTAATTGAAGAATCTGACCAGATTAAGGGGAAAGTCTTAGATAATGACATCAAGGGTTCACCAAGGAAATCCAATCACCCCACTCAAACACCTGTTTTCCTGCTTCTAAGCTTTGCACATGCTATACTTTCTACGTATCAAAATTGTATTCTTTCTTCAAGTTCCATCTCAAAGCTATCTTTTCCATGAAATTCTCTAATTCTCCCAGCTTTAAATCGTTTTTCTTTTACATTCCTATAAGAAGCTCAAATTTTTATATAGTACACAGTCTGCCTAGTAGGAGTTGTTTATAAGCAAGCAATCCATAGAGAAGGGATCTATCATTTATTGGATCTTTACCATGTACCACAATATATTATTTCACTATTTAAAGCAATAGTATTAGGTAGCTATTAGCAAATATAAGGGAACTGGGATTGCATGAATTTATCATCTTTTACCCTTCCTATGAAAGCAAGAACATTCTGAGGGCACAAGTGATATTCTGTTCATTTCTGAACGTATAAAACTTTTATATTTTAAGTGTGTACACAGATTTCCCTCCTGTGGTTTAAAAAAAAAAAAAAAAAAAAAACTTTCCCAGAATGTAGGTCAGTGAAAATCTTGGGGTTGTAGTTTTTTAAAACACAAAACAAAACAAAAGACGGATCTTTAGCTGAAGTGCTGAAAACAGAAGTGAAGTACTAAGGCTCTACTGCATGGTATATGTTTGTGATTGAGTAAAACTCAAACTTCATCACTTCCTAAAAGATTTATTACATTTTATTTTTACTTATGTCTTAACATTATTAGTGTCTTTTATCTCTGTATGGTGGAAATACGCATTATGGTATGTTGCTGCTACTTTGCAACCCTTCTGATTCAAGAAAGGTGAAACTTTAGGGACAGGCTCACCTAGTGCTAGACATACTCTGACAAAATTTAAAAACAATCCTGAAAACAATCAAAATGACCCATGAGGAAGTTAACTAATTGCAAGAATAAAGTACAACACTCTAAAGAAATAAAAAATCCAGTAGAAAATAATAAAGAATTCAAAACAGCCAGGATTCAATCAATTGCTGGACATGTGAAAAGTATGAAAAATCAGTTCAATGATGCAGATCCAGAGAGGACAGACATGATGAAATTAATATATACAGACACGTTTTATAAATACACTCCACATAACGAGAAGGCAAAGAAAAACATAAGCAAAAAGAGGGGTAAAAGGATACTTTTTCATTTTACTGAGATATAATTCACACAGAGAAATTGAAGATATTTTTAAAAAAAGGAACTTCAGAGATAACATCTAAAATATCTAAAACAGGGCTGGGGATGTGGCTCAATCGGTAGCATGCTCGCCTGGCATGCGTGCGGCCCGGGTTCGATCTTCAGCACCACATACAAACAAAGATGTTGTGTCCGCCGAAAACTAAAAAATAAATATTTAAAAAAAAAATAAAATATCTAAAACAAAAATTTCACTGAAAGTGCTTCATAGCAGATTAGATGCTACAGAAAAAAAGATCACTGAATTTGAAAGCATTCTATCCAAAATGAAATAAGACCTGAAAACAAAGCTTCAGTGATTTCAGAAACAATGTCAAGTAGTTCAATATCCCTGAAATAAACTTTGAGAAGAAGAGAGAGGAAGGAAACAGAAAAAAAGCAGTTGAGAAAATAATGCCTAAAAGAGCTTTCCAAATTTGATGAGAGCTTTAAACCCATAGACCCAAGAAGCTTTAAATGAGCTTCAAGCAGGATAAAAATCAATTCAAAGTGGTCTAAGGCCCAACAAAATCTAATCTGTGGAAATCTATAATGATGAGAAAATCCTAGCCAAGAGAAAATGGACAGGAAAATTGGCCCTCTATAATTAAAACAAAACAAATGAACAAACCAAAAAAAACTAGATTGTCACATGCTAAAAATCAAAAATCCTTGAACATGGTGACTCTCTTTCTTCTAAATACATGAATTATGGAAACCAGATTTAAAAACAAAACACAATAAAAAAATTGTAAAAACTGGATATGTGGCTCAGTGGTAAAAAATGTGATTTAACATGCATGAGGCCATAGGTTCCATCTCCAGCACCAAAAAAAAAAAAAAAAAAAACCCTTGTAAATTGAAAAATTGAGAAATGAGGCGGATATGAAAAATATTCAACATCCCTAGCAATTTTAGAAATGCAAATTAAAACTACATTGAGATTTTATCTCACTCCAGTCAGAACGGCAATTATAAAGAATACAAGTAACAATAAATGTTGGCAAGGGTGTGGCCAAAAAGGTACACTCATACATTGTTGGTAGGACTGCAAATTGGTACAACCACTTTGGAAAGCAGTAATGGAAAGTCCTCAGAAAACTTGGAATGGAACCACCATTTGACCCAGTTATCCCACTCCTTGGCATATAGCCAAAAAACTTAAAATCAGCATACTATAGTGATGAGGCCACACCAATGTTTATAGCGGCTCAACTCACAATAGCTAAGCTATGGAACCAAACTAGATGCCCTTCAACGGATGAATGGATAAAGAAAATATGGTATCTATACACATGGAATATTACTTAGCCATAAAGAAGAATAAAATTATGGCATTTGCTGGTAAATGGATGAAACTGGAGACTATCATGCTATCTGAAATAAGCCAATCCCCAAAAACCAAGGGCCAAATGTTCTCTCTGATATGCAGATGCTAACACACAATAGGGGAGGGGGAATAGAAGTTCACTGGATTAAACAAAGAGGAATGAAGGGAATGGAGGAATGGAGGGGGGATGGGAATAGGAATCACAGTAGAATGAATGAGACATACTTTCCTATGTTCATATATGAATACCTGACCAGTGTAATTCCACATCATGTACAACCACAGAATGGAAAGTTATACTCCATGTATGTATAATATGTCAAAATATACTCTACTGTCATGAATATCTAAAAAGAACAAATAAAAAATAAAAAGAAATGAGATGAATCTATACAGTTGCATATTACCTAGAAATAAAAAGAATGAATGTAGTTTAGAAGAGTCGAAATTATAGAGGCAGAAAGTAGAATGGTGTGGAGAGCAGATGAACCCATAGTCATTGGCTGATCCTGCAGTGTTGGAAAAAGCCAAGCCTGGGAAACATTTCTTGCCAAAAAGCAAAGAGGTTAACAGCCTTGACACTTGGCTCTAATGCTAACAGTTATCAGACGTTCCAGTACAGTGGGCTTCCTGGGTGCAGCAGGATAGTCATAAAAATGTTTCTATCTCTGTAACTTTTTAGTGCACAAAGAAGCCTCTTGATAACTCAGAAGCCTTGAACAATTTACAATGCCCCTATAGTTTAACTTCCTGATTATGAGACCCTATATAATAAATTTGCAGAGCTAGTTCCAGGTCACTGTTCCTCCATTAGAGGGCTGTGTCCCACCTGGCCTTAGCTTTGCTTAAAAATGTTTTCTTTTTCTTTGTGTTTTTCTCCATCTCCAGTCACCCCTATTCAAGATCCTTTGTTGATGCTTGGCAGGTTGTGGCAGAATGGTAGCTGCCAGAACTGGAGGTGGGAGAATGGGAGTTATTATTCAATGGGTAGAGTTTTAGAAATGCAAGAGGAAAAAAGAGTTCTGGAGATGAATAGTAGGGATGAGAGAACAATTTAATTGTACTAAATACCACTAAACTGCACACTTAGAAATGGTTGATGGTGAATTTTATGTTTCTTACAACTTAAAAAAAATGAATTTTAAAAAAGGAATGAAGTACTGCTACCACACAGATGAACCTTGAAAATATGATACTAAAGAAAATAAACCATATACAACAAGCCACAAATTGTATGATTCCATTTATATGAAATTATTTCAATAGATAAATCTACAGCAGAAAGTAGATTAGTGGTTGCCTAGGGCTGGAGAGTGTTATAAGGAAAAGAAGGTAGCTGCGACTGGGTATAGGTCTTCTTTTGGGATGATGAAAATGTTCTAAAATTGACTCCCTGCCACAGCCTTCAGCCCCAGTGCTAGGGATCAAACCCAGGGCCTTATGGATGCTACACAAGTACTCTCTACCACTAGTCACATCCCAAGGCCCTAAAATTGACTTTGATAATGTTTGCACAAATCTTAGAACAACTTAAAAGTCATTAAATTGGTGAACTATATGGTATGAGAACTGTATTTTAATGATCATGAAGAAGGAGGAGGAGGAGGAGGAGGAGGAGGAGGAGAAGACTACGATGATGACAACCACCCTGGGACAGAACAGATACCCACCTTCTGAATGCCAATTTTTTAAAATATTTTTTTAGTTATAGATGGAGACAATATCTTTTTTCTTTGTTTGTGTATTTTTACGTGGTGCCGGGGATTGAACCCAGTGTCTCACACATGCTAGGCAAGCGCTCTACCACTGAGTCACAACCCCAGTAACCCTGAATTAACAAATGACAAGCATTTTAATTTCAACAATTTCCAATCTCAACTGTCCTGTGTGGCCCCTGTTAAGCCACTTAACTATGGCAGCCCTCAGTTCTCCTCACCTGTCATCTACCTTTTCCTCTATAAAAGAAAATAAAACAAAGTTTTTAGGAAGAATAAATGAGCTACAAGAAGCTTTAGAATAAAAGCAGACTTTAAAAAAAGAGCACTCACTGCTAATAGAATTTACTGAAAAACTGAACAATCAGGTCTATATAGAGCAATGAAACAAAAAGAAAAAAGGCAAAGAGCCCTAGAAAATGCAAAATTAACCAGTGGCAAATCTGTCAAGTCATGCCTCCTTCGAGCCCCCTCCAGAAAAGAAAAGGACTATGGTATTATCAGATGTTATCAGATATATTTTTCTCATTAGTCATACATCTCCATTTTTGTAGTTAGTTCTTATTCATGTTGGCCCTAAATCCAAGTTTTACCATTTATATGGAAAAATAAGTATCCGACTTATTATCTCTAGCAGTATAGACAAGTTATCTTCAATGAAATGGGACTTTTTGTTAATTTGTTTGTTTTATGTTCTGGGAATTATGAATAAAGATGGATTTCCTGTCTCTTCTTATCACAAAATCTCTGGAGCCAAAAACTAGAAAAAATCTGCTCACTCAATCATCTACACCCAAAATCACCTCTGGAAGTCCAGAAGCTCAGCAATGCTGTTTTTTTTGTTTTGTTTTGTTTTGTTTTAATTAACATTTCTTGTTAATAATATAATATGTAAACTATGAAATTATTACTAATTAACTAATTTGTGGGTCTATGTTGTGCACACATATGTGTGTGTAAATATAGAAAAATCTGGAACAACACACAATACCCAAACAATGAGCAGTAGACCTCACTGAAAGGGAAGGTCTTTCACTGTCTACCATCCAAATTTCTGTACTGTTTGAAATTTTTATAACAAGAATATCTCATTTTTAAAAACATGACAAAAATGGTTAGAGTGGAAAAAAAAGAGAAAGTTGGGAGAACTATAGCCAAATTGCAGAACTCCAGCTCCTCCAGCGTCCCCCTCGCCTCCTATACATATCACCACAAACTCAAGCACAATAGTGATCATTGTCCAAAAAGAACAAAGGTTCAACCCTCCAAGAGCTTTCTCTGCCGTCCAGAAAAACTCAAGAATATCAGAGCCATGACTGCTGAGAAGAATCATCGCCCAGACTCACCAGGGTTACCAGGCATTACCAAGTCATTTCTTTCTTCCTTTTCTTGGACTTTCTTTGCTTTCTTTTTAACAGGCCCATCTTTCTCCAGTGGTCTTTTTTTTCCTTTGTTAACTTCTGTAGCCTACATACAAAGGTCACAAAATGAGGTGTTATCTATTCTGTGAAAGCTTGATGTATGTGAAGTAATTTAAACATTATTTCTGAATGACACCAACTTCCCTGCAATCCATTCCTCATAGAATTATTTGTTAGCTCTGGAAAGGCCTGAGTTAACTGTTTTTACCCCCATCAAAGACAGGGTGGAAATTGGCAGGTCATGAGCCTCAGAACCTCTAGTCCTACTAGAATAAATGAAACTAAGCCATATAATACCTTCCTTTACTCAATCAGCCTTAACTTATCTCAAATTATAAAACCTGATTCACCCCACTTACATGTTAAATAAAATACCCCTAAGAAATAAAATAGTACTTATCAAAGCCAAAATTAGGAGCCAAAGATTAAATAAACAATATCACTTTTTAAATACTAATCATTATTTAACTATGTCCTGTTTAAATACAATATGTTCACCATTAAAGTTGCCACAAGACTATGAACTATCTATTGGCAGGAAACCTGACAAAAATTTAAGTCCTTCACCAAATAGTCTCTAAATGGTAGACACAAAATAAAATTTTGGTGAATTCATGAAAATTAGGTCATCCTTTAAAAAAAAAGGAAAAGAGAGGAGCAATTACTATAGGAAAGAAATGTAAATGAAGAGAACTTTTTAAAGCAGGTTAGTTGGAACTCCATTAAAATGTGGTTTGTGACTAAAATTCAGTCTGTAATCCCCTTCCACACACCCTTAGTTTGGGAAGTGTACAGGGTACCCTAGGGAAGACTCCCTCTTGGGAAAGCCCAGAGGAGGAGGAGGAGGGGGGGGGGGGGGGGGAGAAGGGGAGGGGAAGGGGAAGGGGGAGGGGAAGGGGAAGGGGGAGGGGAGGGGGAAGGGGGGGAAGGAAGGAAGGAAGGAAGGAAGGAAGGAAGGAAGGAAGGAAGGACGGACGGACGGACAAAACAAAAAATCTTAGTTTATTTCACTTAAGATTGGCAAGCAACAGGGACTGGGGTTGTGGCTAAGAGGTACAGCGCTCGCCTAACATGCTTGCTGCACTGGGTTCCATCCTCAGCACCACATAAAAATAAATTAAAGATATTGTGTTCACCTATAACTAAAAAATAATATTAAAAAAAAGACTGGCAAGCAACAGAGTATCCAATGATTAACCATTGGCATTTATAGACACTTTATCCATCCAAATTGAACATCGTGACCACTACTCAGCTTCAGCCCACAGTGATTTGAAATATTCAGCAATGCTGTTCAGTCCTAAGAACTACATATGAGCAGCTTTCTTAAAGTCACCAACCAAGCGTGTGGAGAGAAGCCCCTTTTCAAACATCAGTCCAGGAAAGAAAAGAGGGAGAATTAAAAGACACAAGTATGCCAGACCAACTGGCACTCTCCATTCGTCAGAATGGAAATTCCCTTCAGGTCTCCTCTTAACAACCAGAGGGACCTTGGCCTCAAATCTATTCCCTCAAAATAGGTGATGCAAAAAAAAAAAAAAAAAAAAAAAGAGGTAATGCAATCTCAGCCACACCACGACGTGGACCCAGCTGGGCTTTCCCAGCCTCTGCTTCCCCGGCCCCGCCTCTCCCGTTCTCTTCCGGCCCCATCATCTCGGGGATTCTCGCGCACGGTCGCCACCTCCTCCTATTCCTCTCACAAGCTCCGCCCCACCCGATGGCCCCGCCCCACCCTGGACCGAACCCACCACCAGCGGCGGCAAATGAGGCTGGGCGGTGGACGCTGAGGGCGCTGCGGAGCCGTGGTTTGCCTTCGCGGCGGCTTCCGTGGGAGACGAAGTGGATTTGAGGCTTCCCGTGGAGTGAAAGAATCGGCTCAAAACTGCTTGTCTCCCATGGGCTGGGCCGGCTGCAGAAAGACTGCCCGATACAGGCTTCCGCCGAGACATTGCAGGACGGGTAGTGGTGGCCCGCCTACAGGGCCCAGCCGGTAGCGCGAGCCCGCCGCCGTTCCCGGGAGTCTGCGGGAGCGAGCACGCCGCGACCTTGCCGTGAGGCGGGGCGGAGGCGGGGCCTTGCCTCCTCAAATAAGACAGAGAGGGCGGAGTGGCTATCATTTCGCGCCAAAATCCGAGCGGAATCCGGGTGTAGCTGGGGAGCTGGGTGATCACTGCTGCTGTCATGGTTCGTCCGCTAAACTGCATTGTCGCCGTGTCCCAGAACATGGGCATCGGCAAGAACGGGGACCTGCCCTGGCCCCCGCTCAGGTATCAGCCGGGCTGGAGGTGGGCTGGAGGTGAGGGTATAAAGGCTGCGCTCACTGGCTTTAATCTAGTCACCTGGGCGGGGACGCACAGGGGCCTACTGGCCAACTGGAGCCAGTTCCAAAGGACAAGGGCATGTAGACCCTAGGTGGCCTCCATGGCTACAGCACAAAGCCAAATTGTTGATTTCCCACCGGATCCTGCTTCCCTGCCAAGGCCTCTGCCCTGTGGTGCTCTGGCCTAGGGCAAAGTCCCTGGCCTGGAGAACACCACCCTCTGTGAAGTACAATGTTTGTCATGCATTAGAACCTGAGCCAACCAGATAATGTTTTGAGTAACGCTGTGTTTCTCTAACTTGCAGGAATGAATTCAAGTATTTCCAAAGAATGACGACAACCCCTTCAGTAGAAGGTAATGAAGGCATTTTTAAATGATTGGGATTGTCAAGGATTTTTCTTGAAGTTTTCCAATGCAAATGTTGTTTTAAATGGAAAGCTTCACGTTAATCTGGGATCTTTAATCTTACTAAAAATCTGTCTGAAGTTCCCAAGGTTCATTAAGCGTCCCTTTTTTAAAAATTCTGGGCACATGTACAGTTCAGGTATTGCAAAATTGGCAGCTGAACAGAGGTCTTCACATTGGAGGTTAGCTCTCCAAATGGAGGCCAAAGGAGGTCTTTGGAAGAGCTGCTGGGAGAGATGGTAAACCTGAACTGGGGCAAAGAAGAAGAGAGTGGCTACAGGATCCTCCACATGAGTTATTTGGAATGTAATTATGATGCATGAAGGCATCAATGATGAACTCTCAGCATTTCAGTGTGGGAGAGTCTCAGTGACTAGAAGAATTAAGGAGTGGAGAATGGTGTGCAATTGTGATGAGGATGATTTTGAGTTGTCTGTAAGGACATCCAGGACAATTTCAGAGAGAGCTAGGTGAGTTGAGCTACGGGAGAAAAGAGGATAAACAAAGAAAAAAATATGAAAATGGAGGAATACCCTGCTTAAAACCTAAGAAACGTGTATTTGTGGGTATAGGAAGAGGAATAGCAGAATAAATAAGGAAAGTCAGAGGGATCAGATGCTGCATAACATTAATAAAAGATATAAGGCCCTTGGAATTGGCTATTATGTCGCTAGTAGAGACAAAATGGCAAGAGCGGAAAGCTCCAGGGACATAAATCCCTCTCAAGAATCCTTAAGTATGATCTGATAATATTAATGTTTCTTTGATCCAAATGTCTTGACTCAAGGTTTTTTTTTCCTCCTGAGAAGTCAAAAATGGAATCTATATATATATCAGGTTTTTACAAAAGCATTATCTGTGGAAGTATAATGTTGAAAAGGCAAGAGTTCAACTTAACTTGTTTTAAGATAAATTGAGGAAACTGTTAAGGAACTGTTTTTTTTTAAATATGATGATGGAAATCTACAAAGTACCCAAATATGAATAGTGTAATTATCCAACAATGATAACTACTCATATGCTGAACATTGTTCTAAGTCTAATCCCCCCAACAATTGTAGAGGTAGGCACTATTCTTATCCCTATTTCATAGCCAAGGAAAGTAAGACGGAGGAGTACTCCGATTGATGCCTGGTTAATAACGATAGAATGCATTGGATTAGAACACTTCAACCCAAAATCTTTCCTCTTTACTACATCATACGTAGTTGCAATTGATTATAATTAAATATTGGATACAAGTTGGGTCAAGTCTGAGGGGAAAATAATTACTATATTTAGGTTAGGAAAGATAAATGTAAATTTTGGTAAAGCTGTTTTAATATTTTTAAAGCAAATCCACTAGATGTCACTATGACAAATATCTACATGTATATGATTAAAAATATATGTATAGTCCCAAAATATATTTATCCTTTCCATGTGATTTTATAGGTAAACAGAATCTGGTGATTATGGGTAGGAAGACCTGGTTCTCTATTCCTGAAAAGAATCGACCTTTAAAGGACAGAATTAATATAGTTCTCAGTAGAGAACTCAAGTAAGTACTATAACATAAAGTCACTACAGGAAAGTCATGTTCCATTTATTAAAGTGCATACCAGTATATGACAAGATGAAATAGTATAAAAGTAGCTATTAGTGAAGCTACCTAATATCACAAAGGTGATTACAGAAAATGAATAAGTTGTTACACCACATGGCAACTTATTCTGCTCCTTAAGTGACTAATGGATTTTAACACTTTGAAATGTTATATTAAACATTAAATCTCACTATAGTAATAGATTTGCAAGTTACCTTGAACCTTCAATAAACTTAAATATCAGTTATACAATGTAATCAATAACTTTTTCCTAGTTTCACATAAAATCACAATATCCAAGTTTTGGGAATTGCCAAAATTAAGCAATTATCCTATCTCTTCAGTTGACTTAACACAAACATAAGAAGATGTGAATTTTAGGATGGACGAAAAGTGGTTATAATCTTATGCCCTGCTATTCCTAGTTAACTGGATTACCCGAATATCACTGCACTTGTGTTCATTTCCCCGTGTCTGAAGGTAAAATATTTTAAAGCATTGAAAATGGCTCTAGGGATTGTCTAGAGAAGGGAGCATGTCTAGTTGGTTTCTGCTAACAATGGAGTAGATAGTTCCTGACACCAGAAATGCCTAGGCGAAAAGCAGGGTAGGGAATTATTGCCCCATGAAGTCATCTCCGGTGGCTTCTATGTCATTTACACCACATGTAGTATATCCTGATTTCTATTTTGTTTCTTTTTGTTGATAGTGGCATTGGTCCTAACCTACCAAAATAATTTTCCATACCTCATGGTTTTGCTTTGGTGGAGGGGTAATGCAAATTAAACTTAAGGGAAAGTTTGGGATCAAAATGTTGAGCATTCTTCCTTAAACTAATAGTGTAGTTACCAAAAAGAGTGCAGTATCATAAGGTACTACTTGCTTGACAACAGTGATCATAATGGTCATAATATTCCTTTCCTGCATGTATCAGTTAGGGTTCAACCGGAAAATATTTATCTATATGGAACTTTTTTTTTTTTTTTTTTTTTTTGGGGGAGGCAGTGTCTTGCTAAGTTATCGAGAATGGCCTTGGGCTTAGCAATTCTTCTGCCTCAGCCTCCCAGGTCATAGGATTATTTATTTTTTAAATTTTGAGATAGGGTCTCACTATGTTGCCAAGGCTGGCCTCGAACTTGTGATCCTCCCGCCTCAACCTTCTGAGTCACTATGGATACAGGCACTTTATATCAGTCTTATTGCAAGGAATTGGCTTTCACAGTTGTATGTGAGACCAAAACTCTTTGGAGCAGGCCATTGGGCTGAAATTCTCTAGCCAGGGCTAAGACAACACAGGTAAAATTTCTTCTTCTAGGAAACTTCAGCTCTGTTCTTAAGGCCTTTGAATTGATGAATCAGGCCTAACCAGATTAAAGTCAACTCATTACAGATGTTATCACATCTACAAAATACCTTGGCAGCACCACTTGAAATACTCTTTTAATAACCAGTAACTATGGCCTACCCAAGTTAATATACCCTGGAAAGAAAAAAATTGCACAGCTATAGGCTAACAGATTCAGGTTCATAGAGATTTTCTGCCACATCTGTCCTAGAATGTCATAGGTAAAAAACTAGATTTACCAGGGTGTTTGCATTGATTGCCTCCGGATGATGGGAAATACATTGATATGTGTCCTGCCATCTGCCTTGGTCTTTATGCTATTCCTTCTCCTGGTTGCTAGGATATTCTGATGATATCTTTTCTTCATAGAAACCAAATTCACAGAGTATATTGCCATTCCCAGAGACTTTTAATAACATGAATACTATTCAAGTTTATTTATGACTATCTTCAACTAAAATAAACATAAAGAAATCTCAGTGGGGAGGATGTTCATTTGAGCCAGGATTTCTCCTTAAATGATGAGTCTAATTTTTTTTTTTATGATTCCCCCTGTGGTGTATGTAATTGGGTTTAGCTGCTTCTTACGTATGTATATATAACATTTTTTGGTGTATTTCACTTTTTTTTAGGGCTGAGAAAATTTGAAGTCTTTATTATCAAGCATACCAGAGAAACAGTAATGCCAGTTAGTAAAATATTTTACTAGGGTTTTTTTGTTGTTGTTCTCCTGTCTCCCTGCTTGTTAGCCAGTTCCACACATATACTGAGAACCTGCTGGGTCCTGCACGAAAGGGCAGAGTTTAACAGTCAGAAACCACTATTTTTTGTGCAAGTTTTTAAAGGTACTTAATTTTTTTTTTTAACCTCCTCCCCAGTACAGAAAGAAATTGAATCCTCTAAGTAACCTCAATTCAGTGCCAAACATACTTATTTGTGGTAACTATTTAGTTAATGAGGGATGGGGGAAAGTGTTTTTCCAAAGCTTTCTGGACAAATTGTGACTTTTTAAGAGAACCAAGGATGGAGAGGGTGACTACTAATAGGTCTCTTTTTGTTGTGAACTAGTGGTAGTTGCACAACTCTAAATATACTGAAAATCACCAATTTTTACACTTTAAAAGGGTGAATTGTGTGGTATTGTGATTTATATCACACAAAGCAGGTTTTTAAAGTATTTGGTACCAAAAATTAAGTAAAGAATTTTTACTACAGTGCATCTTGACACCATCTCTAAAAAATCCAAAATATCTTCCATGATTTAAGATGTTGTAAATCATCTTCAATCCATGAAAGTTATCTAAATTTTATATCATGTATATATATTTTTCATCTCACTCTCATATCTTTTCTAGTGATTAAAACACTCTCTGCTTCTTAAAGCCTATCTCTCCAACTCATAAATTTAGCATAGCAAACACTGACAGACCTTGCTTCTTAAATCTACTCTGGTACCTAGTAACTTTGGGGCCTTCAGCAGGTTAAACCTAAAAGTTTGCTAAACCTAAACTTCTTTACATACTAAGTGGATTAATAATGACAGTTTTTGAAGGTTCACTGAAATTTTATATATAAAGTTTCTGCTCACAAGATACCTTACATGTCAGTTCCTACCCCCACACCTTGTAAATTTATAGCTTCTAGAAAATATTAACATGAACAAAATCACAATGAACACATTCATGCTCTCATTTTCTTTTCTTTTTTTTTTTTTAATAATTTTTTTCTTTCTTTCTTTGGTGCTGAGGATCAAACCAGTGCCTCACGTGTGCCAGGCAAGCACTCTACCACTGAGCCACAACCCCATCCCCTCATTTTCATTTTAATATAACACTTTGTTCTTTTTTTCCTTGATTGTGAGACAAAAATTTCATCCTATCTAAATTACTATTTTCTTCAACTCCCACTTTTTTCTAAATTAGTCTGTCATCTCTGTGCTTTTGCACGTCTTTATCTTCTTTGACACCCAGCTAAAGAGTCATTGTTCCCTCTTCACCCCAACCCAGATGATGCACTGTTTCTGGACTCCTGAAGTATCCTCTACGCATCTTCATTGTGTGTCTTTTTCATATGTTATGGCCACTGCTGAGAAATTCTTTTGACTACCATCATGATCTTTTGGGTGCCAGGACTACTGTTTTGTTTTTGAAATCTCTTGTCCCAGTATCTAACATAGATATAGCATAGTAGGGATTCAGAACTCTTCAAAAGGAATGCTCCACAAGTTACTTATAGAAAGAGAATAATCCCACTTGGGAAAAGTTTGCAACCTGTTTTTTTCCCCACTTAATTATTTACAGAAAATAAATTTCTATAAATATCTGTAGTGGTCACATGAGGATAGATCATACTTCAAACAGTTGGTAATTGTTGGAAATCAAATTTTTAAAGGCTGAGTATAAATGGTCTCAAGTTGAACATTATTTCTCAATTCTACATAAGACACCATTCTAGCCTGAGGCTTTTGTGATTAAGTAGTATCCCAGCAGTCCCCAAAGATATCAGGCCAGAATTTGATCTGCCATGCACTTATCTTTCACATCAAGCACAGTGGAAAGGGATAAGGTCTCTATAGCAGCCTGGAGTAATCAGATAAGGCTGCTTGAGGCCAGAGGACATGGGGTAGGGGGGTTGCCTAATCTAAGCCCCAGCATCCCAATGTCTCAGGCCTGGTATCTCAGGCACTTAAAGCCCCTGGTCACCCATTAAATATCTGTTGTAATGTTAGGCTGCTGGAGTTCAACTACCATGCCCACCAATTCCTAGCTGTGTGATCATTGGTTACTTAACCCCTCATCTTTAATCTCACCTGTAAAAAGGAATAGTACCTACGTAAGATTAGTATTTATATTAAGTGGAATGCCTACTGTGTGCATTATATTATTTCATCATCACAAAACTCTTGGTCAGAAACAAGATACCAAGAATACCCACATGGGTCTTGACACAGAATACATGTACTGTTACATACCAGCTCTCCCTTCTTGGAAAATCCAATCTAGATTGGTTTGAAGAAAGATTATAGGCAGGAAATTAGCACTGAAACAAGGCATGATATAAAATGTTTACTATGTGTTATTCACTGTTCTTTTCTACAATGTGTGCTGCAAAGGGACTAACAGACTCAAACATTAGCTGGACTTTTTGCCTGTTCTTTTTTAGCCATCTAGGGGTCTAGTGTTTCCTGTGAAACATTTCTAAACTAATGTTTTAGCAACATTTTGCAGAAGCATTTCCTCCAGCCTTTGCTAAAACGTAAATCTGAAACCAATCCTTAATCAGGTTTTTGCTTTTGCAAACTCACTACAAAGGGCAATGAAATCTTCACAAAATTATCACCCCTTTCTTTGAGGTCCACACCAACCATTTATAACACCTTGGAAGTCATATTGCTATTATACACCCACTTTAAGGATACTGCTTCCTGTCTGAGCATGGTGGCACACACCTGTAATCCCAGTGACTCAAGAGACTAAGCAGGAGGATCACAAATTCAAGGCCAATCTGGACAATTTAGTGAGACCCTGTTTCAAAATGAAGAATTTTAGGAAGTTTCAGGAAGGTAGCTCAATGGTAAAGTGCCCCTGAGTTCAGTCTCTAGTACCACAAATAAAAAAAGAATGCTTCTTTCAGTTTTTCCTCATGTCAGTTCCTGTATCACCATTTTCCATTCTACTCCATCTTTATTATCCATCCTTACTTCAGCATCTTTACTTACTAAAACCACCATGACTATTTCAGTCGTCCTGTACTTTATTAACTAGACTATCTTCTCCAATTCCAAATTTTGTCTTCTAAGTTTTCTCCCTGAACAGCCTAGTCCAACTCAGCCCTTATGACTGCCCTGATTTCTTAAGAGATAGTTCATTTAACTTCACCCTGGTCTCCATTTCTTTTTCTAGCCTGAGTCAAAGTATATTCTTTGCTCTATCCTAACTCCTTTACCAGATGACAAAGAGTGAAATAAGCAAAATAAATTTCAGGAGGAGAGGGAGGATGCAACCAAGAGAATGAATAATCCCCATTAGTTCTTGATTAATCATTGTTATAACCTCTAGTTCAAAGGCAGTTATGTAATCTTTTTAAAGCACCAGCCTAAGACCTTGACATTGAATTGTAATTTTTGTTCCATATCTAATTACTATGAAAGCCTAGTTCTGCATGTTTCCTTATTTATAAAGGGAATTAGACCCCCTCCTCCCTGCCAAAACAATAATTGGTTTGGAGGTTGAGAGAGATTGTTAGTTCACATAAACAGTAAAATTATTGAACTTTTTCCCTTGTGGGTTTTTAATTATATAAGTAGCAAAAAACTGATATTCAAATAGTTCACCCATTTCTGTTTGTTTGGAACAGTAAAGTTTTTTTTTTCCACTCCCCAGAGGTATTAGCAGTTTGAATATTGCTGCAAACTTTTCTACATTCAAACATTCTCTTTCCAATATTTTATTATGAAAATTTTCAAACATACACAAAGAACTTTAAATAGCTGTATACCACCACTTAGATTCTACGAATAACATTTTTTTGTGTTAACTTTATCACATATCCATCTGTTCATTTTGTCTTGTTCATATTTGCATGTCAAAATTAATTGCAGCCTTCTATTCTTCATACATATAATTAACTAGAATTCAGTATTTCTCTACAGTTTTTTTTTTCTTTTAAGGTAAATATTACAATGAGGTGCACAAGTCTTAAATGTACATTTATTAAAGTTTTGATAAATGTGTATACCTGTGTAACCCAGCCCCTATCAAAGATACAGAAAAGATAACCCCCAGAAAGTTGTCTCATGTCCCCTCACAATTCTTTATGCCACTACTTTAGAGACTACTGTTGTGACTTTATATCACATGTGATTTTGATTAACATATGGACCCTAGATGTACAAATGTAGGTAGGTATTGATTGTAGGCCATACTTTTTTTTAAAGGATTCATATTTATGATGATTTTGGTTTTATAATCACTGCTTCCTATTCATATAATTTGATTAATATGGATGGGTTTTACAAAAATTGTATGTAATTCTTTTACTTTTAGAGAACTTCCACAAGGAGCTCATTTTCTTGCCAAAAGTCTGACCGATGCCTTAAAACTTACTGAGCAGCCAGAATTAGCAAGTAAAATAGACATGATTTGGATAGTAGGAGGCAGTTCTGTTTATAAGGTAAGTAGAGTTATCTACAGATAAAAAGAAATGTTCCCTACTTTCTTTTAGTTCTCTTGATATTTAAAGGGAGGTTGGGAGGAAACATTAAGCCATAAGCATAAGAAACAGTACATTATCTCTAAAAAAGTTAGATATTTTGTCATTCTGAATTATTTGATTTTGTCCCTGCAACATAAACTAAATAAAAATGTAAAAGTAAAATGTTTGGTCTATATGAGTCTATTTTCTTTTTATTGACTAATAGTTGTATTTACTTATTGTGTACAACATGTTTTGAAATATGTATACTTTGTGGAATGGCTAAATCAAGCCAATTAGCATATATATATAACACCTCACTTTTTATGGTGAGAACACTTAAAATCATTCTTGAGCCATTTTCAAGAGTACAATATAAGGTTGTTAATAACTATAGTCATCACGTTGCATGATAGACCTTTGGAGCTTATTCTTCCTATTTAACTGAAATTTTGTGTCCCTTAAACAACATCTCCCCACATACCACTTTATTTTCAATTCAAAATACTAGTTAATATTTACAGCTTAAGAATCATTCTAAATGTCTCCCCAAGATTTGCATTTGCACTGTACTAGTTTCTACCCCCACCCCCATCCCCATGCCCTAAATAAGCTGTTATGTACCTTCTCTTACAGGATGAAAATCTCACTGAGAAAAGAGTAGGGGTCTAGTTGATATATACTAACTAGATATATATGAATTTGTTAAAAGCAGAAAGCTTTTCCTCCATAATTTTCATTTAATGTAAGGACATAAGAGAAGGGTTTCATGATTTCGGATCAAAAGGGTAAATAGTTGGGCTGGGGATGTGGCTCAAGTGGTAGCACGCTCACCTGGCATGCGTGCGGCCCTGGTTCAATCCTCAGCACCACATACAAAGATGTTGTGTCTGCCAAAAACTAAAAAATAAATATTAAAAAATTCTCTCTCTCTTTCCTTCTCTCTCTCTCTCTTTAAAAAAAAGGGGGGGTAAATAGTGTGTTAAAGAAGAATTCTTTTTCCTGATACAAATTGACTTCCAGCTTTTAAAAAAAAAAAAAAAATGAGGATACTAAATAGAATTCTTTGGCTCTTGACCTGGGTATAGTGCTGAGGCAAGAGGATATTAAGTTCAAAGCCAGCCTCAGCAACAGCAAGGCACTAAGCACCTCAGTGAGACCCTGTCTCTAAATCTCTAAATAAAAAGGACTGAGAATGTTGATGAGTGCCCCTGAGTTCAATCCCTGGTACACCCCACTCCCCAAAAAAAGCACTATTGAAAGGGTAACATTTAGAAGGAAAAGAAAAATCAGTCCCTACCTTTTGGGGTTTAGGGTAAAATATATACTGAAATTATTTGAGAAAGAAGAGGTATTCCAGGATCTTAGAAGGGATTATAAAAACTCTCAGTTTCTTATGTTCCTGATTCCACAATCTCTTATTTTTTCCCCATTGTAATAAGGGGAAATGAACATTTTTCTTCTTTAATCTTTCCATCCACATATGAATTTCTTCTAGAAAACAAGTTCATTTTATTATCACATTTTGAGTGACTCAAATCGTATCACTTGAAAATGTACTTTTTAATAAGCACTAAGTACTTAAAAGCATGTATATAAAATGACTTTTGTATAAGGAAATAAAGCCTTCAGGTGATTTGCGTTATTCACGTGCCTCTCATCACAGCTGCTCATCAGTCATTCAGGCTGATCTTCCCAAGTACCACATAAATAAAGTTTCATTGGAACACAGCCCCACTTGTTTGTTTAGTGTCATCTGTGGCTGCTTCTGCCTATAAAAGTAAGAAACCGTATGACCCTCAAACCCTAAAGTGTTTACTGCCTGACTCTTCACAGAAAGTTTGCCTCACACCATCAACTTTGATACAGAACATAAAATGCTGCTGTGATTGGTTAATCCCACTCAGTTGTTCTGGGTTTTGTTTGTTTGTTTTGTTTTTTTGTTTTTTGTACAGTAAGAATTACTAGGGGCTAGGAATGTAGCTCAGTGGTAGAATGCCTACCTAGCATGCATGAGGCCCTGGGTTCAATCCCTAGCACCATACAAAAAAAGAATAGAATATTTATTTGGTTGTAGCAAAGATAACAATGGTTTAATACAAATGTAAGTATTCAAAATAAAATTTGTACAGTGTCCCACTCAGTTTTTCTGGGTTTTTGGTTTGTTTGTTTTTTGGTTTGTTTTGTTTTGTTTTTGTATAGTAAGAATTACTAGGGGCTGGGAATGTAGCTCAGTGGTAGAATGCCTACCTAGCATGCATGAGGCCCTGGATTCAATCCCTAGCACCACACACACACACACAAAAAGAATATTTATTTGGTTGTAGCAAAGATAACAATGGTTTAATATAAATGTAAGTTTTCAAAATAAAATTTGTTCAGTTCCCTTATTTGGAACTTTAAGAATAACAAACACCTGGAATTTTACATATGTATGTAGGCATATAAAAATATTTTTTCTTTTAATCTATACATGTTTGAGAATCGAGTTATTACTGCAAAGCAAAATACACAAAAAGCGTTATTGCTTTGTTGGGTCTGTAAAGGATTCAAACTGTTTATTAAAATGTTTAAGATATTTGTTTGAGAGCAATCCTTTCCGTAGAAACTGTCAAAGAACTGTAAATAGTAGTTAGAAAAATCATTTAACAAAAAAGGCTATAGTTGTTAGCAACAAGAGACATGTTAAATTACTGTATTGAGGAAAGAAAGCAATATTAAATTTTACATGAGTATACTGAGTAGGCCCTTGGTGTTCAGTAGTCAAGATCACATGAAACTGTACTGTCTTGTATGGATATACATATGTAAGTTTTTCTTTGGAAAATAACTTGATAACTTTGGATTAATGTCCTTTATTTATTTATTTATTTATTTATTTTTGGTGGCCCTGGGCCTTACACATTCAGATTAACTCTCTTTTTTTCAATATTTTATTAGTTGTTGATGGATCTTTATTTATTTTCATGTGGTGCTGAAAATCAAACCCAGTGCCTCACACATGCTAGGCAAGTGCTCTACCGCTGAGCCACAACTCCAGCCCCAGATTAACTCTTAAAAGAGCAGCTAAAGGAAAACAACCAAACTGAATTCTTAAATTAAAAAGTATTTCTCATAAGCAAACTAGAGACCAGAATATAATAATTATCGATTATGATTAGTTCCATTCTTAAGGTAACTAAGGCACATTTTAGAGGATCCCAGATTTAAGAATAGGGTATTTATGTAGTATACTTTGGCAGTAATAAACAAGTCTTTAAGGCCTAGTATAAGGCATTTCTTTCGTAACTAAAACAAACAAAAATCTTAGAGTGTCTATGTCTTATGATATAGATTAAGGAAAGTGATGCCTTTTTTGTTTTGTTTCAAAGGAAGCCATGATTCAACCAGGTCATATTAAACTGTTTGTGACAAGGATCATGCAGGAATTTGAAAGTGACACGTTTTTCCCAGAAATTGATTTGGAGAAATATAAACTTCTTCCAGAGTAAGTATAAAGTTCTTATTAAAGCGCTTTTGGACTTTCTATGTAAGAATTATAGGAAAGAACATTTTCTTCTTTCAGATTGAGTTCAGGGTAGGAATGTGTTATTGTATATAGATAAAGTTAGGAATCTTTAGACGTCTTCAGTATACTTGGAAATGCTCAGGTTTTAATGATGTCAATAAAATCTAGAATTAATGTATTCAGTTCATCCTAGGAGAATCAGACATGTCCTAGGCACTGGGGAAATAGTGTTGACTAGGCCTGATGATATTGCTGACCCCCTGGAGATACACTTTCTAGTCAGGGGGAGTGACAAGTGACAGTCATCAAAAGAGGTGTTGGGTAGAGAACTAAAACATTGGGATATGATAGACATGCAGTAGTCTGAGAAGTCCTCTCAGAAGAATGACATCCATAGTGAGATCTAAATGTGAAGAAGCCAGCCATGTAATAGCAAGAAGAGAATTCCAGGAACCAGAAATAGCTAGTTCAGAGGCTGAGGCAGAAATGAGGTTGGCCTCTTCCCTGAGTTTGACAGCTACTGTGGCCAGTGGGAGCAAGGGGGAGGCCAACAAGGGTCAAACTGGGTGCAGGTTTAGAGAGTCTGAAAGGAGAGTGACAATGTTCTAGCTGCTTTATGGGAATGGACTGCAGGGGGATAAGAGTGAAGCAAGGAGACCAGTTAGTAATTCAGATGAAGGTTGAGGGGACTCAGATAAAGGTGGTAGCAATAGTGGAGATGGAGAGAAGTTATACTTGCCTTCCTGTGCAGTTGTGACTCCAGCATGAGGCTGCTAAATCTTGAAAGCTCACAACATTTTTAGTTTAAAAGCACATTTCAGCCATATTCTATAGAGAGAAAAAGATTAATTATATCAACCCTTTTAGACCAGCTTTTAGAGCATTCTTTCAGATGTTCTCAGTTGTATCTAGTAATTATCCCTTGAGTGTGAGTTTGTTTTTGAAATGCCCCCTAAATGAACCTTCAGAGCAAAGTCAATAAATGGATGGCCAAGCTTTAGAATAATAGTCTATTACTCTACGGAGTAATAGCCTTGGATCAAATGAAGTGAATGATTTTTCTTGAGCTCTTAACTCTAAAGAAAACTGAAAAGTATAAGAACTCTAAGCAGCTGAAATACAGGCTTTTGCTTAGGCTCCAAAGGTGACTACTTAGAAAAATTACATTTGGAAATTTTTTATAAATTTATGTAAATATCAATTGTTTAACTTTGTCATACCTTACGTATTTTCTCTTCTGCTTTAATTACTGAGTGTCACATTATATGGATATTGAACTCAACTTTTCTTCATTTCTTACCTTTCTCTTTGCTGCTAACAACTGTGTGAATCAGCTTCATTTAAATACCTTTCCATCTTTCCAGAAAGCAAGTTGTGATTTTGATAGGTGTCATCTGTAGGTTACTCTGGAGAGTATTACCATTTCAATATTAAGTCTTCCAGACTTTGAGCCAGTGATGTCTTTCCACTTACTTAGGTCCTCTTTAATTTCTGTCAGTAAAATTTTGGTTGTATGTCTTGTACTTCTTTGTTAATGTTTAATTCCTTTTATTTTTCCTTTTATTTCCTGTGTGTTGCTAGTGTTTAGAAATACAAGTGATTTGGGTTTATTAATCTGATATCCTACAACCTTGCTGAACTCAATAGTTCTAATTGTTAGTAAATTTCTTAGGATTTTATTTATAAGGTATAATGTCATTTGCAAATAGAGATAGTTTAATTTCTAGTTTAGATTTTTTTTATTTCTTGCTTAATTGCCTGACTAGAACTTCAGTATGATGTTATCTGGAAGATGAAAAGATCAGATGTCTTAGAGGGTAATGATTTAGTCTTCCTCGATAAAGTATAGTAGCTTTGAGTTGTCACACATGTCCTTTATCAGACTGAGGAAGATTCCTTCTATTTCTAGTTCATCTAGTATTTTTTTCATGAAGGGGTGTTGGATTTTGCCATGTAACTTTCTAAGTCTGTTAGGTGATCATGTGTTCTTTGTCTTTTGCTAATTAATAATTTAATATACCATCAATACACTATATTACCTTCACTGATTTTCATGGTAATCTTGCATTTCTGGGATAAACTTCACTTGGTAATTGTGTATAAGCCTTTTTATATGTTGCTAGATTCAATTTGCTAGAATTTTGTTGAGAATTTTACATTTGTAATCAAAAGGGATATTGAGCTTCTTTGTTATGTCTTCACCTGGATTTGGTATCAGGATAACACTAACCTCACAAAATGAGCTGGAAAGTGTTCATTTTTCTGTTGTTTTTCAGAAGAGTCTTTGAAGGAAACTCTTCCACTGCAAGTTGTGATGGTCCTCTGTACTTTTGGGCCTGTACTAACATCACAACAGCCCCCTTAACATGGGGTAGAGGGAATTTCTAAAGGGGAAAACAAGGAGAAGAGAAAAAGGAAACCTGCGAAGTAAATGTACTTTGTCCCTAAAGTCTGTAACCATGCTCAATTCTAGAGCTTTCTCTCCAAATCTGTCTACATTAGAGAACTTATCGTTCCCTACTCTCCAAAAGTGAGCTTTGATCACTTTTTACCTTTTCCCCACAGTAACCCCTTAGTTTGGACCCCCATTTTCTTGTGTTTGTATAGGTTTCAGTTCAAACACAGTCTTTTATTAACACCATACTTTTTGGTTTAAAAAAAAAGAAAGCAATAGTATAATGAAATAAAAATGACATCGAGAACTATTGTGAGATGAAAAGAGAATAAAATTAGAAAATAGATAAAGCCACAAATGGTAGACACCGAAGAGCAGAAGTTAATATTAACAAAATAAGATGGTTTTACTTTGTTGCTGCCTTTTTTCCCATAGGTCATTTTCTGTGCAATTATTCTTTCAACCACACTATGCTAGCCTGTCCTCTCAAGCTCTGTCCTCATTCATCTTGGAAGAAATTTTTCTATCTCAGACTGTCACATGAAGGCCCAACCCAGCCAGCAGGCCCAAGTGTTTTATATCAGCAGTTTTCTGTTTAATGAGCTCCAAACAGAATTTGCTGTCCACTTAAAAACCTTCCATGTGACCACCTAGTCAAAGATAAAGACCAAAACAGGCCTTTAGAGTCTATAATTGTCTGTTTTCATTACTATAATGAAATACCTGAGGCAGGCTAACTTTAGAAAAAAAGGTTTATTTGGCTCACAGTTATGGAGGTTCAAAGGCATGCTGCTGGCATCAGCTCAGTACTGGTGAGAATCTAAGGGCGGGGGCACACTTGGGAAGAAGAGATCACATCTCAAAATAAGAAGCCAGAGAGAGAGTAGAATCCTACAGTCCCTTCCATGGGCATACTTCTAATTAATCTGAGTTCTTCCCACCAAGGGTCGTCATCGTTGTCATGTAGTCCCTGTCCCCCTGCCCCCAGTTAAAGGTCCATAAAGACACCTCCCAATATTACCTCACTAAGGACCAACACGTGAACCCTTCAGGGACAAACCATATCCAAACTATAACAGAAGTGGTAATTGGCTCCAGAGCTGACACAGGAAAACCTTATAGGTGGAAGTAGATTTCAGGTGAACTGATGTCTCCTCTTCTGACCCCACTACTTCCTGACTGTCCAAGTTCCTGGCATATTTGTCCACAGTATTTTTATATCCCTTCCCTCCAACACCTGTGCTTCCTGGTTTTATTTTAGCTGCAATTTGTTTTTTATGGGAAACTGTTTCAGGAACTCTGTTTACCTCTTAAACCTTCCATCAAATCGTCTCTGGGTTATTCTTGTGGCGCTTTGTCAGTTTAGATCTGATATTGATTCTTACTTATTGGCTTTCTTGGTGCCTGAAGGTGCTAAATGGGGAGTCTCTGGGTGGGTGGTTCCTAACAAATAGGTGGTATTTCCAAATCCTGTCAGACTTGAACTCAGCATCCAAGTGTGGATCTCAGACAGTTTGCTCTTTAAAAAGTTTGGAATGATGATTAGGAAATGTAATTATAACTGTTATTAAAATAGACTGAATGTGTAGATATTAGAGAAAGAAAAATGAAACAAGCAGAAATAAATTTTATTTTCACAGAGAAGATTTACATTAATACCATGGCTACTGATCATATTCAGCCAAAAGCACAGTCATTTTAAGTGTTATTATTCATGATTTTAGAAAGAACTTCTTACTGCTTTGTTTTTGTCTTATTAACTGACAGTCTTGACACTCCTGAGAATTTTACACATGAAAAAAAAATATGTAAATGTTACTCTTCATGACTCATTTCAAAGAGACTAAAATTATGGTTTAAAATTGGCCTAGTAAAAATCATTTGTTCAAAAAAAAAAAAAAGAGGCTACTACTAAAATAGTGGGACAGCAATAGCTAAGGAAATGGTTGCTAAATAAAAACATAGCTAACAAAAATTAATGCTTATTTTTACTGAGCAATGTTTATGTATATTATGAGAGAAAAAGTTTTCCTGTATCACCCTTGTCTAATAGTTAGGGGACAAAATAAACCAGTAGTAATGGGTAGCATTTGTGGAAAACTTACTGGGTCAGGCGTAGTGCTGAATTCTTTACCATAATGAGAATTCTTTACCATAATGAAGCCTTTTTTATACCAGTCAGGCCTGGAGATAGGGTCACACAGCAAATCCAGGGACACTCACAGAGTGAATGTTAAACAGCTGCTGCTGACCCCCACTGGAGCAAATGGGTGCAGCCTCCAGGACACTAAGAAAGCACACTAAGATCTAGAGTGACATAAAAATATTGATAGGAGGCAGAATGGTCAGAGCAGTCTTCAGCTGACAACCTGGGGTTTTTTGTTTTTGTTTTTGTTTTGCATTGTACTTTTTTACTTGACGAGTTATTAAGTTGTGAAAAAAGAAGTGTGTGTGTTGAGGGGGAGGGATAATAGGCTTTCCCTCCCCTCAAGCAAACAAAAGTGAATTTATTATCATTAACAAAAGTGAATTATTATCATAAGTGTGGGTTGGGTTGGGTTACCCTCCAGATAAAGAATAATTAGAGTGAGGATTGTTAAGTATTGACTGGGAGATGCTTTTAGGAGACTTTTTTTTTAATTTGTTCAAATTAGTTATACATGACTGTAGGATGCATTTTGACACATTGTACACAAATGGAGCACAACCTCTCCTTCCTCTGGCTGAATATGGTGTAGAGTCACACCAGTAGTGTAATCATACATGTATGTAGGGTAATAATGTCCATCTCATTCCACCATCCTTCCCATACCACACCTCCTCCCCTCTGCACAATCTAAATTTCCTTCATTCTCCCCGCCCCCCCACCCCATTGTGGATTAGCATCTGCTTATCAGAGAAGACATTCCATCTTTGGTTTTGGGGTTTTGGTTTATTTCGCTTAGCATGATATCATCTAGCTCCATTCATTTACCTGCAAATGCCATAATTGCATTCTTCTTTAAAGCTGAGTAATAGTCCATTATGTGTATGTACCACATTTTCTTTATCCATTCATCTGTTGAAGGGTATTTAGGTTGGTTCCATAGTTTAGCTATTGTGAGTTGAGCTGTTGTAAACATTGATGTGGTTATGTCACTGTAGTATAAGCTGTTTTTAAGTCTTTGGGGTATAAACCAAGGAGTGGGATAGCTGGGTCAGATAGTGGTTCCACTCTAAGTTTTCTGAGGAATCTTCAGACTGCTTTCCATAGTGGTTGCACCAATTTACAGTCCCACCAGCAATGTATGAGTGTGCCTTTTTCCCACATCGTCACCAACACTTACTGTTGCTTGTATTCTTGATGATTGCCATTCTGACTGGAGTGAGAAGGAATCTTAGAGTAGTTTTGATTTGCATTTCTGTAATCACTAGAGATGTTGAACATCTTTTCATGTTTGATAGTTGTAGTTCTTCTGTGAAGTATCTCTTCAGTTCCTTAGCCCATTTATTGATTGGTTACAACCTGGGTTTTGAATGGGAAACTAAAGGGAGTAAAGAGTCAAGTGAGAGGGAAGAGGAAAGATTGAATTCATCCTGATTCTAGCCAAGAAATTGCAGTGTGCCATACATTGCAGAATTAGAGCCTTATGATGCACATCTCTTGACTAAACAGGAATTGAGAATCTGTCACCATGCCAGACACATGACTTCGGTTTTTGCTTTAAACAACTATAGATTATATTTCATTTTCTTTTGCTTACATAAGAAATTTTTATCAGCTATAAAACTTACAAAGAATTCTTAGGAATTTTCATATTCCCTTGATGACAGAATAGAAATATACTAGGGAACTGCTATGGTGGTTAGTTTTTGAGGAAAGAATTAGGAATCAGAAGAAAAGGAGGAGAAATCACAACTTTCATTTTCTAAATTTATATACATAGTTTTGTAGGGTTTTTTTCTTATTATTTGCATATGTATTGTATTTGCCTGATATTTGTCTACCTTAACAGTGGCTTACCTACAAGAAGAAAAATCTTACCTTGCTTTATCACTGTTGATGCCTTTTGATTGAGATTCAGGGAAGCTATGTTTTTGAGGGATTAATTATACTTCTTTTTCTTTTACAGATACCCAGGTGTTCTTTCTGAGGTCCAGGAGGAGAAAGGCATTAAGTACAAATTTGAAGTATATGAAAAGACTGATTAATGTGAAGATGTTTTCTGATTTATTTCATGTTATCCCTCCCTCTAAAAAATTCTGTATTTTTACATTAGAATAAAAAGACTTGTGTGGACTTTAGATCTATGGTTAATGATTTCTAAGCAGCATGTTTTATTCTCCATCAGTCTTACTAGGTCATATTAAATACCATTTAGGAAGCATTTCTTGCTATAAGTTTCCTTCATTGGCTCTCCCCCAAAGTCTGGACTGAGTACCTAACACCTGCCTACCTATCTGCAAGACAGCTGCAGTCAACTTATAGCATGAGTTGGCACCAGGGTCCTTAGAGATAGGAGCTAGATAGATTAGTCCAAAGGGCAGAAATGGATTATAAACAGAAGTGCTAGAACTCATTTTTTTTTTAAGAAAATTAGATCAAGGTTAAAAACTGTGAATTTTTTTTTTCACATCCTACTTCTAAATAAACATTGTTTTCACTCAGGGAATGAGTAAATTAAGAACTCAAATATGGACAATAAAGAAGCAAGTAGGAGATTACCAAAAGGAAAACTCTGAGACCTTTAAAATTTGTTTTTGATCTTCATTGAGATTCCAGGAGATACTACATTGATGGGCTGCTCTTTGCAAAAGAAAATGTAATAACAAGTATAATAGCAGCAATTAAAAATTCTAAGAGATAATTGAGAATGGATATTTATTGCTAGAAACCAAAATCAGTAAGTTAGAAACTAAACCTTACAAAATGCACTGTAAAACCTGTCTGAGCTATCATGTTAGCAAAGATTTAGAAAACTAGGTATGCAAAAGAAATGGCATTTTCTGCCTTGTAAGCTTATACCACCATTTAAAGTGCAAGTTAGCAATATCAATTCAAATTCAGAAGATTCTGGATTTGGACCCAGATCTTCCACATCTAGAACTCAATCCTGAGCAAAGAGACGGACTCCAGAATATTTGTTGTAGCATTCTCTTGTAAACTTGGAAAGAGCCCAAATGTCAATAAATAAAGAAATGAATAACTAATGTGTCTATAAATTTTATTTTTAATTCTGCAACAGTTAAAAAGAATGAGATACTATCAGAATAATGTCAGAGGTTGTTTAGTGAATGAAATAATTTTGTGTAGTAACAGATTTTCTAATTTTAATATTTCTAAGAAAAAAGTACGCTTCAAACAGTTGACAGAATGAGAGTTTGACAAGTGTTATTTTCTGGCTTAGGTGCATCTACTGTGATTAGGATTGTGGGCAACTGTGCATATTTTCACAAAGACTTATTTAAGATAACAAACTGGGCCCTTTATGTTCATCAATAAAATAAATTTCAAATAAATAATAAATATTTATTAGCAATAAATATAATCCAACACAGGCAATTTTACAACTGTGTAGCTTGCTTTGAAAACAAACAGTAAAAATAATAGCTTATTGACAAATCTGGGACATTTGGAAAGAAGTAAGTTCATTGAAGATAAAGCAAATGTAAACATGAGGTTGATGAGGGGAGGTGATTAGGCAATCATTAATAAGTTTCAAGAGGATTTAATACTTACATGTATGAATACATGCATTTGCTTCAAAACTGGGAGAAATTTTAATTTGGAAAAAAAAAAAACATGAAGGTACTTACCAGAAAGCCAAGAGAATGAAGAGCACCCCTGGATAGAGCAACTAAGGGTAAAAAAAGACAGAACCTGGCTGCAATGTGGCTCAGTGGTAGAGTGCCTGCCTCACACATGATTTGATCCTCAGCACCACATAAAAATAAGTAAATAAAGACTGTATCCATCTACAACTAAAAAATATTTTTAAAAAAACAAACAAGGGACTGTTTTCATTTCATCTAAAGACTTTAGAACCCTTTGATTTTACTAACCCATGTTCATGTATTTCTTTAGTAAAAACAATTTTTTCCTAATAAAAATGCACTAATTCATGAAAGCTGGGCTTCTGTTATTTCTTGTACACCCCACTTAAGATTTACATGTTGCTGATCTATTAAAAACTAAAGACTTCTTAAATATATAGTAAAAAAAATGCATATGGAAGTCAGAGACATAGTAAGCAACCTCACTGATAGATGTCTCAACAAAATGTATTTGTTAATAGTTAATAAACAAAAAATTGCAAAGCACATGACCTAATTAGCTAAGATGACTTTGTGAGGGCAATGTTGGCCAACTGCTGAAAGGATTTAGAAAAATAATTACCTCTGAAAGATTGAACCCTGTGATTAAGGATGTTCTGGCTGTGGAGAAGAAGAAATGCATAATTTAATGAGTACCTGGAATAGAAGTAGAAATTCTAGTGAAAACATTAGCACTCACAAAGGAGATAAAGGCTATAACCAATCTACATGAAGTTGGGCTATTTATGTGGAAAGGAAAATTACATTAGTGATCATTTTTAATGATATGTCCCAGCCTTTTCTGTCCCTCAGGAGACCTCTTGTGTACCAAAATGTTCTCAGACAATACATTGACATTTCTCTTAAACCATGTTCTTTCTGGAACTAAAAAGAGAAAATCACATCAGTATGTGATACTTGGAATAATTTTATAGTCAATAATCAAGGTACATAAAAACTAAATTATTGGAAGGTAAATTTGAGGTGCTTTCTAATTCTGTGCCCCATGAGTCACAGGACACACACTCAGGACAAGCCCTAACAGAATGGAATTTAGTCTATTAGACCTGACAGTGCTGTAACTCAGGAAAAACTGGAGGAAAACCAAACTGGAATTCTGAATGAAACTACCCCTTTTCAGCCACTGGTCATGGTCCTCTTCTAAGGGAAGAAGACTTGGTTTCATGGCAAGACAAAGGCTTAGAGCTGCCTAGCATTGCCCAAAGCTGCCAGCTGTCTTTACTCTTGACAGGTGAATTAGCAAAACCTGAACTACATACTATTTTTCCACCAACATTTTGTTATGAACTGTTTTAATTACACAGAAAAGTTGAAAGAATGGTACAGTAAGCACCCATCTATCCACTACCTAGATTCTATTTTTAATACTTGCTATCTCTGCTCCCACATATTTAGCCAGCTGCCCATCTTGCATTTTGCTGTATTTCAAAGTAATACTTCATGTTTCATTCTTCAGTTTGCACATCATTAACTACACCTAGGTATTTGTTTATTTGTTTGATAAAATTTGTGTAGTGAAATACAGATCTTAAGCGTAGCATTCTACTTGGGTTTTTTGTTTGTGTGTGTGTGGGTGGGTAGGGGAGGATTGAACTCAGTGGCACTAAACCACTGAGCCATATCCCCAACCCTATTTTATATTTTACTTTGAGACAGGGTCTCACTGAGTTGCTTAGTGACTCGCTGTTGCTGATAGTGGCTTTGAACCTGGGATCCTCCTGCCTCAGCTTCCCAAACAGCTGGGATTACAAGTGTGTGCTGCCACACCTGGTGCGTTCTATATTTAACCACTGTAACCCAAACTTCTCTCTGTCACTCCAAAAAACTCCTTCATATCCTTTCCCAGTCAATTGCCATCCCCGACACCAGAGTCAATCACTATTCTGGCTTTTGTGTCATTATAGATTAGTTTTGTGTATTCCTGAACTTCACATGAATAGAATCATACAGTATGTACTCTTTTGATCTAGCTAATTTCACTCACCATAATTTATTTGTTTTAGCCAGGTAGTATGTATCAGTAATTAGTTCCTTTTTATTACTGAGTAGTATTAAAAGATAAACTAAGGCATATTAAATATCATAGAGTTTGAACAAACAGCAATTCATGAATCAGGCATTTCCAAACCAAAAGTGGTTCAGGACTCTGCCACCAGGAAAATGCAAGGCTTTCTATAGGATGAACTCAGAAGCAAGGCAAAGAAAATAATTGCTGGGTTGCAAGTATAGCATCGTCTTATTTAGTCTATCCCATTGGGAAATCCATGCTTATAGAACAATAATTCAGTTGGCAGCTTTTGGTTGGTTGAACTTAAGTTTCACTTTTTAAATTAAAAATAGACATTTATAATAAATAGCCCAAGTTATGTTTACTTTATGTTTTCAAATCAAGCAATCAAGGTTGTCTCCATGGTTTAACTGGTTTTGTATGCTTAGGGAATTCAGAGACTTGGTCTCCATTTTACTGAGTTTTAATATGGTGCTCCATTGAATGAATGCACCAGTTTGTTTATCCATTCTCTTCTCGATGAACACAGGGATTCTTGTAAGAGGGGATTTGAGCGTGGCCTTGACAGGTCTAAAGAGGTGGTAATTGAAAATCAGGATGAAGGTAAACATATGCTCCAGGCAGAGGGAGAGCCACAAAGAAACCTCATCTCTAGATTCCAAGACAGCAAAGTCCCTTGAAGGTAAACATATGCTCCAGGCAGAGGGAGAGCCACAAAGAAACCTCATCTCTAGATTCCAAGACAGCAAAGTCCCTTAACAAGGCAGGAGAAAGGTGTCTTCAGGCCCTCTCCCACAAGCCTCAAGTCCCTGCTCTGTTCTTTCACTTTTTCAAAACCACATCTAGTTCAGGTGTGTATTTTCTCACTTGGGACTGTTGGAGTAACCTACATTGGTGATTTTTCAATGTCTGATCTCCCTCCCTATCAATCTATCATAAACATGGTCACAAATGCTATCTGAACTGCACCTTGATGATATCAATGTCTCACCCAAATGGTCCTCACCTCACTAAGGCCAAACTCCACCTTGACCTTAAGGACATTCTGCAGATAACATTGACCAACATTTGTGCACTTACTGCTTACCATTTGCCCTCTCTACCTATTATATATATATAATATATATAATATATATTATATATATATATCCTTCAAAATTCCCCAGATAGACCCAAACTTTGCCACTCCTGTGCCCTTCCTAATGCTATTCTTCCTGTCTATAATTCCTCCTTTATATCCTCCAGTCTAAATCCTACCAATTCCTCAAAATCTGACCCAAATTCCAAATTGTACCTCTTTCACCAAGTCTTCCTTCTTATCTCCCAGTACTGTTATGGCTTAACAACTGTTATTCTCATTTCCTCTCCTTTAGTAATTAGGAACTTTGCACCTGAAGGTCCCAGAAAACCCAACTGATAGTAAAACAAATTGAGGGTTTTTTTACTCTATGCTTCTTTTTTACTCTATGCTTCTTTTTTACTCTAGGTTTCCTTCAAGGGGGCTACTACTGCTCCAGAGATCAAATCCGTGTTCACAGGGAGAAGAGAGAAAGGGAACAATGTCAGGCACATGTTTCCCTTTTATTCAGAAATCAAAACTTGCCCCAAATCTTACTTCTCCCAGCAGACTCTCCTCCTGCATTTCAGTGGCCAGACTGGGGAGCATGGCCACTCCTAGCTGCAAAGCAAGCTAAGAACGTGGGACACAGGGTTGCAGTGACTGACTCAGAGTCAGTCTAAACTTTAGATGCACATTTGGGATTCTTTAATGTCAGGCCTTACCCGCTACCCAGAGTCTAAATTAGCCAGTCCTGATGCAGCATCTGGGAGTGATACAGCCTCCCCACACTACAAAATCAGTAATCTCTCTTAGCAAGGAGGATGGAATGAGAATACAACTAACAGTATTTACTTTTTCCTACATAGCTGCCCTGCCAGACTGCCAGCTGTTTCAGGACAGAACCCATCATTATTCACCTTTGTCTCCCCTCAAGATATCCAGCATCTCAAAAATTTTGTAAATTAGAGTGATAAAGATATTGATATATTGATATATATTACAATATGACTTATAAAACATTTGTGTATTATCTTTAGAAACTCTTTATAATGTTACTTTAGGAGAATGAATTTCAAGGTTTGTTTTATATATATATATATATATATATATATACACACACACATACACACAATATATATATATATATATATATATATATATATATATATTATTTTTAGTTATAGATGGACAAGAATTCCTCTATTTTATTTATTTATTTTTTATGTGGTGCTGAGGATTGAATCCACTGCCTCACATGTGCTAGGCAAGCTCTCTACCACTGAGCTAAAGCCCCAGCCCGAACTTCAAGTTTTAAACAATCAATTTACAAATGAACTATTTTTTTTGGGGGGGGGGACTTCAGTAGGAAACAATGCTCAGCTCTTTTTTTATTAAATTATATATTTATTGTAATTTGTTTTATATGACAGCAGAATATTACACATATAGAGCACAATTTTTCAAGTCATTGGTTGTGCACAAAGTATTTTCACACCATTCGTGTCTTCATACATGTTATTAGGGTAATGATGTCTAACTCATTCCACTGTCTTTCCTATCCACGTGCCCCCTCCCTTCCCCTCCCTCCCCTTTGCCTTATCTAAAGTTCCTCCATTCCTCCCATGCTCCCCCTCTTCCATTGTCATTATGAGTCAGCATCCTCATATCAAAGAAAACATTCGGCCTTTGGTTTTGGGGGATTGGCTTACTTCACTTAGCATTATATTATCCAACAAATGCCATGATTTTATTCTCTTTTAATGCTGAGTAATATTCCATTGTGTATATATACCAAAGTTTCCCTATCCATTCATCTACTGAAGGGCATCTAGTTTGGTTCCACAGTTTAGCTATTGTGAATTGTGCTGCTATAAACATTGATGTAGCTGTGTCCCTGTAGTATGCTGTTTTTAAGTCCTTTGGGTATAGACTGAGGAGTAGGATAGCTGGTGAAATGGTGATTCCATTCCAAGTTTTCCATACTGCTTTCCAGATTGGCTGCACCAATTTGCAGTTCCACCAGCAGTGTATGAGTGTGTTCGTGTGTTGGTTATATTCTATGAGCAGGAGACCATACTAACTTATCTATTATTCACTGCGTACTGGGTGGCTATGTGCCCTTAGTGTAGGCCAAACACCTATAGGGTAAATACCTTCCCATACCTCTAGCCATCATGTATCCTCCTAGGTTACCACTGAGTCCACTTTCTACACTGATAAAAAAAAATTTCAGACCATCTGACACATGAATACTCATAACATACTAATCCGGTGCTTGAGAAAAAATTCCTGGTCAAAATCTAGAGCTGAAATGTCATATTTAATGTCTATCATATATTCAAGCTCCTGATAATAAATTCTATATGGCACCCACATTTGGAGTTGATTTGGCATTTCATTAATTAGTTACATTGCTATAAATTGCATTCCCAATCAATAGATTAAGCAAACTTGATGTACACCTTCTCTGCTGTATGTTAAAAGTGAAAAACTGTGCTATCCCCCCACTGTGTTGGTTAAGGACTCAGTAGCTGTCTTAGCAAATGGACCCCTAATCTCAATGACTTAACACAATAGCCATTTATTTATTACTCACATGAACTTCAATACAGGTGTCTCTGATCAATAAGTATCTCTTCAGCTGGTGATTCGGGGATCCAGGCTCCCTCCAGCTCTGGCTTCTTTCTTCACCAATGGTTTCCAGGGTTGTTGCCAAATTGGAAGGAGAATGGAGGACCCCCGTGTGGAAAGTTGGGCAGGGAGAACAGGCTGAGAAATGGCACGCACCACTTTTGCTTACATTCCATTGGTCCAAACTTTGTCACATAACCTCACCAGTTGCAAGGAAACTGGGAAATAAAGCCTAGCTATGGGCCAGGAGAAAGAAGAAACAGGTTTGGTGAACAGGTAGCCAAGTTCTGCCACACATAAACAAAAATAGACATCTACCATGCTTACAGCTTGACTCCTGCTTCCTTCATTTTTCAATTTTTGAGACTTTGTTCTGGGATTAAGAGATTTAGATGGGTGGATTAGAAATGCATCTTGCTTCTAATGAAGGTCCTCCAGGTGTTTGAAAACAGAAGTCTCAAACATGTTAACGTTAACTGTTCTTTAATGGTTGTGAGAAACATAAGCAGAATTCAGGCTTTAGGGAAGAACTGTGTATTTTAGGAAAGTGATTAACTCATGGGCAGAGACTAGATATTGAATTATTTCTCTTATAAAAAATGAAACAAGTTATTCCATTCTTGATACTTGAAAATAATTTTATCATAGGGAGCCTTTATTTTTAAAAGACATAAATTGGGCTTGGATTCTAGTTCTGTGTTACCTATATTTCCTTTGTCTATGTCATTATATTTAGTAAAATATAAATATATTTCTTCTTGTGTGAGGTATATTCTTGTTTGGCCTTTCGTTTAGAATAGGAAGCCTCTCCTTGTCCAAGAGTCCATTAGTAATAGAGATTTCTCCACCTTCTGTCCCCAAAACTTACTCCAGAGCCGGAGTATAGCTCAGGTGATACAGTGCTCACCTAGCAAGTGCAAGGCCCTGGGTTCTGTCTCCGACACCACAGAGACACAGGCATGAAAACTTCCTCCTGAAAGCTCCTTGCTCTGGGATGTGAGAGGGAAGAGTGACCATGTGGCCTCAGTTGCTGAAAGCCCCTGCTGGCTCTTTACACCCTACATGCTTCTGTGCACATCCCCAGGCAGCCTGACAACCCAAACATCTTCCTCACTTCCCATCTCTCTTGCATTTTGTGGCACTGGGGTTAAAATTAAGAATGTGGTCAATGTGCTAAATTCAAATTCATAGAGGAGCAGAATGCAGATTCATCCAGATTGAACCTACCT
Organism: Urocitellus parryii; assembly: GCF_045843805.1. Lineage (NCBI taxonomy): Eukaryota > Metazoa > Chordata > Mammalia > Rodentia > Sciuridae > Urocitellus > Urocitellus parryii. The sequence continues at coordinate 64,199,270 of NC_135531.1, read as the reverse complement.
GAATTTCTAGCTCTACCTATTGGACTGGGAGTATAGCTTTGTGGTAGAGCACTTTCCCAGCATGTAAGAAAGCCCTGAGTTCAATCCCCAAAAACACTAAAAAAAAAAAATAATAATTTTATTATTAGTTATTATGTATGACTTGTACATAAGTATGATTGTATTGATCAGAGTTTTCCACAGAAACCAAACCAATAATAAATAAATAAATAAGGAGAGGTGTATTTTGAAGAATTGGTTCATTCAGTTGTGAGGACTGGCAAGCCTGAAATCTAAAAGGTAGATCAGCAGACTGATAGTTGGCCAGGAGTTGATGGTGCAAACTGGAGACAGAATTTCTTCCCCAGAAAACCTAAGATTTTGCTCCTAAGACCTTCAACGTATTGGATGAAGCCCACCCATATTTTAGAGGGTCCTAAATTTGAGGTCAACTGACTGTAGGTATTAACCACATCAGCAAAATACTTTCAAGCAACAGCTACATTAGTGTTCTATTAAATCACTGGTATTATGGGCTAGCCACGTTAACAGAGAAAACTAAAAATAGTTTTAATTCAAGTAATTGAAAATGTAATTGTGTATATGCCTCCTTGGAGTTACTCTGCTTTCATATCTGAAAACTTCTTGGAAAATGGCAACATGCTCTTAGACACGAAAGTCACATTGCAGTTCTACCAAGATGCTTTTCTTAAAGATACATCTATCAGGATACTGTGGGTTCAGTCTAAACAGAATGACAACCATACTCTGGAGGTTTGGGGTTTATGATTGGATCTTAATTGTCACTTTTTTTCCATAGTTCAGTGCTTTTTTCAGGCTTAGCTCCAAAATGAAAAATTGACTCAAATTTTAAGATCGTCACCCCTGAAATTCTAGCTCAAACAGGACAACTTGCTCTTGATTTTTATCAGTGCTTTCAGGTATTTACATCTTCTAAAAATCATCCCTCTGAAAACATTCCAATGACTGGCCTTCAGCTCTGCAAACTTTGAACAATAATGTACATTGAATGCACTTTATATCAAATTCTGTTTCTTTTCATGGCCTGTGGCTTGTGATTGATTCTGGGAAATGTTGATTGTAAGATAAGCTCTTTTCAGACTTTTCAAAAGATGACCCCCAAGTAGGTAACATCAAGTAGAAGGATCTTTTCACAGAAGTGAGGGGGTGAACCAACCCCTCTGAGCTGGCCATTGTCACTGCCCAGCATCGTGAACCTGCCCATTCAGCGCATGAAAAGTGTCCCCAGCTGCCACCAGAAGGACTGGAGAGCCAGCTGCCCCTGCATGCAGATGCGTGGGGTGGGGTGGGAGAACTTCAGAGTTTTGTATTTTAACTTTTCAACGCAAATGCTAAAGCAGGGAAGAGGGCAGGAAAACAGTCAGGCTGCAACACGAGCCAGCCCTCAGATCCGTCCTTGAGTCATTCTAAGTGGAACAGGGTAATTGTTTCGCTGGAGACCTGCAGAACAGTTCGTGGGAAAGAACGATTTGTACCTGGCATATATTCATTAGCTGTGTGTCAAAAGGCCACGCGCAGAGAGAAACCATTATGTATTCTTAGCACCCTCACAGCCCTGAGGTGTGGAAGTCCACGTGCTGAGTAGCCACTCCGTCTCCCCAGTCTCCCTCTCCCGCTGTGCTGGGCAAGCAGGACAGCAAGTGGAGGGGGCAGGAGGAGGCCAGCACAACTCCTAGGGATTTGGATCCAAAGAAAGCAGAGAGGCTTAAGCGAACAGACTCCATTAAAGGCCTATTTTAGGTTTCTTGGGACCCTCCTACTGGTCTAGCTTAAATTGAGAGGGGATTTGGTTTGCCTCCCTGGCTCTTTCTTCCCACTCACTTCACAATTACAGCTTTTCTTATTGTCATCAAAATACATTTAATATGTGCTTTTTTTTTTTTTTTTTTTTTTTGGGCCTGGCTTTCCGTTAACATCTGTACAAAGACAATGTCTCCAGCTGTGAAACAGTGAACAGAGCTTTAAACGAGAGAGAGAGAGAGAGAGAGAGAGAGAGAGAGAGAGAGAGAGAGAGAGAAGGCCTGGGTTTTAATCCTTCAATCCTTGGAGTTTTGTTAAAACCGTTAGTTGCAAAGAACAAACACCAGCGTCACCTTGAATGCTGGGCAGGACAGGGTGTAGACTATACAGAAACAAACTGGAACCTGAATGTGAAGGCCTTTGGGACCACAGGGTTCCACTGGGAATCAGTTGTGGTCTCCCAATTTAGTCTACATACCCCCTTGTAACTCCAGCCTACCACCCTGAAAAAGTTTTTATCTGGGATCTCACTACTAATGCCCCATTTTTTCAGTTTCTTGGTTCAAATTCTTAATGTGATTGACCCAGCGCATCTTCTTAAGTCAGGCCCTGTAATAGCCCAACAGCTGCTTGTGGAATGAAGCTTCTCCCCAGTCAATGAACTGCCTGGTCCAGAGAAGCATCCTGCTTCTCTCTCTGAATGCCATGTGGCAGGGCAGGCACGCCAAGCCTTGGCTTCCTTAGCTTGTGATTAAGGACAAGTTTTAACCTTTCCCAGACCCCATTTCTTCAATGGTACATGATGGTAATACCTCCCCTAGCCCACAGAGTTCTCATTCATGCACTCAAATATCAATGCTATGGACTGAATGTTTATGTTCCTCCCTGACTCCCAAATTTATATGTTGAAGCCCTGACCCTTAACGTGATGGTGTTTGGTCTTACAGAAGTAATTAGTTTTAGATGAAGTCATGAAGGTGGGGCCCTGTAATGGGATCGGCATCCTTAGAAGAGGAGGTGATGAATGGAGCTTGCTCTCTCTCCACTTTATGAGGACATAGGAAGTAGGTGGCCACCTATCTACAAACAAGGAAAGGGCCCTCTCCACAACTTGCCCATGCTGGCACCCTGATCTCAAATTTCTAGACTCCAGAACTGTGTGAAACAAATTTCTGTTGTTTAAGCCACTCAATCTATGATACTTCACTCGGGCAGCCCAATTTAAGAAGCAGGTATTTGTTGAGTTTCTACTTCCTGGTACTATGTTCAGCAAGAGGGATACAAGGGTGAATAAAATTGATCCATATCTGCAAAATGGAATCAAGAGTCCAGAATTAAATGAGCTCATGTCTGTAAAAACAGAGCCCACCTTGTACCCACAGACCCAATGTTAAGATCTCTTCAATCATTATTTCATTCATTAAGGATCTATTCAATGTTCACTGCAAATCATAAACACACTAGACATCCAAAGATAAAAAAGACATGCTTTCTGAACTCAAGGACTCAAAATTTATTTAAAGTACCAACATTTAAGCAAATGGCATTGGTGAGAAAGTTAACAGGAAGAGTATAAGATTTAGAAATAGGACAGTCACTTTGGCTGAGGAAGTTTGAGAAAGGCTTTCCAGAGTAGACAACATCTAAGCCTATCTTTGAAGCATGAGGAAGAGTTTTTTGATGCTTAAGTAGTGGAAGAAGAACTATGCATAGAACTATGCATAGAACAAGCAAAGAAAACGACATGCAACCCTTGGAAATTGGAGAGATTACGGTTAACTCCAAGAAATGTAAACCCGCTAGAATTGCTGGAACATAAAGTTTAAGGAGGAATATGTGAAAAATGAAGCTAGAAAAGTAGTAGAGGCCAAATTATCCTGTAGAATCTTGAACTTCTTGCTAAGCAGTTTCAATTTTATCCTGTGTTCCATGGGGAGTCACGAAAGAATTTCAGAGAGGTGAATTAATCTCAATAGTCAATCTGAATAATCTCAGATTTTTCTTTTTAGAAAAAGAACACTGAGGGACAGAGCAAGAAGAAGGGCAAGAGCAGAAGTAGTGGCAGTCAAGAGAGAACTGTAACAACATCAAGGAGAGAAGATGGGGACCTGAAATGATGGGGCCACAGTGGGGAGGGGGAGGAGGGGAGCAGCCCCAGCCAGGTTTTAGAACCTTTTAATTGTGGAAGTGAGGAAAAGAAAGAATAAGAAGCTGACTCCCAGGTTTCTGGCTTGAGAGACTGGGGAAGAGAGGGTTGTTGAACCCCAGAGAAGGAGATTAGGAAAGAAAGAGGCAGGGAGGTGAGAACTCCCATTTGGACAGGTGGTATCTGAGGTGTGTCCAGAATTGGCAGAGACGCTGTGGTTCTGCAGCTGGATGGCAGGCCCATGCTCAGTGGAGGATGCTGAGCTGGAATCCAGGTGTGGAGCTGTCAGAATGCAGAGGCATCTGAGACTGGGGCAAGAGAAAGTGGGTATGAGAGTGAAAGGATCCATGGCGGGGTGTATGGGGGGCACCCCTAGGTGCAGGGGTGAGGACGTGGGGATAGTTAAGGGAGGCTCACTCACTGAAATAGAAAGGCAAAACCGACATCCCTAAACTAGCTACTCACTCCCATCCTGCCACTTAGGTGTGTGCTTTGACAGGGACTGAATAAAATCATTATTTTCTGACAAAGATTCATGGTGTTAAGCAAGAATTTGTCTGACCGAGGTTTAAAATAAAATACAGTTTCAAAGTTCCGGAGGCGTGTGTGTGTGTGTGTGTGTGTGCACATGTGTGTAATGGTTGTAGGGTTACAGGTTCTTGGGAAAGTTCAGTCATGAATGGTCTTTCTTGTGTTCCACGGGGTTCTGGTCCAGTCTGGAACTCTCATTGCTCTGCCCTATAATTTACTTGGCTATCTCCATTGTGGACACAGGCAATGCATTAGGGAACATCGTTCTAGAAAGGATTTAAGGCATGGATAGACAGATCAGCTGAAATGGAAGACTTTAACGAAGCAGAGACTGAAGTCGCACAGAGAGGAGGTGAAGGACACAGAGGACCCCAGAGCCCCACTGCCTTGGAAAGGAAGCAAGAAGGAAGCAGTTGGGAGGGGGCCCAGCTCACTGCGTAGGTGAAGGGGGATGAAGGCATTTGTGGAAGAAGAGGTAGGTCATGTGTGAAGTCCCCATGAATATAGAGAGATGGAGAAAGGCTCCCTGAGGACCTGGGGGAATTCACATGTTTAAAGAATGTGAGCTCCGGGGCTGGCAGTGATATGAAATAGAGTTGGCCAAACACCATAGATAGATACCGGACAGGCCAACAGGGTGTAACAGAGAAGAGCATCTTGTACATCTGTCAAGGTATGTACATTTGGGAATGAAAGTGAAGGACAAAATGTAAACTGGGGAGTTGCTCCATGACGGAGCCCTTGCCTATGTGGGAGGTCCTGGGTTCAGTCTTCAGCACTGAAAAAAAAAAAAAAATTGTGACCGACAAAAATCTCTGTATTTTAGTCTTTTAGTGGAAAAGGACCCAGGGAAAGTCATTGTTTCTTCTGTAATAAATACAGAATAATTCACAGGCAATGCTATGACAATACATATGACTGTGGTTTTGGCAGGAAAGTACAGTTTTTTTAAAGTTTCAGTTTCCACAATATATTAAAAAAAGTAATGAAAAATGAAGAAAAAAAAGGAGCACAAGTGGGCATAAGATATGACCTAAACAGTTATCACAGAAAAAGACCTTTAAACATATGATAAGCGGCTCAACATCACTAGAAATAAGAGAAACACCAATTAAAACTGCATTATAAGACTGAAAAGCTTAGCTGAGCATAGTGGCACATGCCTGTAACCCCAGCAGCTTGGGAGGCTGAGGCAGGAGGATCATGAGTTCAAAGCCAGCCTCAGCAATGGTGAGGCACTAAGCGCCTCAGTGAGACCCTTTATCTAAATAAAATGCAAAAAAAAAAAAAAGGGCTGGGGATGTGGCTCAGTGGTTGAGTGCCCCTGAGTTCAATCCCTGGTATCCACCCCCCAAATATGTTTAGTAACAGAAACAGAAGAATTAATACTATAAATTTCCATTTGTATAAAGCTCATGAATACATTACATTAATACATGATATTAGAAGCCAAGAAAGAGGTTGCATTTAGGGGATAGTGACAAGAAGAGAACAGGGCTATTCAATTAATGAAAATTCAGAGTCAAACTTCAGATTTGTGTATGTTTGTTTTTAAAAACGTTTTTATTGTGGTATAACATTGGGAGTGATCTATAGAAAGTACAATAACCTTAAAATACACAATTAGATGCACTTATAGATGCACCCTGTAACCACTACCCAGTTGAAGACATAAAACAGCACTCCAGAAGTTTCTATGATACCCCTTCCCAGTCAACACAGACCCCCCACCGCTACACATACATATAATCATTATTCTGACTTCTATCACACTGGATTAATTTCTAGTGGTCTGTTAGTCCATTGTAGGAATAGAGCATATTATGTGTATCTGCTCCCTGTGGGTGGCTAGTTGGGCTCTTTCCAGTTTTGAATTAGGGACACTCCCTGCACACGTGCTTCATTCAGTAGACACTCTTTTTCTCTTTGGTGATAAACCTCAGAGGAGGACAAGGTAAGGTAAGTTGCTGAGTCATTGGGAAGCAGAAGGTAACTTTAGTAGTTAATGTCAAATAGTTTTCTAAAATGGTTGTACCAACCACACAAAAAATGAGAGTTTTAATATTTCTATAACCTCAAAATTCTTGGATTTGTCATCTTTTAAATTCTAGCCCTTTCGATGGGTGTATATGTCATTGTGGTTTTAATTTGTATTTCCCTTATAATTAAAGATGCAGAGCATCTTCTCATAAGTTTATTAGCCAATTGGATATCTTTTTTTGTGAGGTGCCTGTTAATTTTTTGCTCATATTTTTTTAAAACTTGGGTTGTCTTTTTAAAAATAAATTTGTGAGGAATTCTGTATGTTTCCTGGATATCTGTGAACTTTATCAAATATAAGCACTGAAGCTATTGTCTCAATCTAGAACTTTCTTTTTACTATCTTAATTGTATCTCGGATCTTCTGATGAACAAATATTTTATATTTTAGTGAAATATAATTTGTCTTTTTTTTTTTCTTTAGTTACTATGTTTTTTGTTTCCTGTTTATAAATATTTGCTTCTGAGCTAAGAGTGTGGCCCAATGGTAGAGCACTTGCCTAGAATTATAAGGTCCTGAGTTCAATTCCCAGCACCACACACACACACACACACACACACACACAAAATGCTTCCCTAAATCAGGAAGACTTGTTCCAACACTTTCTTTTAGAAATTTTATTATTCTACCTTATAGGGATCAAGTTTTTAAATTTTTTTTTTAGTTGTAGATGGGCTCAATACCTTTATTTTATTTATTTATTTATTAATATATGGTGCTGATAATCAAACCCAGTACCTCACATGTGCTAGGCAAGTAAGCACTCTACCACTGAGCCGCAATCCCAACCGCTCAAGTATTTTTCTTTTTTAAATAGAAATATCTCCCTGCACCAGGACTATTGAAAAATCCATGTTTCTGTCTTTGGATTGCAGTGGTGTTTTGTCTCATGTCAAGTAACTGTATATGTTTGGACCTGTACATAGACTCTGGTTACACTGATCACTTTGTCCTTGAAACAACACTGCCTTGATGATTCTAACTTTATAGTAAATCTTGAAATCTTATGGTATGTGTTCTCAAAATTTGTTCTTCTTCACATTGTCTTGCCTATTCTAGGTTCTTTGCAGTGCCACATAAATTTGAATTATTTTGTCAGTTCCCACAAAAATACCTTTGGAGATTTTAATTGAATCTAGACATTTGTGGGGTGGGGGATGTACTGGGGATGGAACCCAAGGGGAGCTCAACTACTGAGCTACAGATATAGCCTTTTTTATTTTTTATTCTGAGACAAAGTCTCACTAAATTGCCCAGGATGGCCTCAAACTTGCCATCTTCCTGCTTCACCCTACTGAGTAGCGGGGATTACAGGAGTGCGCCACCAGATCCAGTTTAGACATTATTTTTTGACAGTTAATAGCTCTATTTATTTGACTTTGTAATTTCTCTCATCAATATTTTATGGTTTTCAGTGTAAGAGAGGTCTTATACATCTTTAGTTAGGTCTATTTTGTGGGAATTTAGAACTTTTTGATAGTATTATCATTGCTTTTTTAAATTTCATTTTTGCTCATTGTTGGTAACATAGAAATAATTTTTGCATAATGACTTTGTATAAAGAGACCTTGATAGATTCATTAATACTAAATTTATGGATTCTTTTGGGTTTTCTTTGTAAACAATCGTATTATTTGTAAATTTAGACAGTTTACTTTATTCTTTTCCAAAGTTTAGACCTATTTTCTTTTTCTTGCTTATAATGCTTGCTACAATATCTAGTATATATGAGATATTGTTCTGTATATATGAATGACATACTGAAAAAAAATTTTAACTTCATGACAACTGAGCTAGAATAAAATGACATAACCAAATATAATACATGAAGCCTGATTGGACCTTAGTTCTAAAAAATTTACAGAAGTCTTGTTTTTACAATTGGAGAAATGTGAATATCATCTGAATATTAAATGATTGAAATTATTAAATGATTGAAATGATTGAGCATAGTGATACATACTACTCTTAGAAGATGAATGTTATTTTGAGGGAAATGATAATAACAATAATTTTTTTTCCATAAGATCAATTCTTCTTATTTATTTTTTCTCTTTATTGTTGCTTTATAATCACACATAACAATGTGATTTCTTGTTACATATTCATACACACACTCAACATAAGGGTATAAGTTGGCCAATTTCGTTCCCCAGTGGCTGCCCATTCTCTTCCATGGTACCCGTCCTCTACTCTACTGGTCTCCCTTCTATTTTCATAATATCCTGACCCACCTATTTTTCTCTTCTCTCTATAGCTTCCACATATTAGAGAAAACATACAACCATTTGACTTTCTGAGTTTGTCTTATTTTACTTAGTATGATATTCTTTAATTCCTTCCATTTACCAAAAAATGTCATAATTTCATTCTTATTTGGCTGAATAAAACTCCATTGTGTATATGTGCCACTTTTAGTTTTTCCATTCATCCATTGATGGACATCTAGGCTGGTTCCATAGTTTGGCTACTGTAAATTGAGATGCTATAAACATGGAATTGCAAGTATTGTCATATAACACTGACTTTAATTCTTTGGTAAATACCAAAGAGTGGTACAGTTGGGTCATATGGTGATTCCATTCCTAATCTTTTGAGGAAACTCATACTGATTTCCAAAGTGGTTGTAGTAATTTACAATCCCACACCAGTGTAAAAATGTTCCCTTCCCTCCACATTCTCACCAGCATTTATTATTATTTATATACTTGATGCCTGCCATTCTAACTAGAGTGAGAAGAAATCTTAGTGTAGTTTTGATTTACATTTTCCTAACTGTTCAAGATGTTGAGCATTTAAAAAAATATATTTAAATTTTTGCTGATATATTTAAATATATTTTAAATATATTTAATATATTTAAAATTACTGGCCATTTGTACTTCTTCTTTTGAGAGCTGTCTGTTCAGTTTGTCCATTTATTGGTTGGATCATTTGTTTTGGGAGTGTTTAGTTTTCTGAGTTCTTTATATATTCTGGATATTAATCCTCTGTCAGAACAGTAGCTAGTGAAGATTTTTTCCCCATTTGGTCTGTCCTCTCCTCATGCTCTCATTTCCTTTGCTGTATAGAAGCTTTTAAATTTGATGCCATCCCATTTATTAATTCTTGGTATTATTTCCTGAGCTTTAGGGGTCCTATTGAGGAAATCATAGCTTGCATGTTTGTGTTGGAGTATTGACCCTACATTTTGTCTTAGGAGTTGCAAAATTTCTCTTCTAATGTCCAGGTCTTTGATTCCTTTTGAAATGACTTGTATGCAGGTGAGAGGAAGGGATCTAGTCTCATTCTTCTACATACAGATAGCCAGTTTTCACAGAACTATTTGTTTCAAAAGCTGTCTTTGTAACAAATAACCCAATCAATAAATGGGCAAAGGACCTGAACAGACACTTCTCAGAGGAGGACATACAATCAATCAATAAGTACATGAAAAAATGCTCACCATCGCTAGCAGTCAGAGAAATGCAAATCAAAACTACCCTAAGATACCATCTCACTCCAGTAAAATTGGCAGCCATTAGGAAGTCAAACAACAATAAGTGCTGGAGAGGATGCGGGGAAAAGGGCACTCTTGTTCATTGCTGGTGGGACTGCAAATTGGTGCAGCCAATTTGGAAAGCAGTATGGAGATTTCTTGGAAAGCTGGGAATGGAACCACCATTTGACCCAGCTATTCCCCTTCTCGGTCTATTCCCTAAAGACCTAACAAGAGCATGCTACAGGGACACTGCTACATCGATGTTCATAGCAGCACAATTCGCGATAGCAAGATTGTGGAATCAGCCTAGATGCCCTTCAATAGATGAATGGATAAAAAAAATGTGGCATTTATACACAATGGAGTATTACTCTGCATTAAAAAATGACAAAATCATAGAATTTGGAGGGAAATGGATGGCATTAGAGCAGATTATGCTAAGTGAAGCTAGTCAATCTTTAAAAAACAAATACCAAATGACTCCTTTGATATAAGGGGAGGAAACAAGGACAGGGTAGGGACGAAGAGCTTGAGAAGAAGATTTACAATAACAGGGGTGAGAGGTGGGAGGGAAAGGAAGTGAGAAGGGAAATCGCATGGAAATGGAAGGCGATCCTCAGGGTTATACAAAATGACATATAAGAGGAAAGGAGGGGTAAGACAAGACAATACAAATGGAAGAAATGATTTACAGTAGAAGGGGTAGAGAGAGAAAAGGGGAGGGGAGGGGAGGGGAGGGGGGATAGTAGAGAATAAGACAGACAGCAGAATACATCAGACACTAGAAAGGCAATATGTCAATCAATGGAAGGGTAACTGATGTGATACAGCAATCTGTATACGGGGTAAAAGTGGGAGTTCATAACCCACTTGAATCAAACTGTGAAATATGATGTATTAAGAACTATGTAATGTTTTGAACGACCAACAATAAAAAAAAATAAAAAAATAAAAAAAATAAAGATATTGTGTTCATCTTAAAAAAAAAAAAAAAGCTGTCTTTTCTCTGAAGTATGTTTTTGGTACCTTTGTCATGACAAGTATTTTTAGATAGTTCAGCAAAAGGGTGTGTGTGTGTATGTGTGTATGCACATGTGCACGTGTATGTGTATGTGTGTGTGGTGTGTGTGTGCGTGTACAAAGAGAAAGAGACATGAGGAGAGAAAGAAGACATGCAAAATGCTAACAATTCTTGACTCTAAATGCAGAATTGTCACATGGTACCCCCTAACATGTAAACATTTTGTAATAATTTTAAAAAGAAAAATGAAAATAAGTAAACGGAGAATTATGATTCACAGGCTTGGAGAGGTTCCCATGATCATATTCTCTGGTGTTTGTGCTGCTATGTGACCCTCTTCCCTTGTGTGTACATGGGATCTGTGACTTGCTTCTGAACAGTAATATAAGGAAGACAGGATGTACATGATTATGTTCCTCGGTACATAAGACTGTACCCTCTGTCCTTGTGGAGACTTGTCGATTTTGAGGAAGAAAGAGCCCACGTAGGGGACTTCTACAAGGCAAGAAACCACTGTAGCCTACAGCTGCTGAGGGCAGATTGCAGTTGACAGCCAGTAAGAAATTGAAGCCCTTAGTTTACAGACACAGAGAAGTGAATTCTGCCAACTACCTAAGTGAGTTTAGAAGTGAATCGTTTCCCAGTGTAGCCTCAGAAGAGATCAAAAACCTGCCTGACACTGTGTGCAGTCTTGTGAGACTCTATGAACCCAGCTGTGCCATGCCCAGGATCCTGACCCACAGAAACCGTGCAATAATAAATGTGTGTTGTTTTAAGCTGCTAAGTTTATGGTGATATTGTTTTGAACCAATTTAAAGTTAATATGAAATGTGATGACTAATTTTACATGTTGATTTGACTGAGCCACAGGGGTGCTGAACTTCTTGTTAAGCATTCTTGTTTTATTTATTTATTTTTTTATGTGGTGCTGAGGATGGAACCCAGTGCCTCACACAAATGAGGCAAGTGCTCTACCACTGAGCCACAATCCCAGCCCTTGTTAAGCATTCTTTTAGGTGTTTCTGCAAGAGTGTTTTAGATGAGAAGACCAAGACGTCAACCAAAAAAGCAAGTTTCTCCTGAGACTAGTCATCCTCCCTGATGTGAATTGGTTAATCGATTGAAGGCCTGAATAGATCAAAACAGTGACTCTACCCTGAGTAAGAAGGAAGTCTTCCTGCCTTACTGCCTTTAAACTGGGACATTGGCTTTTATCCTCCTTTTGGATCTGAACAGAAATGTGTGCCTTGAGTCTTGAGCCTGCTGGCCTTTGGACAGGAACTAATACCATCAGTTCTCCTGAGTCTCAGATCTTTGGACTCAGGCTAGAACTAAGTCATAGGTCCTCCTGGCTCTCCACCTTGCCAACTCGCCCTATAGATCTTGGCACTTGCCGGACTCCATGACTGTATGAGCCAATTAAAGTCAATCAATCAATCCATCCTATTGGTTCTGTTCCTTTGGAGAACCCTAGATCATACACGAGGTCATCAAATGTCATTACAACATTCTGAAAGCTTTTCTTTATGTTTGAAAAATTTTTTTAAAAAATTGGGGAAAACGTTCTGAACTCAGCAAGTGATGAGAAAGCTCCTAAGAATATTCAATGGGCTTCTTTCTGCCTTAATTTTCAGCCTCCCTCCCTTCCTTCCCTTCATCCCTGAATCTATTTAATATTGGATTTTAAATATACAATAGACACAGTGGTTAAATATAAATAATAAATCTACCCCTTTTAGTGCAGATTTATGCTCTATAAACATCACATTGATAAAGTTTGGCCTTAACCTTTGTTCAGTAAATGTTTCAGAATTTTTTCTACTGCCATATTATAAGATAAATGTCAGTCTAAATGTAGGCTTTTTGTAAAACTCGGGAGCTCTACAGATGGCGTCTAATCCATAGTTACAAAAGACAGGAATGCATTTTTTTGGTTGAAAATAATTTCAAGAAGCTCTTCTTAAGTTCCCACCAGAACATAATGCTGCTCTTGACTCTGCAGAAAGTCATTTAAATAAACTCAGACACTGTCCACCCCTTGATGTCAACCAAACAGTAGATTATATAAAAGCAGTTTTTAGCTAAGTACCAATATAACCACTTTTTTCAAAAACTCTGATATTATCCATGACCAAATAGCTTTTTTATCCCCAGATTGCTTTACCTGATTTGAGTTGATGAATAATTATATAAGAAAACATACATGGTTAGCTAGAGGCAAATGATAGAGATAAGCCTCATACTTATTTTCTGAAATATCTACCTTTAGGAAGCCTGTTACCATTGACTTTAGATTCTTAGGAAGTCCTGCTATACAGCAGAGAGATGACTCTTCACTTTGGCTGTACAATAGAATCCCAGTTCTAGAAGGCTTAAGAAATACTGGTATCTGAGCTCGCATCTGCCCATCCCAAACAATCCAGTTTTGGTCAGGGGTGTGGTATGTGCATCAGGATTTGTGTTTCTCTAGTGATTTTAATGTGCAATGACAGTTTAAAAATTGCTGTGATAAAGGTTCAATACGTATTATTGGAGAAACTAAATGAACTCTTCACATAGTCTCAGATCATACTCAGAACTAATTTTGAGCAAAGTGCTGTGAATCAACTGTGAAAGTGGAAATGATGGTGCCAGGTGATCGGGGCTGCTCATGCTATACCAAACTGCATAAACCTTGAGGTAAAAACAGAGCACGAAAGGAAAGGACTCAGCATTTTGCAAGATTGGAACAGCTATAGCAAAAGAGGGTGTTAAGTCTGAAAAGAAAGAACCTGAAAGCATGAGATCTGCCTTCATATCTCTGAAGGGTGCACCAAAGCCCCTCTAGGTCATGGATGATAGCTACAGGAAGCCAGACTTTGGCATAATATGAAGACTTCTCTAAGAAGCAATGCTATCAAGAGACAGACTGAGATGTCATGACATTCTGAGTAACTGGTCTCCATAGGAATTCAGACATTGGCTTTTGATGTCTAGGTCAGGTAGGTTGCTGCAGAAGAAACCCTTGCACCTGGTGCCTAAAGATCAAGTTCTTTTTTGTCTGTCCAGCTTTCTTTGGCTCTTTCCTTAGTAATGCCTTCTAGTTTTCTTTGAAGGGCTACTCTTCCCTCAATCTCAGTTCTGGTAGAGCCAACATCCTGTCTAATTTAGAGAGGAATGCTGATTCACTCCCAACCATTCGGAAAACTGTGGTCTCCCTATATAGTACCTGATTCAAGAATAAGCAAATAACTGAGTTAAGCCAATCAGCCAATTAAACTCTTAGATTTTTGCTCAAAATTTGAAGACTCTTTTTTCTACTAGATACAAAGTTTTGAAAATGTGATGCAGATAATATGAACTCAGACATTATAAAAAGAAGAGATGAAAAATTTAATATGATTTTTCTAATAGTCTAAAGGAGATTTAAAAAGATTTATCTGTGAAAGAAGAACATGGTGCTTTAGAAAAAGAACGTTCAGGTACCAAGAAAGAGTTCTTAGAAACATGCTTTTAGTAATTAAAAAATCACCTATGAAGTTGAAAAACAAATTGGAGGAGGTCTTACCAAAAGTAGAACTAAAAAACAAAAACAGATGAATAGTAGAAGAGCTCTCTCTCTCTTTCTCTCTCTCTCCTCTCTCTCTCTCTCTCTCTCTCTCTCTCTCTCTCTCACACACACACACACACACACACACACTCACATGCACGCACACACAGTCACATAGACACGTGATCAGTCTAAGAGGATTAATGTGCTAAAAATAGAGACCCAAAAAATAAAAAAAAGAAAACTATCAAAAAAATAACACAAGGAAAAAAATCCTAAAATTGAAAAACAGGAATTTTATAATGAAAGTTCCTACCACTAAAAGCACAGAAAAAATATATTTAAAAGACACTTCATGCTGGGATTGTGGCTCAGTGGTAGAGCGCTCGCCTCGCATGGGCAGGACCCGGGTTCGATCCTCAGCACCACATAAAAATAAAAGGCATTGTGTTGTGTCCATCTACACCTAAAAAATAAATTTAAAAAAAGACTTCATGATTGTCTCTGAAGATAAATGCATATTGTCATAGGGCTTGGAAGAAAGTAAAAATAAAAATGTTGCACTAAACAAGGTTCTTATCAAGATTCTGAAACACAAGTACCAACCAACTATGCCCCTTTGTAATAAATGCTACACTTCAACAATTAAAAATGTTAAAAAATCATTAAAATGTTAAAAGCACTTGATATTTTAAGGAATTCTATTATGATTTATTTCATCAATATGGCAACTAAAAGATTGCCTATGTGTTAGTCTTTGTGTCACTGTGACTAAAATACCTGACAAAAACAACTTAGAGATGGAAAAGTCTATTTGGATTCATGGTTTCAGAGGTTCAGTCCAACTCCATCGCTCGGGGCCTAAGTTGAGGTAGAAACATCACAGCAGAAGGGCAGGGAAAAGGAAAACTTCTCACCCCATAACAGCCAGAAAGCAGAAAGGGAAGGAAGAGTCTTCAAAGAAGATAAAACCTTCCAGAGCATGCCCCCAGAAACCTACCTCCTACAGCCACATACCAGTAACTGCCTGCAGTGACTACTCAGTATAGAAGTACTTTCAAATTATTAATCCATAAAATGGATTAATCCATTTATTGGATTATAGCTTCCATGATTTAACTTCCGAACGTTCCTGCATCAACACAAGAGCTCTGGGGGAGGGGGGGCGGGGGAATCCACCTTGTCTCCAAACTATAGCACCTAGTTTGTGCAGGTCTAGAAGACAAGCTAGGGGACTAAGAAAGGGAACTGGGAAAAGAGCCTCCGTTATACTTTTCCTAAGGATGTTAAAGCCCATTTGTCTTAGTCCATTTTGTGCTTGAGATTAAAATTTATAAGTAACAGAAATTTATTTCTACGGTTTTAGGACTGAGAAGTCTAAGTCAAGGCACCTGGTTTGATCTGATGAGGGCCTTCTTGCCATGTCCTTTCATGGCAGAAGGCAGAAGGGCAAGCTCATCTGTCACTGGGTGAAGCCTCCATTATATAACCTCATTAATAAGGAGAAAGCTCTCTTGGCTTAACCATCTCTTAAGGGCCCTGCCTCTTGATACCATCACATGGGCAACACTGAATTTTGGAGGGGACACTTTCAAGTCACAGCACCAACAGACTGCATATAATTTTGAAATACTACACAGGACTAGCGAACCTCTCAAGATGCTTTTCTGAGGTTCAAAAATTCTCTTGGTAAAGAAATGAACAAAATTTTGCCAATACTACAATTGCATAAAAATGCATTTATAAAACGACCAACCATAATAATCATAAAATTTAAATATTTTGACAGTATGTTTCTATTAATAATACTTTTATTCACTCAAATTTTTCTTAATATTAGTATGTTACTTTTGCAATTGAAAATTAAACTTTTCCTTTAGACAATTGACCCCAAGTTAAAAAATGATGGTTTTAGTTCATTTTGTTTACTCTCATGACATGTTCCTAGACGATTTTATGAAAACCTAAGTGTTCCATTTAGTATTAGGAAGAAGTAAAATGTTAAGGGGTATTTAAGCTCTGTAAAGTTGAATAGAATAACATTTGAATGACAGGATATAATTACAGATCACTAAGGATATGGTACAAAATGTACCCAATCCCACCTCTTCATACTTAGCTGAGAACAGAGTGTCTCAGTGAGATATGAGATTAATAGAATATTGAAAGAAATAATGATTTGGGAAGAACCAAATTTTCCTGGTTGAAGCTATCAGAACTGGAAGAATTATTACTAAAATTAAATAAAATCCACATCGACCATAATGGACTAAAGTCTGTACTACTCACATGTTATTTAATTGAAATCTACCTTTTATTTTCATTTTATTATTTTCCAATAATATTTGTTCAAATACTCTAAATGCTGAAGTTCCTTATGGGAAAATATTGTACTGTATACAAAATGTCTCTCGGTCTTGGTAGAACTTCCCTAAAAGCAGACTCTAGGTCCGGGAACAGGTTGTTTCTTAGGGATGCAACCTAGGAAGCAGAATTAGGGAGTAGAAAGAGGGAAGAGGTGGAAAAGGTAGCATGCTTGCCTGGCATGCGTGCAGCTCTCCCTCTCTCGCGCTCTCTTTAAAAAAAATAAAAATAAAAAAAGGTACATTCTCAAGGTCACTTAGGTAATAGAAGCCTGGTTAAAATCAGAGATGGTCCAGGTGATGTGGCCTGAGGCACCCAAAGCATCTTGCTAAACTCACATACCTAGAATTTTGGCCCATGGTCAAAAGATTCTCAGTTAAAGCTTTCTGAGTAATGCAGTCCACCCAGTGACCCCCAAGCTTCCTGCTCCCATCAGTGATATCATCGAAGACCATCTGAGGAAGAGTTGCATGTTTCCTTTTATAATTATATTCCAAGATCTCAGTTTATTTTGTCATGTGTTTTGTAGCCAACAACAGAAGACTTCCCATGCTAGTGTGATCTAAGCATGGCAATATTTTGTATGAGGATATGAAAGTATCTCAGGAATCCCCAAAGGAGCTGCAGACTGAGTCTGCATTCAGAAATCTGAAGATGGCCCCCTTCTCTGCATGCTGCTTTTTTCTTCTCTCTGCAGGATTTAAAATGAGCCATCATGTCATGGGAAACGAGGATGAGAAATGGAGCGGTGAAGTTGCTGATTATAGATTGAGTTGCTGGCTATAGATTCCACAGAGGGCTAGTTGCATTCTGTCCTTCCAAACATTTTGTAGACTATTAACCTCTTTTTTTTTTTCTGCCAGAGCTACTTTAGGTTGAGCTGCTGTCACTAGAAACCTAAGTCATTATTTCTAACACTGCATTCAGAGGTTGTGGTGTTCACACTGGGTTTTGAAGGACAGTAGCTTTTGCTAACCAGAGGAGAAGAGGTGGAGGAGAGAAAGTCCAGAAGAGCAGTTTATGCAGAGCATGAAAGTGGGGAGCCACTTGGGAGAAGAGCAAGTAGATGGCCTTGTGCTCCATCCCCAGAAAAACACACATGCACATAAGTATCAATTAAGGAACTCCAGAAAGACATTAAGGCCGGCCAAACACCTCTTTGCCTTCACTTGCCAGCAGTGATTGAGTGCGTGTTGTGATTCTATGACATGTTATACATCATTACTACAAATGCTACATCACAGATCAGCTGGCTTCTCCTTGAATTATTTTAGGATGCTGTCATGTTCTTGATCCTATCCACATCTACCTTCCTCTCCTGTCCTAATCTTCAGAATCCTCTCCCCAACTCTAGCTTTTGTGGGGACTGTCAATCAGTCACCCAATAGTCATTGCCCATGCTGAAGATGGGTACTCCCTCAGAGAGCTGAGAATTTCACTACAATAAGGCAGATAAAGAAGATAAAGAAATCTAAAGACGTCTAAGGACTACATAGGAACTACAGGAGCTTGCATAAAGCATATGCCCTCATGCTTGGAATGGTCAGTGAATGCTGCACAGAGGAGTTAAGGTGGTCTTCTAAGGAGATGTCAGAGTTAGAAAAATAGGGAAGAAAGGGCAGGAAAGGGAACAGGGTCAACACAAACCAAGAATCAGAGGAAAGAATGTGTCCAGTTCAATTCCAGGACTGGAAATGACTTGACCCGTGACTCTAGTCACACTGGTTAACTCCCTAGTGAATGTTGGTCAGAATGGTAAAACATTAGGATGTAGTGAACATCTTCCTGTTCGTTGAGAACTAAGTTCAGCTGCTGACTTAATCTTGCATAAGATATTAAAATCTGCACAGAATATCTTTGGTGACCATAAACAATCTTCACTAGGATCAAAAGAACATTTAGATGTCAGTCAACAGAAAGGGGTTCTAATGGGAAAAAAGGTGTTTTTCCACCCAAAGTCTTGACACGTACATATTTTTCCACAGAACCTACAGACACGGATTATATTATATTAGTATGAAGACCTCATAATCTTAATATTTCAAGCTTAAAATGATTTTCTTTGAGTTGGAGGCAAAACTAAAAGTTATGTTATTAATTTTCTATTTCTTAACTTTTCCAATCTACAAGAAATAACATCCCCAACTTAAACCCACATATCGTCAAATTCTCCTATTATACAGTGAACAGTTATCATCACCTAAATGTTACTTCCATGCAGATTAAAACAATTTCACCTTTTCACAGTGACTGAATGCGTGTTGTGATTCTATGATATGTTACACATCGTTACTACAAATGCTGCACCACTATGATGTAAAAACACCAAAGACTTTCAAAGTTTCAAAATTATTTTTTTTAATATTGTATCTCAATCAGGTACTCACTTCTTCATTTTTTTCTCCTACCATGTTTAAGTAGGAGTGACAACCTCAATCTTATAGAAGCAGTTCCTTTTTGAACCCTTCTTCTTTCCTAGAGTGAGAGCTGACCTTTCTCCATGAAGTCCTGTCTCAGTTTGGGCAGGATTTCATCTCATCTTCTCTGTCCTGTGAAACCTCCATTCCCTATATAGTCATCACCCTGTTTTGTAGACAATTTCCTTTTCCCTGAAGATCCATACTCATCCAACAACATAAGTTGAAAAAAAATGAAAAAGAAGATCTCTATTGGGTATGCTATGATTTGGATAAGGGTTTCCCCCAAGACCCATTTGTTTATAAAGTCTTGTTCCCCAGAATGATGCTAGTGGGAGGTGGTATAACCTTTAAGAGATGGGACCTGGTGGGAGGTCTTCAAGTCAGTAGGGCATTCTCTTAAAGAGGATTGTGAAACCCTGGCCCCCTTCTCGCTCTCTACTATGTCCTGTCCATAAAGTGAGTGATTTTGCTCTGCCAACCACCTCCACCATGATGCACCACCTCCCCACAGGCCCAAAGTGACAGGGCCCTAGACTGTGGACCAAAACCTCTGAAACTGTGACCCAAAATAATTTTTTTATCTTTATAAGTTGATAATTTATAAGTGATCTGAGATATTTATTGCTGTAATGGTGAGCTGACTAACAAAGGCATAAATCAAATGAAAAACCAAAATCAACTCTAAATGGCAGTAGCATACAGAAGGGATGAGTTATCCCAAGGCATATCAGTGCTTTCAATATGTCCCATCTGTCAATAATGTAATATTAACTCATGGTGATGCCCTAGAAAGCAATTTTATTTTAAAATCTCTATTTTAAAGCCTAAATGAATCAAATTCCCTCCTTCCAAATAATTTATTAGTTCTCTTGAGGAGTCCATGTAGCTACCATCTGTACAACACATAAAGTAAAAGCCTCAAACTGAAGGACTGATTCGACCTAATGACCAGACAGTGGAACTTATTGGTGGCATGTCCGTTGGCAACCTGATCCTACTTGGCGTGTCAACACCCAGATCAAAGATAGAGTGGGCCTAAGTTCCAGAAGTTACAGCTGGATTCATGAGAGTTTTTGAAAGGTGAGAAGTTTCAACAAACTTCAGGGGGGATAAAAAAACAACAACCAGGAAGTAGAGAAGGATATTCAAATTCTTAGGCTCCTTATCCATACATCGCTAGGGACGAGAAGAGAAGGTCAAGTTTGGCTCTGGCTTGGAGACTCTCCTGTTCTTGTCCAACCCCTTTGTCCAGTAGCTTCTCAACACCTTCTCACACTTCATGTGTGGCCATTCTTTGACCTGATTCTGCGACACCCCGGTCTCTTAACTTCATACTGCAGAATCTCAGCTCTTAAAACAAAGCACCTGTCTTTGCCTCTCTCCTCCCTACCCTGCCTATCTTTCCTGCCAAATGACATGGTTCCCTACCATCAAGTCCAATGGACATCCCTACTCTCAGTAACTACAAATAGCTACACAATTTAGAGTAAATCATATTTTAGCTAGTCTGAACCTCAGTTCTCCTATTTGTAAAATGAGGTGTTTGGATGAAACCGTTTGTATGGTCTCTTTGAATTCCAAAATATTACTGCCTTGTCAGACTTTTGGAGATGGTGACCTGCCCCTGATTAGTCTTTCGTCCACAGAAGAGGTGAGTAGCAATTGAATGCACTGAACAGACATGTTAAAGAACAATATTCTTTGTAAAACATATGCTTTCAAGTCAGCTGGGCCCTTAAAGTAATTGTAGTTTTAAGATGAATCATTTCTGGCCTCTAATTGAACCAGGTCTAGAATAAAGTTTTCTTCTTGTATAATACCCTGTGTCTTATCCTCACAAAGAGCATGAAACAGCCAAAGTTTCTGCAGATAATGAAACCAACACTGGTGAGCTGATGCAGAAAAAGAAGTTACTGAAACAATTCAAGGGTGTCTCAAAACATTTCAGAAAGCCTGGAGAATTAGCCTTGGAAATAGGAAATCGGGTATGCATAGTACAGCCAGGCTCTTACCAGAGGCTCAGTCAGCAGAGAGTGTTGGCCCCAACATCATTAGCCCTGGACACTTGTCATCATCCATGAAGTCTTAATTCCATCCAGCCATCTCTGGCTTTCTTATCATTCCTGAAGATCCAGAGTCCCAGGAAAGAGTATCTGATTGACAGAGCTCCTCCCATGTCCTCACAAAAGATTCAGGGATCTGTAGGGGGATTATCTGTTCCTCTCCAACTTCCAGAGCCAAAAAGTGAAGGCAGAAAGGTGTGAACCCTTCCTCACCCATCATTACTTAATCAAAGTTTTGCATGAGATGGGAGCCTTCAGAAATAAACACCCATGGTAAAAGGTCTGTTTTTGTGCCTAATTTTGATGAAGAATGGACCAGCCACATAAAAAATGTAAGTAGATAAAAGATCTACTAGGGATTCACTGAAGAAAAACTAAGAGGGCTGTATGTTTAGATTCTTCCTGGCTTTTCTTTGTAGCTTTCCTGCCTCCCAGGTATGAGGAAAGACTACTCTGAAATGAGAGTCTTCAAGGGAGAAAGGAGAGAGAAGACTTTCTGGATTTTATGGCTTGATTTTTTGGAAGAGGGTTCTAGTCTCTATGATATTCTTTAGAGAAGAAGAATCCTGTTTTCTATGACTTTGAGGGAGAGAGAGGGCTGGAGAAGGTCAGAGAGACATTCACCACTGAGGCCTTCCAATCTCCTTTAGTTCAAAGTACTCAGCATGCCAAATTGCTGTACTTTGAGGTACATTCTTCTGAAGAAAGATTCTGGATCCGTGAAAAACAATCTTGGATTTGCCAGAATAGAAAGGGTATTTGCATGCTGGACACACAAAAACAACAACAACAACAAATATTCACATCACAGTTTTCTCACTTAGGATTACAAATTGCACACATCATGAAGGCATGTGTACAGGGTTTGATTATGCTATGAGCAACTTTAAATCTTATTAATTATTGCAGTATTACCTCATCTCTTCATTGATTTATATGAATCAGTAGTTGCCTCTGTTAATGAAAACATATTCATCAAAGTAGTGACTAATTTATTAGGCTGGCTTTTCATATTTGCATGGCACCTCTGCATGGCAAAAATGAGTATCTAGAGTGAATAATGAATCACCAGAAGAAGAAGAAAAAAAACACACCTTTGTTCTGAGTACAGGCTGTCACTGATTTTTAAAGTGAATATAATACCTGGTATTTAGTCCTGGTTCAAAGTTCTTCACAAAACTGATGTGATGTTTTTCCAAGATGTTCCATTGCAGTTTTATAGGTCAGAGAGGTGTGTCTGAGTTACCTGGAATTCTTCTTATAAAGAAAAGAGGTTCTGGTCTAAGGCTGAAGGGCTGCATCTGGTAATGGCAGAGTCTGGAGGGCAGGGCATCATGTGGCAAGAGACAGGGAAGCTGACTTACCTGGAAGTTAGAGGACATGTTTGAAGAGACACAAGAGCCAAGACTTTTCAGTCTCTCCCCAGAATCTACCTTCTACCTCTCACAAGTTGTTCTTCCACCCAGAAACAAAAGCGGCAACTTATGGCACTCAAGGCCCAGGTATTAGTAGAGTTTTGTCCAGACAGACCTTCTGAGAGAATGTTCAGCTCAGAAGGGGGATTGGCTGATGAACTGCAGGGGCATCACTGCATAAAAGACTCCCCCTTTTTTTTAAGACAGCCAGGGACCAACCAAAGAAAACCTTCCCAAAGAGAAATAATCATCCTGCAACCCAGAGTCATCTGTCCTGGACCCCACATTCCTCCTCACCTCAGTGTACCCAGTGGCTTTGACTCCTAGCTCCATAGGCAGAACAAAAACAACAATAGACAATGTGTAAACTAATGATGTGGCCATGTTTCAATAAAATTTTATTAATGGACACTGAGATTTGAATTTTGTATAATTTTCATGTGTTATCTTCTGATTTTTCAAATCATTTAAAAACGTAAATGCATTCTGAGTGCATGGGCCATGCAAAAGCAGACCAGAGCTGAACTTGGCCCATGGACTATGTTTGTCCATCTCTGCCAAAGAGCACAGTTCTGGCAGAGAAAAACTGAATTTGGTGCATTTTTTTTAAAAAAAAATTCCCTGTACACAGTGTATTTTGCATTCATAAGCACCTACTGTGTGCCCGGTGCTGGGCCTGATGGCAAAGACAAATATGAATTGTCTGGTTTTGGGGATGTGGATGCACATAACTATAATACTGGACTGGCAGTGATAAATACCCTAGGAAAGCTACAAACTGAAATTGCAGCTCCTGGTTGAGGGGACGGAGAATGCTTCATGACAAGGTGGCATCTGGAAAGTGAGAAATGGGTCAATTGCCTTATGCACCTAGAAATTATGAGCATCCAATCTGGCTGTGGTCCAGGATGAATTCCCCAGGGAGTCATGGACAGGCTGGGATGTCCTGGTCAGGCTGCGTAAGGGCCCTCCAGAGCTAGTATGGCTGGGTGACCAAGAATTAATAAGGATAATTCAAATGGATACTATCAAAAATATATCAGTTTTTTAAGATTCTAAATTTCAAGCCAGTAAAAAGCAATTTTTGAAGTTATTTGAATCTTTTTATGTTTCTAATTTACCAAAGAATCCACCTGGCTAACTGTTCTGGAAATTAATTGAGTTCAAGGAATCCTAAGAGGGGAAAGTGCCACTGTGTACTCCAGCAAACAGTGTGTCCCCAGGGGCCCTAGTTTTCAAACGGAGCCATTGTATGAAAGCAAGCATAAGACAATCATTTCAAATATGCACTAGAACTCTGAGCTTCTATCAATCACACTGTGCCCTTCCTGAATCCTTATTAAACAAGAAACCCCCATTTTGTGCTTCAGGAGAAAATTACTAAACATTACACTGCCCTTTCCTTTTGGCTTTGAAATGGAAGTCTTTTTGGAAATCATGAATAGGAAAATAATAAATTACTCATCCCAACATAAAATAGGCAGAAAAAAAAATGAACTCGTACTGCAAGGATGAGAACTGAATTCTCCTTCAGTTGGTTAGAAAAATGCCATGTTGCTCACCCAACAAAAAATACAGAATGAATCTCTCTGAGTGCCTCATATGAAAAAGATACCATCCTGGGACCTAGGATGCTCAGAAATGGAAGTGACATTAATCTGCATGCAGCGATCACCTCCCTCAAGCTGACACACAGGCTGTCTGATGGGAGATGAGCAGTCCAGTTGCTGGCACCCAGATGAGCTGCACTGGGAGGAGGCTCAGGCAGAGCGCAGCAGTCCTGCCTTCCCACTCGGGCATTCACAGGCTGCTCCTCTCTCTGCCAGCTTCATCCATCACCTTTCTCCTTTGCCTGGTCATTGGATTAGTAGATAAGAAACCCAAATGCAGGCTGAGTGCTAATCAGTAATGAACGTGTACAAACCACAGTGCACAAGATCAACACTTCAAATTAAATTCATCATTATTTTTTTCTTTCTTTCTTTTTTATCTGTCTATCTATCTATCTATCTATCTATTTGTTTATTTGTGTGTGTGTGTGTGTGTGTGTGTGTGTGTGATACTGGGGATTGAACCAGCACCACACAAACACACACAAATAGGCAAGCACTCTACCAACTGAGCTGTATCCCCAGCCCTTATCATTAGTTTTTGAAAAATATTACATTCAAATTTCAACTATTCTAAGTAGATATCAATTAAAAACAAAATAAGACTCCCTCCTGTCCCCCAGCCTCTCAGTTCCCCTCTTTCAACATAGCCAATGTTACTAAAATTTCCAAATCTCTTTTCAGAAATATTCCATGCATATTATAGATTTCTAAAGATACTATTTTAAATTATGAAAATAGTTACATTAGTTGAAGTAAAGAGCTAGGAAGAAGAGATCCAAAATGCAAAAAGCTCAAATAAAAATAGAAGTTTCTTCTAGCATGCATGAGGCCTTGTGTTTATCCCTAACACCACAAATAAAAGAAAATAAATAGGAATTTCTTTCTCATTTAACAATCCAGAGTAGGTGTTCCAGGTCACTGGGTGGCTCTGTACTACAAAGTCATTCAGAAATCTAATATTCCTGACAGCTGTGCCATCGTCATCTACCAGGTAGTTCCCATCACTGCCACTCCTGCGGTGGAAGAGCAAGTAGTCAGGGACCTTCTCTTGTGCACTTCACTTCCACTCTTTGTTGACAAAAGCTTAGTCACCTGGCCACAGCAGTTTCAAGGGAAACTGGGAAATACAGCCATATCCCAGCTATAACTCTGCTACCACTCTTGTGGGTGTGCCTTGTCACTCTAAGGAGCTGGGTTGCTTAGTCCCTGGCCCCTTCTCTACAGGTCACCCACAATACTTTTCCAGGCTGCTGTCATGTGTCTCTGCCGAATGAAGGCATCTGACCTTCCCTAAATCCTCTAAGTACAGCTAATATCAGATTGCAATGCTTAACTGTAATGTTTACCTCAAAGGAGGATTACCATGCAGAATCACCATGCATAATGGTAGGCCATACTAAATGCCTATCCAGTGGATATTCTGCCCTTTATTGATTTATCTAAAAATACTTTCATAGTGCTATGTTCTGTGTGCTTTATAAACATGAGCTCATTATATTCATGATAACCCTCTGATGTAGGCACTATTATGGTCCAATGTTCATATTGCAAATGAGGAAAACAGAGCCAAGAGAGGTTAAATTGTCCAGGGCCACGGGTAGAAACATGCAATCCTGACTTTTTGTACTCACAGAATCCTGATTTCACTGAGCTCAGTAAATGACTCTTGCTTCCTTTAAAGGCAGAGATAGTCACATGACCCAGTTCAGGCCAATGACTGTGAGTAGAAGTCAGAGGTCAGGAAGGAACCAAAGAAAACTTTTTTTTTTTTTTCCTGATCAAATAAGACAAATACGGGGCTGAGGCTGTGGCTCAGTGGTAGAGTACTCGCCTAGAATGCACGAGGCACTGGGTTCGATCCTCAGCACCATGTAAATGTAAAATAAAGATATTATGTCCACCTAAAACTAAAAAATAAATATTTTTTTAAATAAGAGAAAAACAGTTGTTACATATTGTTTGCCTTTTGACCCTTACCCTTCAGGCCTATAATATGGATATGATGTCTAGAAGATAGACAGCTATTTTGTGATCATGAGAACAAAACTATGAACTAAGAATGACTGAAAGGGAGAGAAAGAGAAAGAGTTAGCCTTAGATTCTTTGTTATGTAATGTGTGTGTGTGTGTGTGTGTGTGTGTGTGTGTGTGTGTGTGTGTTTAGTCCCATTTGGTTAAAACACTGAAATTTGTCCAAAGCTACCTTAACTGATATTTAAATATGGACTCTGGTCCTGATCATCCTGAAGTCCATAGGTCAATTGTCCTTTTTTAGGAGTACCCCTACTGGCCTCTCCTTCATTAGGCCTGCCTTGTCCTCTTGTCCAAGACTTATTCTCTCTGCATCAGGCCCAATGCCAACTTTTCCTAATGCACAGCAGACTAGCTTTTCATGACCTTGAACATCTGCATTCCAGAAAAGGAGTTTGGATATAGCCATGTAAATCTCAGGATGCAATCCCGAAACTGGATAACCCCATCTCACAACTGCTTCTGAAGTTACATTTACTAAGCCCTTTATAAAGACCAAGAAAAGAATCAAGACATCTTCTAAACTTTGAGAAATTACAGCCTTATTATAAAGTCAAACAGGACAATTTGTTGAGAGACCAAAGAATGAGCCTCTCATCTCTGAAGGACAGTTTTCAATTAAAAAAAGAGCCAAATTAGGGCTGGGGTTGTGGCTCAGTGGGAGAGTGCTGACCCAGCATGCATGAGGCACTGGGTTCGATCTTCAGCACCACATAAAAATAAAATAAAGATACTGTGTCCACCTAAAACTGAAAAATAAAAAAGAGCCAAATTAATACACATGCTGTGCAATATTGACAGACAAAATCCCAGTTCCTATCACAGAGAAGATGGTCCAGCATAGTGATTATGGACTAAGAACCAAGAATCGAACAAAAAATTTATATTCCATTGCTATTTGGGAGACTCCCAAAGACTATTCTGAAGCCAATCTTTTCTGTCACTTTTCCTTTGTTCTCATAGTGAGGGTGCCCTGGGCAGCACAGGAGAGAGGTGCATGCAGCTGGGATTCCCTGTGACTGAGCACAGCCAAGTTTAAGGGTTGTGGATTTTAAGCATAGAACTCTTGAAAGGAAGCATTAGCCCTCACTACTGATCTTTCTAGCACATTAGAAGCATTTCTCTTCTTCTCAGAGCAGGGAAGCAATTATCTCCCAAAGATGAATCAGAAAAAAAGAAAGCTATATAAAAAAAAAACAAACCATCCCCACTTTAAGCTGTTAGGATTCAGAGAACATCAGGGAAAGGTTGAACTAGAATGTTGAACAGTGAGGGGAAAGGGGGACCTAAAGAGAAGCATGAAAAGAAACCAGAGGAAGAAAATTATTAATATAAGAAGCAAAACATGCTCTGCATTGCTCAGTGTGACTAAAGCTCAGTGTTCAACACTTACCTACAGCGCTTCTTGTCCTAAGGAGAACCCCCTCCAAAAATAGATCATAGTCACTGTACCGAAATCTTTTCTTCAGTGAAAAAGGCCTTCAAAAGTGTATTTGCATCTCCAGAGCCAAAGCAAAATACTTTCCTGTATTTTAAAGCTAAGAGGATCAGGGACAGGGCCTGATGATCAGGGGCCAGGCTCCACTGGGATGGAGCTCCACGTTGCCTGCCACAGATCCAGGTGGAGCCACCTCCACAATACCCTGTGGTCCCAAAGCAGGAGAGGCCAGAGCTTTGGAGGCCAAGCCAAAGTCGAGGCCCTCCACAAGCAAAGTCCTGTATCCTGAGTGATCCATTCAATTCTCTAGAACAGATCTGGAAATACTGAGGAAAAGCTGAGAACCTGTCATTAGAGATGGGAAGAATAAGGGTTGCTTTTCTGAATTTGGGTCACTAAGGCTTTTTTTTTTTTAATCATTTTATTGATCTCCTGAAAGAAAGAAAAAGCTTTCTAAATAAAAATAAGTTTCTCAGGAGACCAAAATAGGAGACCAAAAGTTCAAAGCCAGCCTCAACAACATAGCAAGGCTGTAAGCAACTGAGTGAGACCTGTCTCAATATAAAAAATAAAATAAAAAGAGCTGGGAATGTGGCTTAGTGATTAAGCACCTCTGGATTCAATCTCTGGTACAACAAACAAACAAGCAAACAAACAAACAAAATGTTTCTTAATTATTTGGAGTGGGGTTGGAGGTGGGTGACAGGGAAATGTATTGGGGTGGAACCGCCCCCCCCCCCCCCGCCACACACACACTAAACCAGTTAGAATGTGTGTTTCTAAATTCCAGATGTTTATTATTGAAAAATGAAGGAAGGAAGTTTGGTTTCTTTACCTGTAAGGTGAGGATAATAAGAGTTCTGAGGACTAAAAGGAATAGTGCTTGTCAAATGCTTACCTGTACTAAATACATGGTGAGCACTGAATATCATTAGTTTTTCTTACTTTTTATTTTGAAATAATTTGAGGCTTAAGAAAGGATCTAAGAATAGTAAGAATTCTTACATGCTTGATCCAGATTCTCCCATCATTCCCATCTTACCTCTCTCTCTCTAGCTATCACTAATTTTAAAATTAACATTTAAGCTGTTATTGACGAAAAACCTGTGCATGTCTTTGCAGTCAAACAATTGCTGTATGTCAGGGCTTGGACAGAAAACCATTAGCCTTTGACTGACATCCCCACCACGGTGCCACTCCCCAAATGAAGCCACTTAAACTCCATGATTATGCCTATACTCAATTCTTCCTGTGATGACTCCATATTCTTGATAGTGTACTTATACTAGTTATTGTTTTAGGTGTTACCCATTTGGGGCTTTAGAGAGCACATTCTTCCAGATGTTCCCTTTTCCACAGTTATTTTTATGGAAAGATTTAGGCACTTAAGCAAGCCCTTCACATCTGGAAACATGTTGTTCATCTTGGGGAAATTTTCTTGGATCCTTTTTTTCCCTATTTTTTTCTGATTTGGGGGATTGAACTCAGGGGGTACTCTACTGCTGAGTCCCAGTCCTTTGTATTTTTTATTTTGAAACAGGTTCTTACTAAATTCTGGCCTTGAATTTGCAATTCTCCAGAGGAAGAAAATTATTAATATAAGAAGCAAAACATGCTCTGCATTGCTCAGTGTGACTAAAGCTCAGTGTTCAACACTTACCTACAGCGCTTCTTGTCCTAAGGAGAACCCCCTTAGGGGTGAGATTACAGGCCTGTGCCACTGCACCCAACTTTGGATTGGCTTCTTGATAATTTCTTACTATGTTTTCCCCCGTACTTTCTTTCTGAAACTCCTACTGGTCAGATGTTGGACATTTTAGATTCATCCTCCATGTCTTTTTATTGTCCTTTCTCCCTTTCTCTGACTGTCCTCTCCCTCCCCATTTTTTTCTTTAGAGATGACTATATTTTCTCAGAGATGACTTTATTTTTATTATGTAACCTTTCTCTTGAGATTATCAACTTCATATTTTCATATCTGCTCTTTAAAATTTCAAAAGCCTTTTCTTATTTCTGATTGTTTTCTTTTACATAATACCTTTTCTTGTTTTATATTGCATCTATTATATTAGTGAAGGGTTTTATGTTTTCTTCTTCCTACATTGTCTATTTCCCCCAAATTTTGATATTTCTGTTTATTTATTTGGTTTAATTTTTTTACATTTGAAACTTTCTCAAGTCAGAAAATCCTAGATGGTCAGCTCATGTTTAAGAGAATTAGAAACTATAAAGATGTTTGGGAAACTCTGAATATGTATGAGAGATTTCTGGACCATGAACTTTATTGGTGGTTAATCTGAGGG
Source organism: Urocitellus parryii (assembly GCF_045843805.1). Classification (NCBI taxonomy): domain Eukaryota; kingdom Metazoa; phylum Chordata; class Mammalia; order Rodentia; family Sciuridae; genus Urocitellus; species Urocitellus parryii. Next base: position 64,169,114 of record NC_135531.1, on the reverse strand, counting down.
CCATTTGGAGGGAGCATCTGGCAGAGAGGTCTGTCTTCAAACTCTCTGGGAATGCAGCAAGAGGGTAGATAAATAATTCTCCTAACATTTATATTACTCCTGTTTCCATCAGGATGATACCTCCACCCCAGCTTAGAAGGACAGGCTTTGGCATCCCATCCACCCTACCTTACCTCTCCTGCTATAGGAAGTCAGTCCTCACAATCCCATCATCAATCCTGAAGTAGATTCATCCCCAGAAATGGAGGATGGAAAGGGACATGATGGTATGTGGGGGACATTCCACACCACAAAGCCTTGCCCACAATGAAGCATATGTTGTGTTGAACGCTGCCTTCCTGCTGTTAACAACTAACAAGTCTTAGTCTATTAGTGCTGCTACAGCAAAATACCATAGACTGGGTAATTTACAAATAGTAGGACTTTATTTCTCATAGTTCTGGAGGCTGGGAAGACGAAGAGGTTCAATGTCTATCGAGAGCTACTCTCTGTTTCAAGATGCTGATGCCTTGTTGCAATATCCTGGCGGGGGCTGCCGGGATAGTGAAAACTGTTTCCTCACGTGGCAAAAGGACAGACAAGCATGAACTGACTACTTCAAGCCCTTTTAAAGGGCCCTAATCTCATTCTTTTTTTAAATATTTATTTTTTAGTTTTAGTTGGACACAATACCTTTATTTCACTTATTTATTTTTATATGGTGCTGAGGATTGAACCCAGGGTCTGGAACATGTGAGGCTGCTCTACAACTGAGCCACAACCCCAGACTCCTAATCTTATTTTTAAGGGCTCCATCCTCATGAATTAACTCTTAAACACACTGTCTCTTAATATTATTATTTAGCAATTAAGTTTCAGTATATGAATTTGGCAGATGTATTCAGACCATACCACTCCACAAAGCAGAGTCTGCATTCCCTAATGTTTTCCTCAGCATTGGTCCCCAGCCCAAGCAACCCAGACTCTCATTCTCTACATGAAAGCCCTTGTCTCTCAGACATGGTAGTGGTGGCAGGTTGGTGGTGGCCAGACATGGTGTTCCAACATCAGCTCCCGCTCCTACCAGCCTTAACACAGACCAGGTCACCAGGGAAAATCCTCTGATGGATTTTATCTCAGGGCTTTGTTTTTGTAGACATGATTAAATTAAGACTCTTGGGGCTGGGGTTATAATTCAGTGGTGGAATACTTTTCTAGCATGTGTGAGACACTGGGTTTGATTCTCAGCACTGCATATAAATAAATAAAACAAAGGTCCATTGACAACTAAAAATTTTTGAAAAAAAATAATCTTGAGATGGCAGATTATTCAAGTGAACCTAGTATAATCACAAAGTTCCCTATAAGTAAGGCAGGGGAATCAGATGCTTCCATGTGACAATGGAAACAGAGATGGGAGGAGAAAAAGGAGAGAGATTTGAGCTTGGAGGAAGGAGCTACCGGCCAAGGAATGCAGGGAAGCTTCTAAAAGATAGAAAAGTCAAGGAAACAGATTGTCCCCTAGAGCACACAAAAGTAAGGTACCCTGCAGGCAACTTGATTTTAGCCACATAAAACCCAGTTTGGACTGTAAAAAAAAAATTGTATTGTTTTAGGCCACTACATTTGCAGTGATTTGTTTGTTTTAATAAATAACAAAAGGAAGGCTGGGGCTGTGGCAGAGCACTTGACTAGCACATGTGAGGCACTGGATTCAATCCTCAGCACCACAGAAAAAAATATAAACAAAATAAAAGCATGCCATCCATTTACAACTGCAAAATTAAAAAAAATAAATAGCAATAGGAAACTAATGACATAGGAAGGAAAATTGGATTACTTTTAAAAGTTGTTTGGCAATATCTACAGAGCTGAACATATGCCTACTTCGTGACTCACAATTCCAGTCCTAGGTATGTACCCAACAGAAATAGGTACATATGTTCAACCAAGGACATCTAGTATCATGTTTATAGCGATATTGTAATTGTCTCAAACCTGAATATTACCCAAATGTCTATCAGGAGTAAAATAAATAAGTTGAGCTATATACACATCATGGAATACTATATAGCAAAAAGAATGAACAAACCACAACCACACACAGTATTCATCTCTAAAATTTAATATTGTGGTAAAAAAGTCAAACAACAGGGTGACAGGGTGACAAGGTGATTCAAGTGCCAAACAAGCAAAACTAATGTATGCTGTTTGAAACCACTACTCCCCACAAGGGGGAGATATAAAGAGATCTTCTGGGGAGCTGGCGGTGTTCTATTTCTTGATCTGGATTATTCAATTTGTGCAAAATCACTGAATTTGGGAAATGTGCACCTTTAAAAATGTACACTACATATGCATAGATAAAAAGCTTTAAAAATAGACAATGGGAAGAGACCTAAGACTTCCAGCAAATTTGCCCAGTCCTTTCTGGGAACCTCCAAACAAACCATGGCAAAGGGCAACCCAGATCCAGGACTTCCAACTCCCACCTCTAGGGTAAAATGTCCCATGAACTTGCTTCTAAAGACTCTGAATGACAGAAAACAGTGAATCTTTTCTCTGTCAGACTCTCCAAGATAAGCACAGAGTTGAAACCATTTCCTTGGTATGGGGATATAGCTCAATGAGGGGTAGATCACTTGGATCATGTGCAAAAGGCCCTGTGTTTGATCCCCAGCACAACAACAACAACAAAAACCTGTTGTTTTAATTTCATCTCTCTTGATCTTTCAGCGGAGTTTAATATATGAACTGTATTTTTGTTGAATGTCATATTAAGTCTTAATAGCAGTGTAATATAGTTATGAATTCATAAAAATAAAAACAAGAATGATTGTTCCCACTAACACTCCAACCAGAAGTGAGGCTCTGGCATTGCCTAAGTGACCAGGATAGAGCAGAGTCCCGCGAGGGCAGATTCACTGACCAGCCGCGTGGATACGAGCTGGGCAGAAAAAGGGGTGCAGAAGCCGACCAAAGATCCTAGGGGCGTTGGGGACCCTACCACCCTAGCTCTAGGACGAGTCAAATCTTTGGGGCCAAAGCGCAGTGGCCAGAGGAGGGGCGGGGCCGGGCTTATGAGAACAGAAGGCGGAGCTTCGGAGAACAACCTCTGGCCCCCGGGACTGGACTGGCACGCCGCCCCCACCTGCAGCGCATCCCCGAGTCGGCGCGTCACTCCCAGCGGAAGCGCCGCACAGCCCCAGCGTCTGGCGAAGTGCGCGCCTCCCGGCTCCCACTCCACGCTTCTCAGCCCGCCGCCCGCCTGTCTCTGCCAACCAGGGGCGGGGACGGGGAGGCACTGACTAGCATCTGAGATTGGCGCCGCCAAAGACCAAAGACCATTACCCAGTTCCGACGGCAGACTGGGGTGGGCAGCTCGGTCCAGCTTTGCGCCCTGGGGCCACCAGTTCGGAGGGTCAGAGCTGCCCGAGGGAAGCGACGGGCGCCGCTGCCAACTCGACAGAGAGTCTCAGGTCAGTGTGCGGCGCCGTCTCTGCCGGCTGCACTTGGGGAAACTTTGGGTTGCCGTGGCAGCTGCTGGGAGGAGGGCACCGAGGGCGCAGCCCGAGACCCCGAGGCCGCGTGGCCTTCGTGCGCCCCGCCCTCGAGCTCAGGCTCTGGATCTCGCACCTCACGCGCATCCTGTCACTGCAGTGCCCCGAGCCGAGAACGAGACCCGGCCCACCGAGAGGCAACGGGCTTCACGGGCCTCCCCAGAGCCTCTGCCCCGACACCCCGGGGTGCGCTCAGCCCCGGCTTACCCTCTCGCCTCCTGCAATCCCCGCCGGTTCTCGGCTCCGGCTTTGCGGCGGCTGGGGCTTGGACCCCGCGGGATGCGGGTTCCGCCTCCTTCTTCGCCTCACGGCACTGGGGGAATGAACCCGAGCCGCGGAGCTGCTGGGTGTCGGCGCCGCAGCGGGAGCGGCGCGCGCTCGGCTGCAGGAGCGCGCGGGTCGGAGGGTCCAGCTGGAGCGCGTCTCCGCAGGTGCCTGGGGCCGCTGGGCAGCAGGAGGTGCAGGCTGGGCGCAGAGGGTGGGTTGTGGCTTGAGGAGCCCTTTGCAGCCTCTGGCTCGAGCAACCGGAGTCAGACAGGGGTGGGCAGCTGGATCCGTGGCTCTCCAGCGCGCACATCCTTGGCACCAAGGATGTGCGCGCTGGAGACCCCCTTCGCGCAGAGCTGGGGTGCAGAGGTGCGCCTTCCCTGGGATAAGGGCAATGGCTGTCCCCTCGGGCGCGCCATTCCCCAAGGGTGGGCTGCATCCTCCCAGAGGGCTGGAGGTGCGGAAACCACTCTTCAGGGGCCCTGGCTCACAGAGGAGGTGAAGAAACGTGCGCCCCGCCCCCATCCGTGCCCCAATGCTGTCGCCCCAGTCACCTTCCTTTGCCCTTCTCTGACAGCACTTTGGGCTTGCTCCCTTCCGTTCTTGGAAAAGACTGAAGAGACGCCATCGGGGATCCAGAGACGCTGCCAGCATCCTCAATAGCTCGGAAATCTAGTCATCTTGGTTCCCTGAGATTGGAGGTGCAGGTTTGTCCTCCACCCACCCCTCTGTTACGTGTGTGTGTGTGTGTGTGTGTGTGTGTGTGTGTGTTGAGGGGGAATCTATTCAGAGATGTAGGGGTGTATATATCCCAAGGATTTTTCCTAAAGGTCCTGGGGACAGCCCCAAGGTAATAGAAGATAGCCTAGCCCTTTGTGGGTATGTGTAGGGAACATACTAGCTACTCCTTCCCTTAGGCATTTTGTCAGTAATTCTTAGAAACTGGTGCCAGGGAAGAGCACTCTTCTTGGCCAGTCCCTTACATTTCCTGGGACAATCTCAGATGCATCTTGCTGGGTAGGAGAGGCATGCTTTTCTTGTGGCTGGCAGGCTTTCCTTACTCCAAGTTGGCCTGGGCATCCTGGCCTTAGGCTCCCCACAGGACCAGGTTTTTTCAGACTTGTCTGGGAAGAGCAAGGCAGCAAAACCTCCAACCGCCGGGGCCTGTTCTAACTCAAGGCTCTACTCTGAAACCCAAAGGCTCCCTTAACTCCTTTCTGGGCTAACCATCTCTACCCTTCACTCCCGCAGAGGAGTTGAGCATCAAACCACTTGAAGACCTGTAAGAGTTAGAGGTAGGGGTTGATAGCATATAGGAATGAAGAGACTGCCCCACATTTTCTCGAAGTGGGCAGCAAGCACCTGGTATTTAATATCTAGGAATAGAGCCTGGAATCTTATTTTTAACAGATTCTCCCTGTGATGTTTATGCCCACAAAAGGTGAGAACCCATTGGTAGAGGAAATTTGGCCTCATTGTCCAACCCCACCAGCACAGAGGATTCACATGCAGAGGACCTGTATTTGCTGATGTATGTTTAGAAACTGTCATTTGTTGAATTCTTCAGCAACAAGTATATTTGAGTATTTTAAAATTCTTAGAACTGTCTACTGTGACATAGATATTATCCTCATTTTAGGGGTGAGCAATGACTTCCCAAAGGTTGGTAACTTGAAGAGAGACAGCCCAGGTTCTTGACACACACACCTTGCTGCCTCTTCTGCATAAAGGCAGGACTCCGGTTAGTGGGAAGGACTGAATTTGAGCTTCAAACCTATTTGTGATGTTTCACTCCCTCTCTCCCCCACCATAGCCAGACAACTAACTTTATGGTGGGATAATGGATCCAATTAGAAGGTATAGTAAAAGGAACAAAGGAAAACAACTTTTTTGACCTAATGAAAGGAAAACTGAGGGAAATATTGGGAGAGAAAGCCATAGGAAAGGCCTAGCCCGTCACCTCCAAGACAGCTTTTAAAGTACCTCAGCCAAAACGGCACTGTCACGTTAGACACTGCATGAGTCAAGTTCTCCAGACAGAACCATGCTCTGCAGCAAACTGGTCACCCAAGAGACAAAGAGATGTTAAGAAAGGACACAGAAACTTGTACTTAACCTCTGACAGGCAGGTGGATAAGACGAAGGACCTTGGGAGAATTCCCTTTTCTTTTCTTTTCTTTTCTTCCTCAGCCTTCTCGCCTGGCTGAACCAGGTAAGGGCCTGCAGGGCAGGCTCCATCCTACAAACAGACACCCACCAGTTTGCTATGCATAAAAATCCACTCCAGGCGCTTTTACAAACTCGTAATTGGTGAAATATGATAAACTGAACAAACACTGTAGAGATTTCTTAACAAGGAATTAAAAAACTAGACTCTAAATGAGAAAGATGCTTGCAGCAAATCATTGGTGTTTATGTGCCTCTGAATAGTTTTGATTTTCTTTGGTAGGAACTGACAGCTGGCTGCCAAGAGACTCATCCAGGGATAGAAGAGAAAAAGTGAAGTATGAAATTTGGAATAATGTTTTCAGGTAACTTTCTATTTCCATTTGGAGTGGGTGTGTAGAAGGGTGAGTGTAGTTATGGTTTGAACTGCTTCATTTATCCACAGATATTTTTAATAGGACTCATAATTTTAAAATGCAACGATTTTCTTTCTTCCTGGCTTCCAGTCTCCTGGTAGCAGGGCAGGCAGAGAACTGGGGATCTCAACATTCAGCCTACAGATTCTCGCTTTATCCACATTTTCAGCTTGCTGCCTTCAAGTTCAGAGCCTTTCTGATCAGTTTGCTCAGGTTATCAATCTTTGTTTTCTTGCAGTTAGTTGTCTGCTACTTGGGACAGGGTGAAATAGCTGGAGGTCCAGGTACTCTGTCTGCAGATTTTCAACTGTCCTCTCATCTTCAGTCCTGTGCCTCCCTGCCACTTTCTACAATGCTTGGAATCTCTGAGTGCTCAACTTCATGGGCCCTGTTTGTGGGTGGGCTCCCTTCTCTTTGGGCCTCCTCCCCTGGCTCTTTATTTTGCAGCTGTCTACCATTCCACCAGCTCAACTCTCTTCCAGAGCTTATTTGAAATTACTTATCTGATGATTCGTCCCCTCTAATTTTCTTTGTTCTTGAGAATATATATATCTCTTTTTAAAAAATTAACCAAGTAATTCTAATTTTGATGGGATCTTGGGTGTAGAGAGAGATACTGAAAGATTGTGATAAAATGCCATGATGAATTGTAATTGATGTTAAAGACATTCTAATTTTAAAATAAAAATGTTTGTGCAACTGTTTAATCATTAAGGTCTTATAATAATATAGGATTTAGAAATTATAAAGAAAATGTACTTAAAGGATATGTTCCTTCCATTTCTCACTGATTATATTCCACTTATATTTACAAAATATTATTTACAGATTCTGAAAAAGCATTTTCGGTATTTTATCTGTTACTTAAATAGGCTGCAGGTTAGAGATGTGATAAAAATAAAAGGAGTCAGAATTATGAGACAATGTTTGTGTATGTGCTGCTGAAGATTGAACCCAGGACCTCGCCTGTGCTAGAAAAGTTTTCTATCACTGAGCTCCAGATCCCTGAAATAAAAAATTTTAAGAAGGATGTAGTGAGTAGGAAGGCACAAAAAAGTCTTCTAGCATTGTTTAATTTCATGTTTAATCCACATGGAATATTATGATTGTCATTCCATAGGGGAATGTCATGAGCAGCGCTAGTAATAATTATTCAGAGGTGGATTATCTTTAAATTCAAGCATATATTCGGTCACACCAATCACCAAAAATAAACAATTAATGCAAAACTCATTGGGTGTGCTGGAGTACCCCAACTAGCATTCAAAGCACATTAATTAAACACTATAAACAAATCACATGATCCTAGGGCAACCATGAGCCCCCAAATACCTCCAATGCCATGCGACTTCTCTTAGTCAAAGAGCAGACATTGTCCTTGTCTGGGGGTTCTCTGCAGCCGATGGCTAGACGTCAGGAAATAGTGGAGTCAGTCCAGGGATGGACGGCAAGGTGGCCAGTCTCACTGATTTCTTAGAGCAAAACCCTTCAATGTGGCAAGACCAGCAATTTAAATATAGTTTCATGTTGGTGGTGTACCTTGATGATTGGTTATGCCCAGTGAAAGTCAACGTCCATTGGTTATGTCCAGTGAGGTAATATAATTGCAACTGGGCATGTTCTTTGCACATGCTTATGGAGCTGTACTCCCTATCATATGTAACCAGTCATTGCTAAGAATGCCTGTGGCTATTGCCCCTTATAGCTCTTTATTAATTGCAAGCAGACATGTCTAAGCAGTTCAATGGCTGCTGTTCCTTATGGCCAACAACTTAGTTAGTCCCAGCATGTCCCAGCATGTCTATGGCAGATGCACCTTACAAGGAAGAACCCAACACTCTGATAGACTGAGCCTTTACCAGGACATATAGCTCATAAGTAGGTGTGTCAGGATTGAAACCTGGGCCTGCGAGTCTGAACTTCTTCCAGTTGGAGTGTTTTCTGTGTGGAAAGTAAAACTGAACTGGGGGATTGCTTAAACACTACATATAATGAAGAAGTTGAATGAATTTTAATATCTCAGCTCTGGGTGCTCAGTCAGGATGTTTCTCTCAGACAGGAGAAAAGAACATTCTAGGCAAGAGAAATGGTCTTCATCAAAAAGTAAATTTAGCTCTATGAAAAATAAGTCAGATTTAAATATCAGAAATATCAGCACTTTGGATGTACAAATAGATAAGGAAAGGTTAAAAAAAAAACACTTGAAAGAGGATGAAGACCTAATGATAGGAGATTATTCCAGTAAGATACTGATTACAAATTGTGACCCTAGGGACTCAAATATGTACTATACATTTAAAGAATAAAATATCTATGACTTTTTTTCTCTGAAAAATTTAATGTTCAGAATTGTCCTACTAAATGTTAAAAAGTAAGCAAACCAAGTGACTTTAAAAGCCATTATAGCCAGCTGCAGTGATATGGATCTAGAGTCCAAATTACTTGGGAGATTGAGGCAGAAGGATTGCTTGAGCCCAGGAGTTCAGGGCCAGCCTGGACAATATAGCGAGGCCTGTCTCTTAGAAAGAAAAACAAAAGTCGTCATAACGAAGAAAGAGTAAACCTCATGGAGTTGTTTTTGCTAGCCAGCCCTCCAGCCCTTGAGGGAGAGGATCTACCATTGTATTTATGACAGATAACTTAGGCAGCCAGTTGATACCATTGATTTGCTTCTTTAAGATCTGCAGCCCACAGCATCCCGCTTTCCACAGGACTGAGGTGGACACTGCCCCGCTCAGGGATCCAGGTTGCCAGTATTGCCAGCTCCCTTTCTCCTGGAACCTCTTGACACCAATCTTAGTGAAAGAAAGGTTCTGACGGGAAGTGTTCAGATTTAGTGTTGTGGACAAAGGCCTTTACTTGAGGATGGGTGAAAAGTCCAGAGACTTCCCAAATAGGTTCTTATGAGAGTTTAAAACAACAAAAATCCAAAGCAAGATTTCCCAAATAGAAAGCATATTTCCCTATATGAAAGTATAATATTAAAATATGGTACCTGGCAACTTGTTCATATTTCAGTGTTTCTTAAATGCTACTTTTTTCCCAAAGATTTTTAAAAATGACCATTTACTGTATCTATTATTACTAGGTGATTTATTACTAGTTACTAGGTGATTTCTATTTTTGATGTTATGTTCCAAATCACTTCTCTAAATTTCTTCGCTGTATTAAATGCATTTATAAATGAAAAATACTAAAAGAAGTATCTTTTATGATGGCTCTCTCACCGTGGCTCTTTTCAAATGTTTTGCTTTAGAATAGATCTTTTGAGTTGGAACCCAAGCTACTAGTGGATTCTAAATTCCTATGTTCCTGAGTTGCAGGTATGTTCATCTCTGGAATAGTTCTTACAGAATGTGACAATGAGGATGTAAAATCAAAATGTTTACTTTTGTTGTGTTTACATATATATATTTATTGAGTAGTTGTTCTTTGTTTGCATCACGAATGATACCAAAGTGGAGAGGAACAAGTTTATTCTTCAGAATGCTTCCTTTCAGGAGCTTAGTCATGGCAACTGCAATGGAAAGTTTGTGCAAAAATACTATTGATAACACCATGAATTATGTTGCAAAAAGAAGACCGCGTATGACTCTGTAAATTTTGCATGTATGCTATGCTTTTTTCTATATGCATGTTTTATTTTACAATAAATAGATAAGAGTGGCATTATATAGAAGAGTATATGAAATAGGTACCGTTTGAATAATAATAATAAAATGACACCCCTATACATAGCACCAAGATTCAGAAATAGAACATGATAATTTTCTCTTAACTTTTATGTTTATCATTCCTTTTTGCTTTCATTTTTATTTCCTACTTATAAATGATCTGTAAGTAAAATAATTGTATCTTTAAAAAAAACTGGGCAACAAGCACACAATTATACACATCAGGAAAGAGCAATATTTGCCAATATATGATGGCAGCTCTTAGAAGATAAATTGGACAGTCTCTGCATCTTGGTCTGGCTCAGCGTCCATGTGTGCTTACAAGAGCTCCTGTAGGCAAGGTCAAGAGTGAGTGGGTCCTGGGAAGCGTGGGGCTCACCATTACAGAGCTGCTGGCAGTGCACAGTGAGACCAGTACTGGTATCTAAAGGGAATGAATGGGCTGTTCAGTCTCTCTCCTCTGAAGCCCACCAGAGATGAAATGAGCACCATGATTGCCACAGAAGACAAGTATAGAAGAGAGAGGAGCGACGTGGTTGGGACACAGCAAGCAAACACAAGAACTGAGAGCAGGCTCCCCCTGGGATGTTGTCCTCTGCTAACAGATGGAGAAATGGCCAAGTGATCTTAGAGAGGGTATCTTTGGTACTCATTATCCCAACATTTCCCTTCAGCATTTTCCTGGGGGGTGGGTGCCTTTCCTCCCTGAAGATGTCTAGCCCTTGGTGTCTCATGCTCTCCTTTTTCCTTGTTTCACTATTTCATCTTTGTCAATTACATCCTCCAGTAAATATTTGAGTTTGTCCTAGTTCTTGTCCAATGGCTTAGCTAAATATAGAATTTGAAACAGGTTCATCTTCCTTCAGAATTTTAAAGCTATTCCTCCAATGTTTTTCATCATTATTATTGATAGATCTGAAACTATAGTAATTCTGGATCCTTAAGTATGAAACTTATCACCACATTCCCTGAACCCTACCTCTAAACCTGTGGAATCTTCTCTGTTTTAGAAATTTACAACCAGGTGTTATAAGTATGGTTGGCTTTCATTTATTGTGGGATGCTCTAATTGGGCCCTTTCAATTTGGTTATTCATGTTCCTTGGACCTAGAAATTCTTCTTGATCTCATTGATTTCTCCCCTGTGCTCCTACCTCTGCCCTCCAGTATTTTTTCCTTTATGCAACTTCCATTATTTGAATGTTGAAGTTCCTGGTCTGGTCCTCTAATTGTCTTCCCCACTCTATTCATTTTGTTTGACTACTTTAAAGATTTTTTTTCTTTTTGACTTTTTATCTTAAATTTACACAGAGCTTTCATGCAATCAACTATCAATAATTTTAAAAAATTTCCAATTAAAAAAAATTTTAATTAACATTAAAAATTTTTTTTCTAATCAGTTATATATGACAGCAGAATGCATTTCATTTCATTGTGCACAAATGGAGCACAACTTTTCATTTCTCTGGTTGTATATGATGTAGAGTTGCACCATTTGTGCAGTCATACATGTACCTAGGGTAATGATGTCCTTTTCATTCTACCATTTTTCCTACCCCCATGCCCCCTCCCTCCATTATGGATCAGAATCCACTTATCAGAGAGAAAATTTAGCCTTTGATTTTTGGTGATTGGCTTACTTAGCATGATGTTCTCCAACTCCATCCATTTACCTGAAAATGCCATAATTTTATTCTCTTTTAATGCCAAGTAATATCCCATTGTGTATATATACCACAGTTTCTTTATCCATTCATCTATTGAAGGGCATCTAAGTTGCTTCCACAATTTAGCCATTGTGAATTGTGCTGCTATAAACACCGAAGTGGCCGTGTTACTATAGTACACTGTTTTTAAGTCTTTAGGGTGTAGACTGAGGAGAGGGATAGCTGGGTCAAATGGTGGTTCCATTCCAAGTTTTCTAAGGAATCTCCGTACAGCTTTCCAGATTGGTTGCTACCAGCAATGAATGAATGTGCCTTTTCCCCCATATCCTTGTCAACACTTATTGTTGCTTGTATTCTTGAAAACTGCCATTCTAACTGCCATGAAATTAAATCTTAGAGTAGTTTTGATTTGCATTTCTCTAATTGCTAGAGATGATGAACATTTTTTCATATATTTGTTGATTGATTGTATTTCTTCTTCAGAGAAGTGTCTGTTCAGCTCCTTAGTGCATTTATTGATTGGGTTGTCTGTATTTTTTGGTATTTTTTTGAGTTCTTTATAAATCCTGGAGATCAGTGCTCTCTATCTGATGTATGTGTGGTAAAAATTTGCTCTCTCATTCTGTAGGCTCTCTCTTCACCTCATTGATTGTTTCTTTTGCTGAGAAGCTTTTTAGTTTGAATCCATCCCATTTATTGATTCTTGATTTTATTTCTTGCGCTTTAGGAATCTGATTAAGGAAGTCAGGACCTAATTGACTTGATGAAGATTTGAGCCTACTTTTTCCTCTGTTAGGTGCAGGATCTCTGGTCTAATTCCTAGGTCCTTGATCCACTTTGAGTTTTGTGCGTGGTGAGAGATAGGGGTTTAATTTCATTTTGCTGCGTTCAGACTTCCAGCTTTCCCAGCACCATTTATTGAATAAGCTATCTTTTCTCCAATGTATATTTTCGGTGCCTTTGTCTAGTAAGAGATACTTTAGAGATCTTATCAGCCTTCTCATCCAGCTTTTCTGTTGAATTTCCCAGATCTGTATCATGTTTTTGCCTTTTGAGAACTTTTTTTATGGAATCTCAATATTCTTTTTTTCATATGATTTTATTCTTATAATGCAGTTACAATATCTTGTTCATGTGAGGATAATGAGTTTTAAAATTTTCATTTTCCTAACATCTGTTTCCTCCAAGTTGCTTATTTCTTTTACTCTGATGTCTGTCTTCAATGTAGGAGGCACTTTGGTTTGTTTTCGAGCACACAGGTGAGGCTTGTCACGTGTAAGCTTCACTGTGGGATTATCTGGTGGCATGTAGGGGAACCTGCCTAGATGTTTTCTCTTAGCAGATCCAGCTCTTGAGAGGAGAGTATAGCAGGGGTAAGGGATGGCTTCCAGCCTTCTTGGAACTGAGCTGGGGAGTCTCCCAGGCAGTGGTCAAAAAGTGAAACACTTATTCCCAGTTTTCTGTTGTTGTTCTCAAATATGCCTAGTGTCTCCAACCCAGAAACCTGTTTCACCATTTCAGCACACCTCTGTGTAAGGAAAGAACCAAATGAAGGAAAGAGAGGGGAGAGGTGTCCCAATAGTAACAGGTTTATTAGGGACAAACCTACGGAGGGGATCCAGTGGAGACTGAGACCTGTCTTCCAACTTCTGCTTATAGCCTGGGGTCATTATAGGGACTTGAGAGAGTGGGAGAAATTTTGCATTTAGGCTGTTGCTAGGGGGTTGTCAGGAAAGGATGCTTGGGGTCTCACCTCCATTGTTGAAGTGGTCATTTTTTCAGGCCGAACCAAGATGAGAGTATTGTCTGGGGGTTTAGTCGGAGTAACTGGGAGGTGACTCTTGTTCGAAGATGAAGGATATGTTTCAAAATGGCAATACCTGTGTCAAGTTCTCCCTAACATTCTGGACATCCAGAATGAGAGAGCGGCACCGGTTACTGCGAGTGACTTGGAGTTGTGGGAACCACCTAAGGCAGTGCTTCCTGTGCACACAAATCACATGGGATCTAGTGAAGAGGTAGGTGCTGATGCAGTAGCTCTGGCCTTGAGTCTGAGATCTGCTGTCTAGTAAGCTTTTTGCTGCTGGTCTCAGGTGAGATCACACTTGCAGCAGCAAGGACCCAAGACTTCTCTAACAGCTTTTCACCTGGCCCTCCTTACTTTCCATGAATTCTTCATCACTATCGTCACCCCAGTTCTAAAGCTTCTGGCTACTGCCTTCAGGATTCTTCGGTGTGTGGAGTTGGTTCTCATCGTTGCTGACTCAAGGCCCAGCTTTCTCAGGTTGATAGAGTCAGTTGCTACTGGCTTACCAGCTTACTAGCTTCCAAAATGTCACTGTCCCCTTCTTTCATTTTCCCTCTATCTTTTGGGGGTGGGGGACGTAATTCTTTCATTTTGTGGTGTGGTGGGGGTTGGTCAGGAAGAAGCAAAATTGTGTGTGTTCTGCCATATTAACCCTAACTCTAACCATCTGCTAAAGTATTTCCCTCAATTGGTTATATCTGTGTAAACAGAGTTTGTTTTGTAATTCGTAACTACTGTGGTATGCCTCTGGGTCTTTGCATACAGTGTTCTCTAATTCTCTCTTTCTCTTTTTTCTGCCTGCCAAATTCTTTGTTTTTTTTTAATTTTTATTTTCTTTGCAGTGTTGGGGATTGCTAGGCAAGCACTCTACTACCTGGCTGCACCCACAGCCCTATCTGACACAGTCTTCAAGACCCAGATCCAGGGCTGGCTTCTGTGAAGCCCCCTTTGTTTCAGAGTTGTTAAAGCTGTTGTGTTGTCATGATTCTTCCCGTAGCCAGCTGATTATACAATAATCCAGCTATGCAGTATTTTCCAAAGATTGTGAACTCCTCAGGGTAGGCTTGTGTCTTTGCATCTCAGTACCCAGTACATTTAAGAGCTTATGGATACCTAACAATTGAATTAATTTCTGTGCATGTCTATATTTTTCTTTTTTTAAATTTTCTGTTCTCTTTGTCTTTTCTTTCTGTTAAGAGGTTATTATATCACATGTTCAAGGCCAACCTGGGCAACTGAGCAAGACTCTATCTCAAAACAAAATAAAAAGTTTGTGGATGTAGGTCAGTAATGAGGCACTTGCCAACATGTGCAAGGGTCTCAGTTCAATCCTTCAATCCCCAGTCCTGGGCGGGGAGAAAAGTCAATGATTAGCATAAATATAAGTTCTCAATTTCTAAAAACTACCTTATTAAATTAGATTTAAATATTACATAGACATCCATTTTACATCTAAATATCAATAAAAGACAAAATTTCCCTTAGCCTTAATGAAGGCATAATTATTACCCCTGACTAAAGTGATCTATTGAAGGAGTTTGAATTTAAAATATTTAAATAAATTAAATGTAAATCTTTTTCAGTTTCAATGTTTGTTTTTTTTTTTAAGTCTACCAAGCTTCCAGGGCTCCTTTCAAATTTCTTGCCTATAAGACCTTTTTAGAGCAAATGAACTACCGTTAAAATTTAACCCAAACTTTGGATTGTGCAGAGGGGAGTGAGGGGAGGGGCAGGGGAATGGGGATGGGAAAGATGGTGGAATGAGTGGACATTATTACCCTATATACATGTAATGATTACACTTCTGGTCTGATTCTGCATCATGTTCAGCCACAGGAAGGAGAAGTTGTGCTCCATTTGTGTACAATGTGTCAAAATGCCTTCTACTGTCATGAATAACTAACTAGAACAAAAAAAAATGTAACCCAGAAATTGTTAATAACACCATAGTCTAGTCAGCATGTAATTTAAATAATGGAATTAATAAAAATGTACAATCACGTTCACCATTGCTAGCTTAGTGTGAATTTCAGACATCATGTCAGCTCTCTTAAAGTTTTGTAGACCAAATAATTTTTCATCACCTAACAAAACATAAAATGCCTTTCAAATTGAAAATCTAGTATCATTTGCATTATTTAAGAGCATGTTTAAGTAATATAATATTAGAGCTTTTACATTAAGCTACTACAAACATGCTATATTTTAGTTGATTCAATTGCAATTATACAGAACGTTGGCATTTTTACTTAAATTTACTTTTTACTATTATTCATTTAAAAATATTTTTCACTGCCAGGCGCTGTGGCACATGCTTGTAATTCTAGTCCCTCATGAGGCAAAGGCAGAAGGATTGTGAGTTCAAAGCCAGACTTAGCAACAGTGAGATCCTGTCTCTAAATAAAACACAAAATAAGGACTGGGGTTGTGGCTCAGTGGTAGAGTGCTTTCCTAGTATGCACGAGGCACTGGGTTCGATTCTCAGCACCACATAAATGTAAAATAAAGATATTGTGTCCACCTAAAACTTCAGAATAAATATTTTTAAAAATAAATAAATAAAAAATAAAATACAAAATAGGGCTGAGATGTATGTGGCTCAGTGGTTGAGTGCCCCTGAGATTAATCCTCAGTACCAAAAAATTTTATATATATATATATATATTTTTTTTTTTTTCTTCCACAGGCCTGGGCTGTAGCTTAGTGGTAGAGCGCTTGTCTAGCATGTGTGAGACTCTGGGTTCAATCCTCAGCATCACAGAAATAAAGCTATTGTGTCCATTTACAACTAAAAATAATTTTAAAAATATGTTTTAACAGGTAAAAAAAATAAGTGGATTATTATTTAAAAATGAGCTTCAGGGAATAACATGTTGGCATTCCATCATAAATATTCAAGGGTGATTTCAAAAATACATTTTAGTTTGTAATTCCCTAAAGGTCATTTCTTTTCTAAAATTTACTTTGCAATTCATGATTTTTCTCTGCATTTGTTAATAGCATAATCCAATGTATGTCCCCTTTATACCTGTTTCAGAAATTGTGAGTGACAAAATGAATGTAAATTGGGACGTTGATTCCCGCTAATCTTTTGGTCTTCATCTTCTTTGATAACCAGCTATTGATTTCTGACTTTTGAAGATGGATGAAGGTACAGAAATTTCAAGTGATGGAAATTCCTTGATCAAAGCAGTCCATCAGAGCCGACTTCGCCTCACAAGACTTTTGCTAGAAGGTGGTGCCTACATCAATGAGAGCAATGACCGCGGGGAAACGCCTTTAATGATTGCTTGTAAGACCAAACATGTGGATCACCAGAGTGTCAGTAAAGCCAAAATGGTGAAGTACCTGTTAGAAAACAGTGCCGATCCCAATATACAGGACAAATCTGGGAAAACTGCCTTGATGCACGCTTGCTTAGAAAAAGCTGGTCCAGAAGTTGTTTCTTTGCTCCTAAAGAGCGGAGCTGACCTCAGCTTGCAAGACCATTCTGGTTACTCAGCTCTTGTTTATGCAATAAATGCAGAAGACAGGGAGACCCTGAAAGTTCTCCTTAGTGCTTGCAAGGCAAAGGGGAAAGAGGTCATCATTATAACCACTGCAAAATCACCCTCTGGGAGGCACACTACCAAACAGTACCTAAACATGCCTCCTGCAGACATCGATGGGTGTCATTCCCCAGCCACCTGCACCACTCCTTCTGAGATAGACATCAAAACAGCCTCATCGCAACTTTCACATTTTTCTGAAAGTGAACTGACGCTTTTTGGCTTTAAAGACCGGGAGGCCTGTGGAAGCAGTGAGGATACCCGGGAACCAGGCTCCCCTGTGAGGAAGCCTGCAGTGTCCCCTAATGGGCCCAAGCTATCCCAGGGTCCAGCCTGGATCAAAAGTACCCCGTTATTAAAGCACCAGAACAGAGTGGCCTCCTTGCAAGAGGAGCTCCTGGATATTACACCAGAGGAAGAATTCTCCTCCAAAACCAATGGGCTGGCACTTTCTAAGCGATTCATCACAAGGCACCAAAGCATTGATGTAAAAGATACTGCGCATTTGCTCAGAACCTTTGATCAGGCTGGTTCGAGGAAGATGTCATATGATGAAATAAATTATCAGTCTCTGTTTCCAGATGGAAATCAGCCATGCGCTGAAATTCCTGTTGACCAGGACCCAGACCCTAACCAGACGATATTTACCTCCACCTTGAGAAGCATAGTTCAAAAAAGAAACTCAGGGGCGAATCACTACAGCTCTGATTCCCAGCTTTCCGAAGGCCTTATTCCACCAACTTTAGAAGATGGCAAAGCATTTACAGGAAAAAAGAAGATCCTCTCGCCATCTCCTTCACTGTTGTCAGGCTCCAAAGAATTGTCAGAGACTATCCCCCCAGGGCCCCTGAGCAGGAGAAATCATGCAGTTTTAGAAAGGCGGGGTTCTGGAGCTTTCCCTTTAGATCACAATATTATGCAGACCAGGCCTGGGTTTCTGCCACCCTTAAATGTAAATCCTCACCCTCCCATCTCAGATATCAATGTCAACAATAGGATTTGCAGCCTTCTTTCTTGTGGTCAAAAAGTGCTTATGCCAACAGTTCCTATTTTCCCTAAAGAATTAAAAAGTAAAAAAATGTTGTTAAGGAGACAGTCTTTGCAAACAGAACAAATTAAGCAATTGGTAAATTTTTAAGAGAAGGCTACAAAACACATTGTCTTCAGATGTCTGTGTCAGAGAAATACACACCTAGAAAAGAAAGCTTAAATGTCCATCCTTTTATGTCTTGTAATTGGTTAGCCCATTGTGGTTAGGTAGACTAAAATATTGTGTTTTGAATTAAGCACTGTGAGCATATGCATATTGTATAGCTTCTGCTAAGGGAATTCTCTCAAACAAAATGAAAGCTATTTTTCTCAAAGCTTCCAATATTTATCAGCCTTCATGTGGTCCAGGTTTTCCATTTAAACAAAAATGAGCAAAGAAAGGTCACAATATTTTGAAGATTTTAAAAAATTTTTTCAGAAATGTTTCTATTAGGAAACAATGTTTTCAAGTCATAATTATTTACCATTTCATGTCAACAAATAAGGTGGTGATTTTCCACAATGCAAAAATCATAAAAGAAAATGACAGCTCTAAAATGTTCTAACTTCAATCAACTCAAGCTACAAAGAAAGAAAAATCAAATTCTGAAAAAAAAAATGCTGACTGCAGGTAGGTTAAGAGTTAATTTAAAAATTTAAAAGGTCAAAACACTATAGTTAAAATAGACCACCCGTATTCCTGGTGTCAGCTAAATCAGTATCAATCTGGCAGGGTCAGGGATTTTACAAGCTACTAATAACCTATGCCAAGTTTTTTGTGTGCTTTTTATTTTGCTTTGGTTGTTTTTAAACAACCTTATATACAACTGCTGTCTTATGGTATTATTCTTGTACCACATCTTTTAATTCCTGTTATTTTTGGAAGTAGCATCTACAGGTTTCCAATAACAAGATAATACAGAATTCAAAAAGCATTCTTCCTAAATTACATCAAAATATACTTGTCTTCCAAAAAGAAAAAAAAAACAAGAAAAAAAAGGTTGACATTTATCACAAACAGAAAATAATGCTTGCTTCATTTTAAAAAAGAAAGGACAATTATTAGATTAGGTAAACTTAAAATTAAGAAAGCCAGTAGAAACTTAATGACAAAATGTGTTAAATATTTGGTCAATATTAAGCAATATCTTTTAATTTCAATATGCAGTTATTAGACATTCATATAATAAAGATACATAAGGATAACCTCAGTGTGACATTCTAATCACGTAGTATTTTAGGACCTGTGCATAACTTCTAAAAAGATAAATGCTATTATAAAATATTTAAAAATGATTACATTATCTACATAACTTTAAAGTATGGTGTTTATACAAAGATTACTTACTTCTTTCTAGCAATTCTAAAACAGAATAAACCAAACTATACAAAACCTGAGTGTACTAACCAGAATATTGTCATATACAATATTATTTCTTTGCATTCTGTAGTGGGGGAGATCTTAACAATAGGCATGATGCTCTTCTTGGTAATTTGACAAAAGCAAGTTGTAATGTATATAGTGATTATTTATGTCTCGTGGCTTTTATTTTAAAAAGTAATGGGAGGTTTTTCATTTGATGTTTTGAAAAAATTAATATTCATCACATTAGAAATATTTTTTTATTCAGAATTTAAAATTGCACCAGAGGTTCTTAAGTAGGTAAATGTTTTTTGTGAGTTAATGTCAAGAAAAATGCTTGTGTTCAAGTTGTAAGGATACAGTTTAAATGAATATGTAAATAGATTAGTTCATAAACAAAATGGTATCAATAAAAATTTAAAATATCATTTTGATTATTGCTGATGTTTATTTATTTCTTAAATACTAATAATAAATATTTCTACAAATTTCAATGGAAACAGCCACATATGTTACTTTGAAGAAATACAAAATCAAGAAAAACCTGATATTCTCATTCCAACATGACAAAATTTTTATGGGATTAAAAATTTGGGGCCATATTTGGAAGAATTTTTCACCTGCTAGCCATCTTCAGAACATTGTAGGTGCTGAGATTTTTGGAGTCCAATTGTAAAGTGATCCCATGGGACTTTTCACTCCATTAAGTGGAATATATACTGTGGGTACTAATGTGCAGATATTTGCAGTGTGTACGTGTGTGTGTGTGTGTGTGTGTGTGTGTGTATGTGTGTGTGTAAGATCTATTTTAAATTATATTTTTAACTTTATGTTAGTATGATTTCATGTGAAATTCTGATGGTACTTCATTAACTAGTTTTACAGGTACCATTTTCAGTCCCTTGGGACTGGTACTTCCAAGAATGTAGCTGACACTAATGGTAAGAATTGTTCAGTAGAGGATATCGGGCAGTCTCAGTTACTGAGACAAGTGTTGACAATGTGCATCCAATTTGATTCCCATATGGCTTACTTGAGAGAGAGAGAATGAACTAGTGAGGGTGATGAGAAGTATATTCCTAAGATTTTTAAAATTTTTTTATTTCCTGATGCTTTGACATCCTAGGGTCTTGTTGATACTCTTACCTGAATAATAATAAAACTTATTTTTTTAATGGGTCTTGCTGTGTGTTACCCAGGCTGACTTCAAACTCCTGGGCTCAAGCAATACTCCTATCTCAGCCTCCCAAATAGCTGGAACTATAGGCACATCGCTGTGCCCAACTCAAAACCTACGTTATTAAAACAAGAAGGGTCTAGCCCAATGAGAAGTCATAATTCTTAATAGATTAACATTTGAGTTTATATAGCCTTCTTTGGTGCCAGAACTCCTTATATTGTATACCTTCTTTGAATGTCTATAGTATCTTCCTTTCTTTCTTTCTTTCTTTTTTTTTTTTTTAGTTGTAGATGGATACAATATCTTTATTTATTTATTTCAATGTGGTGCTAAGGATTGAACCCAGTGCCTCACATGTGCTGAGCAAACACTCACTGGAGCTACAACCCCAGCCCATTTCTACAGTTTGTCTGTTTGTTTTGTTGTTTTTTGCAGTACTAGAAATAGAACCCAAAGGTGTTCTACCACTCAGCTATATTCTCAATCTTTTTTTTTTTTCAAGTTTTGAGACAGGGTCTCACTAAATTGCCAAGGCTAGCTTATGATCTCCTGCCTCAGCCTCCCGAGTTGCTAGGATTACAAACATGTGCCTCGGACAGAATGTCTTCAATTCTTAAAAGGTAGGAAACAAACAAACAAACTGGAAAGAATAGTTAATGTTGCAATTAACAACATTAACAAAAAAAATTTTAAAGAACCTTAATTGGTAGAACACTGGAACAAAACCAATAGCCTAAAAGCTTAACAGTCAAGGATCTCATATGTTTAGGTTTTGAAAATCAGTTGCATAAGATTAAGATGATCGACAATTAATGAGGGAAAAATATGACACTTATTTAACTCCTAGTTTAATATAATTCAAGTATGTTGGGATTGCCAACAGGGATAAGACTATGTTATTAAAAGATTAATCAGTGCCTTCTACTGATTCTGCACTCATAGGTCATATCTGAAACAGTGGTTTTAATTCTAGATACCAAATCTTAAACCAAAGTATATACATAAGAAAATGAAAAAGATGGTAAAGGCACTGTTTTGTTTTGTTTTGTTTTGTTTAGTACTAGACATTTAATCCAGGGCACTTTACAACTGAGGTTACTATAGAGCCACCTTCCCAGCTATATATATATATATATATATATATATATATATATATATATAGAGAGAGAGAGAGAGAGAGAGAGAGAGAGAGAGAGAATCACTAAGTTATTTAGGGACACCTTAAAGGCTGACCTTGAGCTTCTGCTCCTCCTGTCTCAGCCTCTGAAGTTGCTGGGATCATAGGTGTGCACCATCACCTACCCTGAAAATGTTTTAAATAGGTTGAATAATTTTTTTTTTATTGGTTGTTCACAACATTACAAAGCTCATGACATATCATATTTCATACATTAGATTGAAGTGGGTTATGAACTCCCAATTTTACCCCAAATGCAGATTGCAGAATCACGTCGGTTACACATCCACAATTTTACATAATGCCCAATTAGTAATTGTTGTATTCTGCTACTTTTCCTATTAGGTTGAATAATTAGTGTTGTTTAGCCTATAGATAAAAGGACTCAGTTGAAATGAGCAAGTTGGCCTACAATACTCTAAGGACTGATGATTGACTTAGTCCAGAATCCTCCAGATAAAAACAAACTAGGACCAGAAAATGAAGTTAGAGAAACATTTCAGTTCCCTTGTAGCTACCAAAAACTCTCTTTCTATGGAAAACCCTGTTCTAGAAAGATGTGAACTGCCATTTCTGGAAATAAGCAGAGAGGATGTTGATCAGACATTTGACAAAAGAGATTCTATAAAGTCCTTTCAACCAGAAGGTTCTTTGAGATAGCCTTTTCTTATTAATAGCATTATGTAAAGTTGGGACAAGTTGAAAACTAATTGTCAAAAATAGATTTGGGGATTTCAATCACCACAAGACTTTTTAGCCATATTTTTGTGTTTATTAAGTGTTGATTATAGTGGCACAAATTTTGATTGCCAGGCAAAATATTTCAATTCAAAGGGGCTTCCTGTTAATTTGAAAAGAAATTTCCTTTGGCATCCAAGGGAAAAACACTTCCACCAAAGGACATAACGATACTTCTTCCACTACTCACTCTGGATTCCTTTCAAAAAGGGGTCATAGTGTGAGTTGGAGTGATTCTCAGAACTACAAAATCAGAGATAGAAGGAATGTGGATGGAATCTGAGGCACACACAGGGGCACCCTTCTGTTATCATGTCCTGTGGTAAACATGAACCATCACAACCCCATTAACACCATCCTCAAGTCCTCAGAACCCGCAGGGTTGGGGCACACCACCACAAACTTTTTCAACTATCAGTCCCTGCACAAAACTGTCAGCAGCAGAAGAAGTCCACCTCTGTCTGGGGAAGTCATGGAAGAATCCTTGAAGGAGCCCCAGCTTGGAAGCAGAGCTCAACAGGTTCTGTGAAGAGCACAAGCCCTCTACTCTAACACAGAGGTTGGTTGGTTTGCTGTTTCTTTTTTATTTTTTACTGTATGGGGACTGTATGGGCTTCATGCATGCTAGGCAAGTCTACCACTGAGCTACACCTACACATTGAAAGCATTTGTTGTTGTTGTTTTAATTGGCCCTTGAATTGACAAAAGTAGCAACAGACTTTCACAAACAAAATTTCAATTAAATTTCCCAAACTGTTATTCTTTCATTCCACAGAAGGGATTAAGAAGAAAGGGACAATGACTAGCCTTATTAAAGCTTTTGCAGCACCAGTCAGACGGATCCAGGACAGTTGAGTCACCAGGTGAGTCCGACTGGTACTTGTAGCAAGACAGGAACATAAGCAACCTCCTTAAGAGGACAGGAGGCTGGGAGCCCTTCTCGCCTGCCTGCTTTCTTTCCCTCCAATCATGGGACCATGTGGGTAGCTTTATTAAGATTACTGTGTTAATCAACTTTTCAGTGCTATGACCAAAAGACCTGACAAGAACAACTTAGAAGACGAAAAACTTATTTTGGTTCATAGTTTAGAGGTTCAGTCCATGGTCAGATGATTCCATTGCTCTGGGCCCAAGATGAGGCAGAACATCAAGGTGAAAGGGCATGGTGCAGGAAAGCTGCCCAGTTTATGACAGCCAGGAAGCGGAGACAGCTTTAAAGTACAAGAAGCCAGACATAATATAGTCCCCAAGTCCATGCCCCCATGACCTACTTCCTCGGCCATGCCCTATCAGCCTACAGTATCACCTATTAATCCATTCAAATCATTAATTCATCAAATGGATCAATCACTAAATTAATCTAATAATGTCACCTCTGAATGTCCCTGCATCTACTCATCCATGAGCTTTGGGGGATACCTCATGTCCAAACCGCAATAATTATGAAATAATTTAAATATGTAGTAAAGTAAAAATTACTTAGGTGGGGAGAAGTATATACACAGTGGGGAGAGCAGGGAAGATGGTATTTAAAAACTGATAGGATTAATTTTTTTAGAAAAATCTTTCTTAAAATGGAAGATAAGTTCAGAATCAGGCAAATGGAGTTTTCATTCCCCCTCTCTCCAAAGTTGGTATGAAGTAGAAAAATCAGTGAGCTACTGAGAAATAAAGCCACACCCTGGCCTCTTTTCTATTTGGGTCAGTGGCATCACCTGATCTTCTGACATCCAACCTAAAAAACGCTAGACCCCTCCCTCTCCCCCATACTCATTTGACTAGTTTTAAACTTTGTAGAATTCTTCCTTTTTAGCCTTTCCTCTATTTGTTGAGCTTCTCCATCCCCCTCTGCTTCCATCATAATTCTGTCCTTCATCTTCTCTCACTTTGAGAATCCTGAGTCTCCTAATTTGTCTCTCTCCTCCTCTGTCACTCTGATCACTTTTCTAACACTCAAAATTGATTACAACCTTTCTCTACTTAAAAGGTGCAGGGCCCGGCTTGGGGGGAATGGGGGGGATGGGGTTGTGGCTCAGCAGAACGTTCACCTAGCATGTGTGAGGCCCTGGGTTCAATCCTCAGCACCACATAAAAATAAATAAAGGTATTGTGTCCAACTACCACTAAAAAATAAATATTTAAAAAAAGGTGCAATGCCTCCCACTGCCTAAGACAAAAGATACAAAGTTTAGTACAGAAAAGGAATGCAGGCCCTGCCTCAGAGTCTAGTATCCCACGGGTAATTTTTAAAAATGTCTATGTCAGATCAGTATCTTCCCCACTGGCTGGTGTGCCCCCTCCGACTGCAAGGCCCTACCTGTGAGTGAACCCAATTCATCTTTCAACACACAGCCCAAGTGTGCCCTCCCTGCTGTCTCCTTCAGGCTCTCACCACACCCAGATCTATCCAGGAGTTTTAGCAAGTATGCAACTCATCATTCCCCGCTCCCGCTCTCCCTCGCTCTCGTCTCTCCCTATTAGAACATAAGCTCCTTAGGGTAGGAACCTCAGCACATCAGACAGAGAGATTTGATGCCTGTTTCCTTCCTTCCTCAGAGTTCCTACTGAGCTGGGAGGATTCATGGGATTCTCATTAAAAAAATAAAACAGGTGACTGGTGCCCAGACCAAAGGATGATGGGTATAAAGAGGGGAGAGAAGTAATTACAGCAAGTAGAAGGCTGACATTGATTGGGCCACTGGAACACTATACCCTGAGCTCCTGCTGCTGAGGTCCCCAGAGCTCCCTAGGATCCCTCCCTACTACTTGAAGACCTCATTATCAGCTGTTCTTGGCTCCACTTATTCATTATCCTCTCATTTTCTATAGAAAGAATTTCTTTACACTACTGTCATTTTTCTTGCATTGATTCATGACTGTATGACTATAAGTAGGTTATAAGCTCCTACAAGGTAGACTTACATCTTAGTTAATGAAGTTAGATAGCATTTTTCTATATATTCACTAGATATCCAATTAAATATGTGTGTGGTGTGTGTGCAAACAACCAAAATCTTAGCAAATAAGCAAACTGTTCCAAATTACTTTTAATAATTTCCCACTGGATAAATTAGTACATATTTGAATAATTAGCAATTCTATCACTCTTACAGGGCCAAAATCAACTGTGCTTTTCTTTAATTTTTTATTAGTTCATTATATTCATACATAACAGTGGAATTCATTTTGACATATTCATAAATGCATATAACATCATTTGTTCTATTTTAATACCTTGCTCACTCACCCCCTCCCCTGATTCCCTTTCTCTGCTCTCTGGTCTTCCTTCTATTATTCATTATTTTTAAATTGGTGTGTAATAGTTCTACAAAATTAATTGATATACTCATATATGCTCTTATGGTTTAGATATTTTAGATGTTCCCCAAAAGCTCACATATGAGACAATGCAAAATGATTCAGTTATGAGAGTCTTATCCTAATTAGTGCATTAGTACCTAGTAGGGATTAACTGGGTGGTGAATGTCAGCCGGAGGAGGTGGGTCATTGAGGGCGTGACTTTGGGGTATATATTCTGTCCCTGAAGAGTGGAGCTCCCTCTGTTTCCTGATGTCATGTCCCTAGCTGCTTTCCTCCCCTATACTTTTCCACCATGATATTCTGCCTCACCTCGGGTTCCAAATAAAAAAAGTCGGCAGGCTATAGTCTAAGACTTATGAAACTGTGAGTCCTAAAGTAGACTTTTTCTCCTCTAATTATTCTTGTCAGGTCTTTTGGTCACATCAGGGAAATAACTGACTGAAATCATGCACATAGCATAAGTTAGTCATTCTGAATTTTTGAACAACTGAATGAATCTCTTATCAGAGTTAGGGTTAGGGTTGCTCTGCCAGTCTTCGGCAATAGCATTCAGAGGCTTTGGGATCTCAATACGTTAGACTGGAGAACTAGAGAAGGGACAAATAGTTAATACTTAACCATTTACCTATTTTTGTGTTTGAACTTCTTTCCAAAATTTTTCTATAAATATAAATACATACAATTTTACATAAATAGTATGATACCATAATGTTATTTTACAACCTGCCAAGATAGATTATAACATCTTTCCACATGAAATTCATATAATTTACATACAGTAAAATGTACAGTTCAATAATTTTTTGACTACATACACATTGAAATAACCACAAGAACAAGATACAGAACATTTTCATCAACCCCCAAACATTCCCATATGCCTCATCTTAGAAAATAACCTACCCATGCCCATGGGTAACCACTGTTCTGACTTCTATCCCAATATACTGGTTTGGGCTCTTCTTGAACTTCATATAAATGGATGCTTATACTATGTGGCTCATGTAAACTGTTCCTTTTGCATGTTTTTAATATTTACCCTTTTTGTTTTACGTATCAGTAGTTCAAACATTTTTAGTGATTTTGCCATTTAGCAATCTTCTAATTGATGGAAAGTTGGTTGTTTCTAGTTTATTTTTGGCTAAGAATATAGTTGTTATGAACATTCATTTAAAAAAATTTTTTTAGTTGTAGATTGACACAATATTTTTATGTGGTGCTGAGGACAGAACCCAATGTCTCACATGTGCAAGGCAAGCACTGTACCATTGAGGTAGAGCCCCAACCCCATGAAAATTCTTGTAGAGATATTTTTATGCACACATATTAGCTCTTTCCTCTTGAATTTATGCTACAGTGAGAATGGCTGGGCCCTGGGTATAGATACTGTCTTTATAAGAAGCTGCCAAACTGCTTTCCTTTCTTTCCTACAATGCACC
Source organism: Urocitellus parryii (assembly GCF_045843805.1). Lineage (NCBI taxonomy): Eukaryota > Metazoa > Chordata > Mammalia > Rodentia > Sciuridae > Urocitellus > Urocitellus parryii. The sequence goes on along the minus strand of NC_135531.1, from coordinate 64,141,784 downwards.
ATTGGTCCTCATTAACATTCTTAGCCTTTCTGCAAGGCAGGGTGTCACATGCCTATAATCCCAGCAGCTCCCTAGGCTGAGGCGGGAGGATAGCAAGTTCAAAGCCAGCCTCAGCAACGTGATGAGGCCATCAGCAACTTTGAGAGACCCCATCTCAAAATAAAATAATAATAAAAGGTGGCTGGGGATGTGGCTCAGTGGTCAATGCCCTGGGTTCAATCTCTGGTACAAAAAAAAAAAATTAGCCCTTCTCGTTGGTATATATTGGTATTCCATTGTGGTTTAAATTTGCCTTTACTGGATGAATAATGCGATTGTGAACCTTTTCATATTCTTTTGGCCATTTGACTATCTTCTTTTGTGAAGCATCTTTTCAAGTCTTTTCTCATTTCTAATTAGTTTTTTTGGCTTTTTCTTATGAGTTTACAGGAATTTTTCATATATTTTAAATATAAGCCCTGTCAGGTATGTGTCAATGATGGTTTTTTGATGAGAAGTTTTAAAATTTAATAAAGTTCATTTATCATTTTTTTCTTTTCTGGTTAGTGCTTTCTGGTTATTAAAAACAAAAGCAAAAAAAAATCATTTGCCTACTCCAAAGTCACAAAAATATTCTTATTCTCTTTTAAATGCTTTATAGTTCTAGCTTTCACATTTAGGCCTAAGATCTCAAATTACTCATGTATGGTGTGAAGTAGGGATTCAAGGTTATTTTTCCCATATGGATAGTCATTCAAAATTTACTTTAACAGAATACATTTTATAACTCCCTTGGGTGTTTTTTGTTCCTAAGAACACCTTTACATCTTAATCTAAGTGCCATTCTGCTTATAGATTTCTCAATATAAAGGAATTATAATATTAATATTTAAAAATATTATCAAGGGTAAGATAATCAAGTAGCAATTCCTTCTGGACAAATAAATTTTATTTCAAATTTCATCAAAATGCAGTTTATTTATTAAGTCAAGTCTTTGTACAAAAGTAATTAATGTATGTCATTGTAGAAAACAAAATTTTTACTGTAATTAAAAAAATTTTATTACAATTGTAAAAATTTTAATATGAAATTGCACCTTTCACTTTTGGCAAACAACCACAGAAATGAAATTTTAGGTATTATATGACAAATAGCACTGTGCTCAACTAGAGATGAATATTAAAGTAGCAATACTATAACTATTTAAGTATATGTCTACAGTGTTTTGTGTTGTATCTTTTAGAACCATCTATCTATAATGTACATAATCATAAGTTGTCTTTGTTTAAAGAAACTATCTGTAGGGCATTAACTGTGTGATAGGCATTGAGTTAGATGTCTGTGTAATGTGAGTCTCACTTAATCCTCACAACTTTCTGAGAGAATGCTCAATTTACTCTCCACTTTATGGATGAGGAAAGTGAGAGTTGATGTCATTAAAATTTCCCAAAGTCTGTGGCTAGTAAAGGACAAAAATGGGGCTGTAAAGAAAATCTGTCTGCATTCAAAACCAAAACTCTTTTTTTCTCTCTAGAAAACTAATTGATTTTCTGGGAGAAAAAAAATAATTGATTAACAAAAGGCAAATTATACCTTAGGGCATTCTCTGGTAAATCAAATTTTACTAAATCAAAGAAGCAACATATTTTTCTGAATGCCTTGCTCAGGACCATGCCAGGCAGAGCAAAGGATACAGATGTATGTACCCTTACTGTGAAGAAATTTACAATCTAGCTTGGAAAACATTTGGTAAATTATTATTATACTAAGCCCACTGAAGTCTCTTCTTATCAAATCTTTTATATAAATGAAGCATTACAAGGACATATGTCTAACAGAGTAAGCATATAATAAGCACTTTTTGATTAGAAAAACTGAGCACAAGCCTATAATCATGATACGGCAATTAATTCAGACGAAAGCAGAGGATTACGAAACCAAAACAGAAAATAATTTAGAAGATGTTCTTCTTAGAGAGTAAATTTGATTCCAATGGCCTGTTTAAATTCATGGTTTTGTGGTTCCAAAATGTCATAGAAAACTTGACTTTTATTAAAATGGTCTCGAATATAAAGTAAATCTTCAATGGAATAGTTATCATTTTTTCCAGCCCAAATTGTCAGACTGTACCTGTATTAAAATAAAACAACTATATTGTTAAAATGAAAATAAGAAACATAAATGAGCAATTCCCATAAGCCTAAAAATATTCCCATTTGTCTCTGAATCAAAAGCACACAGATGAAAAAATTAATTAGCAATGGTGTAATTAATATTTTTCTATTTCATTCCTTCATCAACATCAAAGAGACTAAAGACAAAAAAATTCACACTGATGTTGTCTAAATTATATCACCTCTCTATGTGAATTAAATGGCTTTGGAAACTCACACTGATGGTAATGAAAATGGGTCTAATTTGGGGAAAAGGAACTGAAGAGACTGTGTTGCTAATCAAGGAATCCATCCCCCCACATACAAATTCCAGCTATAACCTGGTCAGAGTGCAAAGCACAACTGGAAAAGAGCATAAATGTTACTGTCATTCCCAACACTCATAATCACCATAGTCAACCCATTCACTATCCCTTTTGGGGGTTTGTGTGAGATGTGAGAATGCCAAGAGATGTCATTAAGAATAACAGAACACTGGGCTGGGATTGTGGCTCAGCAGTAGAGCGCTAGTCTAGCACAGGCAGGACTCAGGTTCGAACCTCAGCACCACATAAAAATAAAGGCATTGTGTTGTGTCCATCTACACCTAAAAAATAAATGTTTTTTTTTTTTTTTTTAAAAAAAAAAAAAGAATAACAGAACAGTGGCTGGGGTCCTGGCTCAGTGGTAAAGCACTCGCCTAGTACATAAGGGGCCTTGGGTTTGATCCTCAACACCACATATAAATAATAAAATAAAGGTTTTGTGTCCACCTACAAGTAAAAGCATATTTTAAAAAACAATAACAGAATAAGTTTATATCACCTTCTGAGGAGTTAAAAAACAACACATGCAAATTTGTATGGATATATGAATATACTCAGAATCTAAATGTTATTTACACTCCACATTTTCATTTCTTCCAGTGATAATACCACTATTGCATTAGAGTCTAGGGAAATGCAAAGCTGTTAAGCTCATATTTATTTTCTCATAAACATGTCAGAATTAAGGGAAAAATCTTTAAAGCATTTCTTCTACTAATGATAAGAAATAACTGCCTGAGGCATCTGGTCTTAAATTGACACATTCCAGCCCTTAAGAATAGTAACATCATTTTGTAAATATAATAACAAAAGAAAGTACTTTGGATTTTGTTGCATAGCAGCATCATATAACAAATCAAAAAGAATTTTAAACTACATCAAAGAACTCAAAATAGAAAAAATGAAAATTCGTTTTGAAACCTGTATTATTATTATTTATTTTTTTGGCTAAAATGGAATCTACTAATTTATGGGCACCATGGTGACAAACCTTATAAAAAGACACAGATATGATCATTTAGGTTAAAAGAAGAGCTTTCCAGTGTTATTTTTCGTCATTTAATATTCCTCTATTGTATTTAAACTGAAATGGGAGAAATAAAATTGCTGAATATTAAATTGTACTCATTTGAATAAAGTTATAGGCTTCATTTATTAAACCTTTTTTATTGTGAAAAAACATGCATGGTACATAAAACATAAATGTAGATTTTAACAAATCATTATAAAATGAATGCCACTGTAGCCAAAATAAAAAGCAAGAAATGGCACAGGGCCATCACCTAAGAAGGCACCTGTGCATCCCTGCTCCATCTCAGCCTCCTCTCCCTGCATCGCTCCTCTTCTACTTTTCCTCCTTCTCCCACTTTGAGAAGCAAAGTGTATAAAGTAGGTCTCTTGTTTTAAAATGAGGGGGAAATAAGAATAAATTCATATTTTACTCTGATGTGCATGAAGAGAATAATAACTATGGTTAACAAGAAGCTAACAACGATGGTTAGCGAGATTGGGCAGGAGGACTAGGTAGATGGAGAGAGGATTTTCATAGTGTAACCATTTGTTTATTTGGTTTTTGAACCCATGCATTACATATTTAAATAATTATATTAAAAATAATTCTGAAAGACAACAAAAAGGCACAAAAGAAACAGCATGTAATTGTGTGAAAGAAGCTAGTAGTTTTACTCAATATCAATTTTCCTTTTTATATCCACAGTACTAGATGACTTAACTAGTGAATTCTACCAGATGTTTTAGGAAGAATTAACATCAATTCTTCTCAAATCCTTACCAGAAAATTAAAGAGGAAAGAATACTTCCAAATTCATTTTAGGAGGCCAACATTACCCTAATATCAAAGCTAGAAAATGATACTACAAGAAAAGAATATTACAGGCTGATAACCTAAAGAATATGAATGAAAAATTCTCAAAAAAATATAGGCAGACTGAATCCAACAGCACTTTCAAACCATCATATATCACAATCATCTTTATCCCTGTGATGCAAGACAGTTTAAAACATGTCACTCAATAAATGTGGCATGGCACATTAATAGAATGAATGATAATAATCATATAATTGTTCCAATAGGTGTAGAAAAAATATCTAACAAAATTTAAAATCCTTTCATGATTAAAACTCAACAAGTTAGGTGTACAGAAGGAAAATTCCTAAACATAATAAAGCCCATATATGATATGCACATAACTAACATCATACTCAATAGTGAAAAGCTAAAAGTATTTCCTCTAAGAATAAGAACAAGACAAGGATGCCCATTTTCACCAGTTCTCAACATACTACTGGAAGTCCTAATCAAATCTATTATGGAAAAAAGAAGAAGGAGAAGGAGAAGAAAAGGAGAAGGAGGAGGAGGGGAAGGGGAAGGGGGAGGGGAGGGAGGAGGGGGAGGGGAGGGAGAGTGGTAGGGGGAGGGGGAGGGGAGGGGGAGGAAATTAAAAATTCACCAAATTGGAAAAGAAGAAATAAAATTGTGTTTTCAGATGAAATTATCTTATACATATAAAATGTTAAAAGATGCTGGGAACAGTGGCACAAGCCTGTAATCCCAGCAGCTCAGGAGGCTGAAGTAGGAAGACAGTCAGTTCAAACCCAGCCCCAGCAAAAGCAAGGCGCTAAGCAATTCAGTGAGACCCTGTCTCTAAATAAAATACAAAATACAGCTGGAATGTGGCTCAGTGGTCGAGTGCCCCTGAGTTCAATCCCCAGTACCCACCTCAAATCCCTAAAAGACTCCCAAAAAAAGCTGATAGAAGTAATAAATTCAATAAAGTTATAGGATATAAAAATCAACATATAAAAATCAGTTGCATTTATTTACTTATTATTATTATTATTATTATTATTTTAGTTGTAGTTGGACACAATACCTTTATTTCATTTATTTATTTTTATGTGGTGCTGAGGATCGAACCCAGGGTCTCACATGCATGAGAGGTGCACTCGACAGCTCCGCTGAGCCACAACCCCAGCCCTCACTTGCATTTCTATATACCAACAACACACTGGCCAAAAAATAAATTAAAAGAGACATTCTGATTACAAGAGTATCAACAAGAATAAATTACTTAAGAATAAATTTAACAAAAGAGGTGAAATATCTGTAGACCAAAACCTACAAAGCATTAATGAATGATATTAAAGATGGCACAAATAAATAGAAAGATAACTTGTATTCAGGGATTGGAAGAATTAATATTGTTAAAATGTCTATACTACTCAAAGCAGCCAATAAAATCCCTATCAAAATACCAATGGCATTTTTCATAAGAACAGATCAATCCTAAAATTCATGTGGAACCATGGAAGATTCAAATAGTCAAAGCAATCTTGAGCAAAAAGAATAAAATTGGAGGCACCTGACTCCTAATTTAAAATGACATTAAAATTACTTGAATATGAATGAAAAATCCTCAAAAATGCAGGCAGACTCCTAAAATTACATTATAAAAATTACAAAAAAATTTTAAATTACATTACAAAAAAATCTACAGTAATCAAAATAGTACAGCATTAGCATAAAAACAGAGACACACACATCAATGGAACAGAACCAAGCCCAGAAATAAATCCACAGATTTACAGTAAACTGATCTTCAACAAAGTCTATAAAGTATGAATATAGACATTATCTGGTTACAAGACAATGAAGCTGGAAATTAACAAAATGAAAAAATTGTACCACTGAGGTGCCTAAAAAATTTCCTTCTAAATACCTTTGAGACAAAAGAGAAAAAGTTACAACTACAGATTATTTATAAATGAATAAGATGAAAAGCTACGTAACAGTGATAGGATACAGCTAAAGAAATGGAGGGGAAAAAACAGTCTTAAATGCTTATGTTGATAAATATAAATAATGACTATAAATATATTATCAAATATAAAAATGAATATAAGTAAGCTAAGAATCCAAAGGAAGAAAAGAAACTACAGAAAGTAGAATCTCTATTAATAAAGATAAAAAGCAGAAAATAATAAGTCAGAAGCCATAAAAATAAATAAATCCAAAAGTTGATTCTTAAAAACAAAATAAACTGGGGCTGGGGTTGTGGCTCAGAGGTAGAGCTTTTGCATACCATGTGTAAGGCACCAGGTTCGATCCTCAGCACCACATAAAAATAAAATAAATATACTGTGTCCACCTATAACTAAAGACTAAATCTTAAAAAAATAAAAATAAACTAAAAAAGAAAAAAATTTCACATAATCCAATCAAGACACTAGTGGAAAAGCTCAAATAAACAAATTAAGGGAATTATCTTAAAGACTTAGAAGTGGAGAGTAATAAACTGTATTTCAGTCAACCATATCTAAACAAATTTGAAAACCTGGATGAAACGAACAATTTTCTAGGAAAATATAATTTGTGAAAATTGGTTTCCAAAGAGATAGAAAACAGAAAAAAATCATTTACCAAGAAGAAAATAGACTCGGGCCTGGTGGAACATGCCTGTAATCCCAGTTACTTAGAAGACTGAGGCAGGAGGATTACAAATTTAAGGCTAGACTAGGTAATTCAGTAAGAACCTGTTTCAAAAAGTTAGAAAGGGCTGGGGATACAGCTCAGTGTTTAGCATGCCCAAGGCCCTGGGTTCAATCCCCAGTACCACAAAGGGGGTTAAAATAGAAAAGTCATTTAGTTAAGCTTTCCCCAAACCATTTTACTATTGAATTTACCAAAACAAAGGTTCAGGCCATTTCATTATTATTTTAATACATCCAAAAGGAAAGATCCCTTGTTTATTTATGAAATGTGCGTGACACACATGCCTAAAACTGAGAAAGGAAAAAAAAATTACAGTCTAAGCTCACTTCCTAATGCAGAAATTCTAATTACAATATTAGCAATTAAATTGAGTAGCAAGTTAAAAGACTGACATATCATAATAAAGTGTTGAATGCAAGGATGGTTAAATACTATGAAATATCAAGATAATTTATCTTATTAATAGATACAGAGAAAACATTAGTATTTTTATACAAATTGGAAAGGTATTTAGTAAAATTCAATTATCCATAAGAATACAGATATTTCTTTAGACTGTTATCACTAGAAACTACTAAAAACTTTTACATTAAAGGTAGAGAGATGTATATGTTTACTAGCAATACTATTATTCAATACTTTTCTAGAATTCTCAATCTTGACACTATTGCCTTCTGTGTGGGGCTGTCCTGTGTAATACAGGGTATTTAGAGAAGTGTTGCTGGCCTCTGTCACTAAAAGACAAAGGAATCCCTGCCCCTGCAACACACACACAAGATCTGACAACTGAAAATGGTCCTCAGGCATTGTCTTCTGGAGAACTAAAATGCCCATAGTGACAATCTCTGTTATAGAGGTACTAAGCAACATACCTAGAAAAGAAAAAGAAATTTTTAGAGGTATAAAGGTTGAAAGGGAACAAATAAAATTAATATGATGGAAAAGAATGTAATTTTTTGTTTAGAAATTAAAAAAAATAATCTGAAAGACTTTTAAAAATGAATAAGAGAATTTAGTATATATATATATTAGGTCACAGTGTAAATTTACAGAAATCAATAACACACACACACACACACACACACACACATGCATACTATATATATAAAAAAACAACCAGTACAAGATAAAATGGTAGCAAAGAACCTATTTAAAATAGCAACTTAACATAAAATACTAAGTAGGAAAAAAAACTTCATAAACAATGTAAAATATTGAAGTAGAGAAAAGCTTAAGTGCTTTTGAGAAATACAAAAAAGGAACTGTACAAATGTATGTTTAATATGTCTTTAGGAAGACTTAACATCATAAACCTTCAATTCTCTTGATGTTAATTCAAATTATTCTTCAAAAAAAAAATAACAGGGTTTTTCACTTTTCAACCAATAGGCTGATTCTAAATCTCTAGTAGAAGAGGAAAGCAAGCAAAAATAAGCAGTGTGTTTTTTGGTTTTGTTTTATTTTGTTTTGTTTAGTTTTTTTTTGGTACTGAGGATTGAACCCAGGGGAGCTTAACCACTGAGCCACATTCCCAGCCCTTTTTTTTTTTTTTAATGTAATTTCTTTAGAGACAGGGTCTCACTAAGTTACTTAGAGCCTCCCTAAGTTTCTGACACTGACTTTGAACTTACGATCTTCCTGCTTCAGCCTTCCAAGCCACTAGGACTATAGGCATACACCACTGCATCCCGCTGCTAGTGTGTTGTTTAGAGCACAGGTTAAGCTGTTTTAACACGGAAATTTCAAAATACAGTGACTCAGACATGACAGACTTTGTATTTCTCTCCCAAATTGTCCAACGGCAGGAATGAGGACTCAGGTAGCTGGGGGTCTCTGTTTCCATGGACATCTAGAGCTCAGGTTATACTCTACTCTATCTTCTTTCTCTACTAACTCCAAGAGTGTTCTCATGCACGAAAGTGAAGGCTGCCATTTACCATCTTATTCACATCCTAACCCACAAATGTTGAAAGAAAAAGGAAAAAAAAATGTTGTGAACAGATATGATGTTTGCTGGCCAAAATGTGGTCCCATAAGCACACCTAGTAAGTTGAGATCAGAAAAAAGACTCTGGCTAGATGGCCAAGATTCTAATAAAATCTTATATGGGTCTCAATTGCTTCTGGAACATTTACAAGTAATCAGAAATTCAGAGAGGTTTTTATTCTTTCTGCCTTCTGGTTTGCTGATAATTCAGCATGTGAGATTTTGTTGATATTATTGTCATTCTCTTTGTGTTTTTGATATTTTCTAGGAAAAGGTGTAAGACTGGGAATTAAACCTCTGCCATGATCCTGCTTGAACTATAAGTCCCCATTATACACATAAAATAATATGAATAGTCTAAGAGTCAAAAGAAGTTGAAGGGCTGAAGTTGTGGCTCAGTGGTAGAGCACTTGCCTAACGTATATAAATGGCCTCAACCCTGAGCAACACATTAAAAAAAATACATAAAATAAAGATATTGTGTCCATCTACAACTAAAAAAAATTTTTTTAAAGATGTTGAATATTTGCTTGTTTAAGATTAAAAAAAAAAAAACTTTAACAAACTTCAACTTCTCAGCAGAGCAACTGTTCTTGAATAGGTATGTTGTCAAGAATTGGAACTTCTCCATGCTTTGTAGCTTCTACAGCAGGATGAGTTCACCAGCTGCTTAAGCAAGAAGCAAAAACTGATTGGTAGTTCATTGTTATAGTTCCCTGACAAAGAATGAATGCTGTCCTACTTCAATGGCTTTCTCAACATCACAAGATTCATTCATGTACTATGCATTATTGACTGTTTCAAGATGAAGATCTTGTTTAAAGGTGAATGAAACATTGCTGTGCATCTTCTGGGAAGTGTTCTTTTTCTAGAAGCCACTCCTCTTTGGTTGTAGTCAGCTTTTTTTGCAGCTGTGACTAAACAACCCAACTAGCACGACTGTAGAGGTCAAAGTTTTTTTCAGGGCTCACATTTCAGAGGTCTCATTCCATGGACAGCTGGCTCCATTCCTTGAGGCTCAGGGTGAGGCACAACATCATGGCAGAAGAGTATGACAAAGGGAAGCAGCTCACATGATGATCAGGCAGCAGAAACAGAGGCTTCACTTGCCAGATACAAATATATTCCTCCAAACCACACCCCCAATGCCTTACCTCCTCCAACCACACCCCACCTGCCTTCAGTTACCACTCAATTAACCAGCAGGTGGTTAATTCACTGAGCAGGTTTAGGCTTTTGTAACCCAATCATTTCCTCTCTGAATCTTCTTGCTTTGCCTCATGCATGAGCATTTGGGGTACACACACATCCAAGCCATAACATCTTTGTAGTATACTATTTGTATTGTATTGTACAAATAATGTACTGTATATATTTATATTGTATTTGTCATGTATCAAGTAGTAATGACATTAGAGCATGCCACAAAATGATTTATGCAGCACCTGACACCAGAATAATCTAAATAACCTCTAAAACTCTTTGTTTAACATTGCTGCTTGTAACTATTTAAAAACCAGAACATTCTCTCCAGAAGGCACTGATTTCTAAGTCTCTATGATTAAAGAATGCCTATGAGCATTTGGTTTTTCCCTTTAACACGAGTTTAGTAAATCCCTGTGAAGTGTGCTAGGCACTGTTCTAAATGCTAAGGATTCATGTTATCAAGATAAACAAGGCTTGGGCTGGGGTTGTGGCTCAGCGGTAGAGCGCTCGCCTTGCACGTGCGAGGCCTTGAGTTCGATCCTCAGCACCACGTAAAAATAGATAAACAAAATAAAGGTATTGTATTAACTACAAAAATAAAAAAATAAAAAATAAACAAGGCTGATGTTTTTATGGAAGCTCCAAAACATCAGATAATAAGATAATTATTAGGAACAAAATTATTAGGATATAATAATTATAAGATAATTATTAGGAACAAAATTAAAACACCTACATCCACCATGAAGATAATTCTAACCTTCAGTCTTCTGGCAGAATCTTATTCAAATTTTGTTGCTTGAATCACTAATGATTGAATAAATATCTCAGTGATTTTGTCCTAATTTTTTAAAAAATTAATTTACTATTTCTTCCTATCTCAAACAGTATAAGCCCTTCCAGGACTCTAAGAATGACAAAAATGTTTTATAGTTTTTTCTATAGGATAATTAGAAAAACTGTCAAATTACAAAATTAGAAACTTAGTAGAATGAAAATGATCCTATACTCCATAGAAAGAGTAACTAGGTCAGTCTAAAAAAAAATTGTACTAACCATAACAAAAATCCAAAGGTATATTTGGACCATCAATTTCTAAGCGCCAGTAGTTATAAGCCATTTATCCCACTGGTGACAGAAAGTTCCCAAAAGGCTTTTTTTTTTTTTTTTGCAAGTATGACATCATGATCAGAATTGCATCTTGGAAAACATTCAATTTTAGAATGGGTTGGTGGCAGTGTGGAAAACAGATTAAAAAGGGACAAGACTGGAGACATGGGGACCAGTTAATGATAAGAGATGATGGTAGGAAGGGTGGCAAAGCAGAATCTGTGGAACTTGGCAACCACCTGGAGGAATAGCATGAGGAGAAAGTGGTATGGACAGTCTCTGCACACCCCAGACAATTAGGTTATAGTCTGTTGCTTCTGACAATGGGAATCAGTGTGTGGGGAAAAGAACTCAGACTTTTTGCATTTATCTTTGTATTTCTTGTATTTTTTATTCAAAGGACATGTATTCCTACTGTATTTTTGAGGGGGTATTTAATTTAAGGAAACCAGTAGCTGTATGACAATAACTAGATACAACCTCTGAATTTTCAAATGTTTTCTTTCTTAGTAGTCTAACTCTATAGGTCAGACATCATTTAAATAAATGCTCATAGAAGAACTGAAAAAAATTAATTGTACTAATTTTGTGTTGGCCTTTTATGCTGGCTACTATGAAAAACATCCATACATATAACTAAATTTTTCAATAAAACATTTAGAGGCTGAATATGTAGTTTAGCAGTACAGTGCTTGCCTAGCATGTGTGAAGCACTTGAAGTGTTTGATCTCCAACAACACACACACACACACACACACACACACACACACACGCACGCATTATATTCCAATATACATATTAACTTCAAATATTTGCTACTATGAGGTTAAAGAAAATGTATTATAATGCTAACTTACATTAAGTATTAATATACAAACATTTGTCTTTGTACATTAATAAGATGGTATTGAAATGAATTCTAATTTTTTTTCATTAGTAGTGATTATTTAGTGTTCTTTTAGCTACACATTTTTATCTAGTTCCTTTAGCATATATTTAAGCGATAAATTGAATGAGAAGGGAAAATTATCTGTATTAGATCACTAAAAAGAGGCTTAAAGCTCCCCATAGAGACTGTCAAGTGCTAGGCAATTTTTTTTTATATGAAAAAACTAGATGAAAGCACTTTCATACAGGGAAGTTTTATAACACACATACTCTTAGTGGTTGAGACAATATATGAATAAAAATGCATACTTAAAACAATTAGCACTTCATAAACTAAAACAAATAACAAAATACAATTTATTATTTGGCATCCTATTCACTAGGATACTCTCAATAATTACTTGTTAAGTACAGTGCTACAATAATTAACTTTTCTAGTGACAACCCTAAGATATAACAAAAATCCTAAAATGCTTTCTAAATCATTTTTAGATTTTATTTATACATATTTATACATTGGCCTGTATTAATTGATATTCTGAATAGTGGTAATTCATTGTTTATATTAGAATTTGTTACTTAAAAACTTTCTCCAACCAGTCACACCTCACCCTTATTGTGAAAATATGGGTCAAGGATTAATTAATTTTAAATTAATTTTTAAAATGCATTATATAAATTCAGAATAAGGGGTGAAGATAATCACATTCACTGTTCCTAAATATATGTTTCAACAACACCTTTTTTTTTTTGCAATATCTTTTGAAAGATAAGATACTTTATTGTGGAAAAAAAAGCCTGCTTTAAAAAATTACTTTTACCTTTGCTATAATATTAATTTAAATAGCTTTTTGTTTTGACCTACTTACATGTGAAAAACTATAGAAAAAATAAATTATTTCTGCATAAACCAGTACTTTCCAGTTTGAAAGATCTAACACTAGATATTTAAGAAATACTTTCTGCTTAATGGGGAGAAACTCTTAGATTTCTTAGATCAACTGCCACATTGAACAGCTCAGGAATATCTAGTTAGCAGCTAATAATTTTCATCATGTCCACAGAATACTCTGTGTTAATTCAGCTTTTACAGGCCCATGTGGATTATGTTTAAAAGATCTATTTTTGATTGAGGTCTGTTGGGTTATCAGATGTCTCTGTGAGTTGAAAGTTCCATAGGACTGAACATGACTATTTGAAAAGCACTGTGACACACTGTTAAAAGACAATATAAAATGTACAGAAATGGAATTCAGCCTGGGCTGAATTTTCTCACAAATGTGGCGTACTTTTATATATGTACTTTTATACATCCTGTTTTCCCATAGTCTTCTGGAGCTTGTGTGCTTGATTATTTGAGTACTATGTTTTCATGAAAATATAGTTCATCTGTATTATAAATGTTTCTCAGATGGAGGTATGAGAATATATTCTCAAGGGCTCTAGAGTTCTGAGAATTTACAATTTTTCATTTAACTGAATGCTTTAATTTCAATAATAATCTTTAAAAGTTAATACAGTATGCTACTTGATTTCCATGCAGTTCTCCAACATTAATGAAAACAAAACCAGAGGCAGAGTTAATAAATAAATGATGGGTTTGCAATAAGAGAATGTCTAATAGCATCACAGGATACTGCAAGAGTGGATGTCTCCCTGTAGTTCAATAAATCTCTTTCCTGCTTAAGTTAGCCAGAATTTGTTTCAGTTGTTTGAAACAAAGAACCTAACTAGGACATTGTCTGGTACCATCTAATGTTTCTCTTTAAGCATAATGCTAGCAGCCATTGATTCAAATGATTCTAAATTCATCTAAAAATATTTTTATACATCCTGTTTTCCCATGCATATGGAATCAAACTACATCTATCTTTGGTACCTTATTCACTTAAAAATTATTTTAGAGAACATTCCATATTAAACATAGCATCTAATGCACTATCTGTAATGAGTATATAATACTCCATCATATGGGTGTACCATAATTTATTCAACCGGTTTCTGACTGATAGGGATTTAGAATGTCTCAAGTCTTTTTCACAACTAAAATACTTCAAGAATATCTTAGTACCTATGTCTGTGTGCTTATGTGAACTTCCACTAATAAGATAAGTCCTCACTGATGAAATTCATGGCTCTCTGCCAATTTCTCTTAAGGAAACTACTGGCCAGTTTATACTGTTTCTAGTAATCTATGTCAGTTTCTGCTAGTCTCTCCAATCTAATGAATTTATTAATCTAGATCTTTCTCTGGATGATTTGTAAAAACTATGTGTTAGAATTCTTTACACTTCTCTGACATATATAAAAAGTACTATTTTACCAGAATCTTTCCATTTTTATGTATTCAAATGTATCAAAATTTCCTTTATAGTTTCTGTACTAAGGAGAAAAATATATTTACTATATTTAAAAATATATTTACTATATCCCAGGTTTTTTTATGCATTTACTATTTGATGTTCAAGTCTTTAGTTCAACTGGAATTTATTTTGGAGAAGGAAAAAGGAAGCTGTCATCATTGATTTACCTGCACAGTTAAATGGCCATTCTAACATCATTTATTAACTTTTGTCCCAGTGATTTGCAATGCCAGCTTTTTCCTATACATGATAGATTTGGGTTTATTTTTAAACTTTCTATTGACCAGTCTATTAAAAACATAGTATCCAAACTGTTTTAAAATATCTAACTTTATAATACATTTTACTAGTTAATATGTGGTCCAACTAATTTTATATAAAAAAGATTTCTGAAATTATGATGAAATTCAAAGAGAAACTATTTAATCTACTCATAAAATTTTGTGAATTTATAACATAATAAAAAGATGAAAACATTTACTAAACTTTTCTGTGGAATAGGATGTTAAATAGTGAAGGCTCATCATGGAGTTTCAGCTAATGCAGGAGTCTGTGCACTTAAATACTATTTTCATTCTCTTGGTCTCTTTCTCTCACACTGTCTTTCAATTTTCATGCCCTTTCTGTCTTACATGTATACTCTATATTGTTAAACTAATAATACTTACCTGTTTGATTTCTTTAACAGCCAGAGTAACTGAGAACAAGATTGCCTAACTAATGCTGCTCTGACAGGGAATGTCACAGGCTGATTTAGTTCATTGCATATATATTCCATCTCCTTCACCATTGTCCAACTATACCCTGAAAGGAAAAGAAATTTAAGTTTTTGATTGGAATCTTGTGAGTTGATTAATAAAAAACTAAATTACCTATTAATAGGTAAATCCATAGATAATCTACAGGTAAACTCACAGATAATTCATAAAAATTTCCATTTGGAGTTGGAGTGAATTAAATAACATAAAACTCAAGAAAAAAATTTTTTTCCCTTCAGTGCTGGGGATTGAACCCTGGTCCCAGTGCATGCCAGGCAAACACTTTACTACCTACTGAGCTACATCCCCAGCCCAAGGAAATGTTTTAAGTGGGAAATGTAGATAAAAATCATGCCATAAATACCCTAGAGCAAATTCAACAGAAAAAAATTAAAACATTAAGAAGATTTTACTGTGGCTGGGGGTACAGCTCAGTGATAGAGCATGAGCTTAGCATATACAAGGCCCTGGGGTCAACCCCAGCACCAAAAAAAAAAAAAAAAAAAAAAAAAAAAAAAAAACCCAAGAAGGTTTTACTAATCTCTCAAGTGTAAAAAAAAAAAAGCAAAATTTTAAAATTAATTAATTAATTAATTTGTTCTAATCAGTTATACATGACAGCAGAATACTCTTCAATTCAGTGAACACTAATGGAGCACAATTTTTCACTTCTCTGGTTGTACACAGGATCACACCATTCATGTAATCATACATGTACCTAGGGTAATGATGTCTGTCTCATTCTACCATCTTTCCTACCCCCATGCCTGCTCTGCTCCCCTCCCTCCCCTTTGGCCAATCCAAAGTTCCTCCACTAACCCCATCTCCATTATGGATTAGCATCCACTTATCAGAGAAAACATTCGGCCTTTGTTTTTTTGGAATTGGCCTACTTCACTTAGCATGATATTCTCTAACTCTAACCATTTACCTGCAAATGCCATAATTTTATTCTCTAAAAAACACAAATTTGACACTATTTTTACTTACTTTAAAGGTTCTAAAGCTTTTCTCTTAGATATATCTATATCATTGATATTCATTAATATTCTCTACAAACTGAGATTTTCTAGTTGTATTTTCTTTCTCAAAATAAGGTGGTAGGTATTTACTAGCTGTTAAAGTGATAATTCAAATCCATTTTATTTTTGGCTACTCCAAATTATTTGTACATTTTAACTAAAGTAGAAATAGTGCCAGGCACAGTGCCTGTAACCCCAGTAGCTCAGGAGGCTGAGGCAGGAGGAGCATGCATTCAAAGCCAGTCTGCACAACTTAACAAGGCCCTAAGCAACTTAGCAAGACCCTGTATCTAAAATATTTTAAAAGAAGGGGCTGGGGATGTGGCTCAGTGGTTAAGTGCCCCTGGGTTCAATCTCTGGTACCAAAAAAAAAAAAAAAAAGAAAGAAAGAAAAAGAAAATAGTGGAAAATTTGATCATGTTAGGACATGTTAACACAAGTGCCTGTTTATAAACAACATCAGAAAAATATTTTTAAAAATTACCGTCAACTCAAAAGTAGATTGTAAAAAGTATTATAAGTTAAATTCAGTATAGAAATCCTAAGTCAATATGTTGGTTTGGCAGTTAAATTCCTGATAAATAGAAGAGAAATGTTTTTAGAAAATAATATTTTTATCATTAGAAGAAGGGATTGCTAACAGAAGCTATGCCTTTGTGATTATAAACCTATGACCTCTCTTTTTTAAAAAACTATGCAACATAAGAAGTAAGGGAGGATAAAGCCCGAGTTGGCAATGATGAGAAGCTAGGAAGGGAAAAGTAGCCTGGAGACATCCAAAGACCCACACGTGGCTGAATTCAGTTCAGCCTGAGGCTAAGACTAGAGTTAGACTAAACAGTGAAATGGAGTTTAGAACCAGTACAGCAGTATCAGATAATTTCTAGTTTATCATCCTCAAACATTTTAAATTATAGGCTATATACTTTAATTAATCGAATAAAAACTAAATTATTAGAAAATTAAAGTGGAATTAGGTTAAAGTATATGATTTTTTCTCTCGATTATACCAATTGTTGGTTATTAGCAAAATGTTACTACTCACTAAACAGTAGTTACCCTAAATTTGTTCTGGATGCAAAACTTTACATCTGGGGCTGGGGTTGTAACTCAGTGGTAGATCACTTGCCTAGTATGTGCAAAACCCTCGATTCCATTCTCAGCATAGTGGAAAAGGAAAAAGCACATGAATAGAAACTGAACACCCTGAAATCCACAGGACAATCTTGATAGTCTCTAATGTCTTTTAGTTGATGATTTTATATTTACCATGTGGGTAAGATGGCCCAGAGAGTTGCTTACTGGCTGATTATCTAGAAATCACTACATAGGGATGTATGAAGAAATAGATAAACCCAATAGTGTAATAAGTTTCAACCAGGAACAAACTGAATGTGAGGTCCACCTGTAGAAAGACAAGAATAAAAAGAAGGGATCCAGCCTACAGAATGTCTTCTGGCTTCCCACTCTCCTGTCAGCCAGAAAGAACATAATGAGGGCCCTGTCCAATGACTTGGGAGCAGAACTTGTGCTCTTTTGGTTCCATATTATTTGAAACATTTGAAATTTTTAACCACTTTTTGTTTCATATCATTTGAAAACTTTTGACATCTGACATATGGAGTTTTCTCTAAGGAAGATGGGGGTGTCTAAAACAGTTAACAAATTGAAAGAGACCAATTCGGGACTTGTTCAAAGAATCTAAAGAGGCAACTTTAGTTATTCTAGACTTTGCAAATAAATATTTGCCACGGAAGCTCTGTGATAAGATACTACCATACACACAGTATCTATCTAAAATAACAGAAGGGTCATACACATTCCTGTTGGGTCAGGTCTATCTCTCCATTACTCTTACATTTTATGGGATGATTTTTTTTACTTTATATTAAAGATGTTATTTTTATAATTGAAGGATATTTTAATTTGACCAACAAAAAATAAATTATTAGCATTATCACCTTCATTGACTTTCTCAGGATGCCATCCTGTTGTCCAACCCAAGGAAAATGTCACATCTGGAAAGAAGGATGTCACGGTGTCTATAAATGGTTTTGCATTTACTACTTTGTTACTTCCATTTGGACCAGGGAGAATATCAGCATTAATCCATACGGGACACTTTAGGTGCCTCTTCACATTTTCTAAGAGTATCATGGATGGTTTCACAGCTGCCAGACTAAAAACATAGTTTGGTATCAATGAGAAATATTTCTAGAGTAAAAAGAAATTCTTTTAGACTAATGGTTTTAAAGTTCTTGAATTTGTAATAAAAATGTAATACAATAATACCTGAATTAAATAAAATAAAAAATCACACACACACAGAAGAGAAAGATAAGGTATCTCAAAATGTTGATTTATACTTATTATTCATGAAAGGAACTTAAAGGTTCTATCAGTACTTAAATAATTCCACTACTTATGGACCAAATAGGGGTTTCAAAGCTCTCCATATTAGGATCAATAAGTGTGAAACAATATAAGACATAAATATTCACTCATCAGACAATGTATAAATAAGACAATAAATGTGAAATGTACTCATAACCTACACATACACAGTCATGAAATACCAAGTGTGTCCAGGCACTATATCTCCAGTGCCAGCTCAAGACCTTAAAGGAAAAAAAGAAATATTTTTTTCCCTCATGTATTCTTTGGGTGAATTTGGAGACATAAACACATTTCTAAAAATAACTAGAAAGCCAAAAAAACTATATTTTCCTTAAAGCATTTATGAGTTCCACATTTATTTTTCTTTTACTGTAAGCACCTATTCTATAAACTAGAGACAAGGATATTTTAGTTAAATTGAAAGGCTGCTTCTTTTTTTTTTCTTTTCTCCCTACATCAACTGAAGCTGACACCTATGTACTTTAAAACAATAAGGTTTTAATCAGCCTACATCACTTTTACTTTTTAAAATAATACACATAATCTACTAGAAAACCTCACTACTTCTAATTCTATCTTCTGACCTTTAAGATTAATCCTTCTGAACCTTTAGAAATGCTCATTTCCAAGAAAGTTAACTGCAGCAAAGGCTAAGCATTGTGAAGGTGGGTGCCAGAGAGAACACTCAGCAACACTCTCCACACTTCTACCTTATCTTAGGGGAGGACACTTCCATCTGTGCTTCTATCTTTCTTCTCTCCACTCCTTTTGTGCCTCCTACCTTAAGAGGAAAAATTAATATTCTCAGTAAGTTGGGAAATAAACCAGAGAAACCAGGCTCTAGCATTTAGCTTCTGGTCTCTCACTCCTCTTCTCCCACATACCAGCAGAGTGAAAGAGATTCAAGTCTTCTCACTCTTCTGCTCCTGAAATGAAGGCCCTAGATTTTAATGGCTCAAGAAACCCTAATGTTTGGCTTTGTAGATTCTAATTTAAATACTCTCATTTCTCTGCTTTAAATTCTTCCTGTCTTGTACTGTATCAATGCCATGCTAAAACCACAAATCTAAAATTCATATGAAACAACAGAAGACCCAGAATAGTCAAAGTAATGCTGAGCAAAAAGAATAAAGCTAGAGGAACCATAAGACCCAATTTCAAAATATACTACTAAGGTGGGTTGGGGATGTGACGCAGTGGTAGAGTGCTTGCCTGGTATGTGTGAGGCCCTGGGTTTGATCCCCAGCACTGCAAAAACAAAAACAGAAAACAACAACAACAAAACACACCACATCGCTATAGAAATCAAAATAGCATGGTACTGAATATCTTATCCTACTTTCCTACAAGTTTCATATAGACATTGGGGATGACAAAACATAAACTATACTTGATATTATAATAAGTAACTTCAAATTACATTTTAAGGGAAAATAATTCTTTGCTTAAACTCTGGAGTTGGCTAAAACTCCAAATAAAATTTAAAAACTACCATATGTTACTTATTATTTTTATACTAAAACATGTAACCTAGAAGCATAAAATAAGAACTACTAAACATTGACTAAAATATCATTCAGCTCCTCTCACACAGGTAGTACAGCAATCTGGTTAGGAGCATGAACTCTCCAATTGGGGTGACAGCTCTTTTTACCAACAATGTGACCTCTGGCAGGCTACTTATCCCTTCGGTCTCCATTGCCTCATCTGGAAAATGAGAATAGCAGCAACGATCTACCTCTTAGGATTGTTACGAGTATTAAATGAAAAATACATGTAATGCTCTTAGAACAGTGTCTGATGCATAATAAGTGTTCTTATAACCATTAATTTACATTCATTCCCCTTCAAATGTTATGGAAAAAAATCACTGTAAAATTTCAGTTTTCAGTGGCCCAGTTCTTTTGGGGTAGCTGCTAGCATTTAAGAATAAACAGTGGGGGGCTGGGATGTAGCCCAGTTGGTAGAGTGCTTGCCTTGCATGCACAAGGCCCTGGGTTCAATCCCTAGCACCCCACCCCCACATACACACACAATGACATTTAGCCTCATTCTTCATTATCAATGTCTCCAAAATAGTATTTTTAAGCAATTCTTTGGTTACTGAAAAGTTCCAAATTATTCCCTTTACACATATAACAACATAAATCAAACTGAATACACATAAAAAAACCTCTCCGAACCTTTCCTTCCAAGACTACTTCTTAACAAAAGAACTTTAGATTTAGCAATCTGTTATCAGAATGATAGTGCATGATAAATCCCTTTATAAAAATCAGCTTTAGCCTCAAAGAAACAATTATAGCAAACAGCTCAGTAGGTCTTAGGTCGACTCTGAAACATACTAGAGTCCATAAATCCATTTTCGTTTTGGAAAAGATACAAAAGTAGATAGTCAGACATATGTGTGGCTATTAATTTTGCCCCCAAGTTACTCTATAACAGCCAGTAGCATGTTTGTACAAATACCTCTTGAAATCCAGCTTGATGCCTTTATTGCTCTTCACAACCTCAGTGAGCCACTCCTGTAGAGTATTATCACTGTTTGTTTCAGGGGGATGGGCCATGACTGGTTGTGCATGCTCTGATCCATTACTTGGAAGAATGACATCGGCCTCTATCATATGAGC
Organism: Urocitellus parryii; assembly: GCF_045843805.1. Classification (NCBI taxonomy): domain Eukaryota; kingdom Metazoa; phylum Chordata; class Mammalia; order Rodentia; family Sciuridae; genus Urocitellus; species Urocitellus parryii. Next base: position 64,120,452 of record NC_135531.1, on the reverse strand, counting down.
ATTACCTGTCCAAATAAAAGAACTTAAGTTAATGCTGAAAAACTGCAGAACTGCAGGAGATGCCATGTCCCTCTTAAAGAAGATAAAAGGAAGGAAAGAAAACTAACACTGAGTAACTACTACATGTCAGGTACTGTTCTTAATCCTTATTTGTTACAGATGAGCAAACATGCCAAAAAGCTAAATGAATTTACCTTAAACTATTGTTCTACTTTTGAATTTTTCCAAGTAAATAAAAGTATTGTGTCCATCTACAACTAAAAATATTTTTTAAAGAAACCACACAAGATGGCTATCTTTAAAAAACTTTTTTAGTTATAGATGGACACAATACCTTTATTTTTATTTGTGTGCAGCTGAGGATTGAACCCAGTGCCTCACATACGCTAGGCAAGTGCTCTACGACTGAGCTACAATCCCAGTCCAAGATGGCTGTTTTTAAAAACGCACAGTAACAAACGTTGGCAAAGATGTGGAAAGATTAGAATCCTTATCTACACAGCAGTAGGAATATAAAAGATAGAGCCATTTTAAAAATGTATGGCAGTTTAAAAAAATTAAACATACTATGACTCAGCAATTCTACTCTATAGACACATAATGCAAGAAAACTGCAAATATATGTCCACAAAAAAATTGTACATGAATGTTCATAGCAGTAGTAAAAGTATCAAAAAATCAGAAACTGAAATATTTATCAACTGATGAATGGATAAACACACTGCAATATACATACAATGAAATGATACAATCATAAATAGACATGAAATAATGATAGACCTTAGAACATAAGTGAACTTTAAAAATATGCTAAATAAAAGAAATTGGACACAGAAGTTCACATGTGAAGGAAGAGTACAGGGAACTACCCTGAATTGTGATTCTGAGTTCAAGAAAAGTCTTCATAAAGCAACAGGCAATTTAATTGATACCAAAGGATGTTTAAGAGGTTAGCCAGACGAAGTGTGAGAAGAGAGCATTCCAGAAAGAATGTATATGGCAGTCAGAGGAGGAGAAGAGCTGGGCCATGAGAGGACTCTAAGGCTGGTACAGACGCAAACTAAGCATACTGGGACAGGAGAACTTGAAAAAACAGGCCAGTTTGCACAGGGCCTTCAGGCTATCGAGGCAGTTTGAAGGCTCAACAAACAGCATTTCATTTTCTGAAAGAATTCTGAGAAATAAGGTAGCCAAATTAGTAGATGGGGTTCAAAATATTACTTATATTACCTATAAAGCTAGGTCAGTGGGTACAGCTTAATTGAGAGATAATTTCTAACTTCCACCATCATCCCCAAATCCAAATTCTGGAACAGTCCTTTTGAAGAAAGTTCTAGCAAACACAAATGTCCAGACAGCTTTTTCTCACTGTTCAGGTGGAAGCAGAGAGAAGAATGCCCTCCTTTGTCCAATGAATTTGCTAGATTAGGACTAAAAAAATTTGGTTAGATATCAAAAAAAGGTATTGAATTAATCTACTCTTTAAAGCAAACATCAGAAACTGGACTGACTTACTTTTCAATGCCTCATTCATCTGTGCCTTGTGGTTAGCTGCATGATACCAGATGATCTCAGCGCCATCTTCTGTTGTAATCCGGTTATTTCTCAGAAAATATTCCAGTATATTTTCACTCCAAGATCCTAAAATGACAGTATTTACATGAAAAAGAATGTTTCTTTAATGGGTAAAATTTTTAAATGTTTTATTATGTATAATAAGATAGATCATATAGATACATATTGATAGTAAAAATCTTGCTAAAATGAGGCAAATTAACATTATCAGTCATCTGATACAGTTACCTATTTTTAAAGTTTTTGTGGCAAGATAGCTAAAATTTCTATTCACTGAGCATAAATCACATATACACTATAATATCACATATACCCTCATGTTGAACATGAAATCTCTATATTTGTTCATCCAATGTATTTGCCACTTTGTATCCTCTGACCTACATCTCATCATTCCTCCTTTGAGTAACCACACTTTTATTCTCCATCTTTGTAAATTTCAAATTTTAAATTTTAGATTCCTCATATGAATGAAGTCATGAGTTTTTTTCTTTCTGTGTCTGGATTATTTCACTTAGCATAATAATGTCCTTCAAGTTCATCCATGTTGTGGTGAATAGCAAATCTCATTCTTTTTAGAGCTGAGTAATATTACATTGAATGTGTGTGTATGTGTGTGTGTGTGTGTATGTGTGTGTGTGTGTGTGTATGTGTGTGTGTATGTGTGCGCGCACGTGCACGTAGGCACATATACCCAATGCATGCTCATGCATGTGCAATGTGTGGACATAGCATATCTTCTTGATATATTTGTCTGCCTTTAGACATCCAAGTTCTTTCCATAACTTGGGTATTGTGAATAATGTTCACAGAGATATCTTTAAGAGGTAGTGATTTTATTTTATTTGAGTATATGCCCAGAAAAGGGATGGCTAGGTGATAGGATAAAAAAATTAATAAAAATGAACAGAAGACTTATCCAGGGAGGATAACAAAGTAATTAGCCTGAGGAAAATACAAGATTAAAAAAAACAAAGAATACTTATGATGTGACAGGTATATAATACATATGAATAATATAACTAGTAGATATATAAGATGGTCTGAACACCAGAAGCATAAAAATGTAGAAAGAAAATAAAACCAGTAAAAAGCAGAAATTTAAGAGCAGACTATTTTACAATGTCTTCTAATGATTGTGACCCTAATTTATGTAAAGCGAAAGCTATAATTAAAACTTTTAAGTTTTGTGCAATTTAATTGTTTTCTCTACCTGAAGTCTTACTGTCTATTGACAATTTATAATTCAAATGACAGGCCAGGCATGGTAGTGCAGGTCTGTAATACCAGAGACTGGGTCCAGGAAAGAGGACCACAAGTTCAAGGTCAGCTTGAGCAACTTAATGAGACCGTGTCTCAAAATAAAAAATAAAAAGGGCTGGGGATATGACTCAGTGGTTAAGCGCCCCTGGGTTCAAAACACCAAACAAACAAACAAGTAAATAAATAAAATAAAATTCAAATCTCATATTTTGCTACATATTCATCTTCAAATTATGATTCTCAGACCCTCATATTAAGTAAACTCGAATTAACAGTCATAGATTTATCTAGTATGTACAAATATAAATAATTCTCATGTCTATCAACTATTTTTGGCACACCAGATTTTTCATAATTATATATTTTAAAATGAAAGTTAACTGAGACTAAGGCAGGTGGTGGCAAAAAATACTTGTATCCAGGCCAACTCCATACTATGCCATTTTCTAATATATAACTTTTTTGAAAGCTTTAAAAAGCAAAAAAGAAGAGGAAAAAAAAACATGTGAGGCCCTGAGTTTGATCTCCCACACCATAAAAAAAGTTTCTCATAATATTGACATCCCTAATTATTGTTTTTTCACTTAAACATTGCTTACGAATTCCCTATGTGTAAGTCATTTGAACTCCATCTAACACCAGTTACAAACCTTAAAAAGGCTATCAGAAACTATAAATAAAAGTAATATTTTATCAGTGAACAGAGGAGCAAATAATTAAACTTCTTACTAATATGCACAGGGACCCAGCAACCACCCTAGATGATGGGCAATAGAATAAAGAAGGAAGGGTTAGCTGGAGAATCCACTATCCCCAGTCTCCAACACACCATGCATGGCCCTACTTAGCATACAGAATAGAGTCAGAGACTTTTCGGACTTAGATGGCAGTGCATAGCTATCATTTTAAAAATATTTAAGCCAGGCATTATAGAAGGCCTATTATTGGTCCTAACAAATGTCCAACTATAGGATGATAATTAAATCATAGTATATTCTCATGATAGAATATGTGACTAATGTGGCTGTTACAAATAAAGTTTTTGAGACAGACCAAATGACTTAAATAAATGGTTGCTTAATGGAACCTAGTTGTTAGATAATGATTCATAATAAGATATTTCCATAGCACCTTTCAACTAAACACTGCATTTGAAGTTTTATAAAGGCAATTTATAAATTAATAATAATGGGCAACAAAATAGCCAAATTGTATTCTTCTATTGTGTGCATGTACAAATATGTAACAACGAATCCCACTACTATGTATAATTACAATGACCGATGAAACACTTACAAATACTGTGACTGAAGAATCTAAAAACATTAGAATTAAAAAGTTCTTGGAGTAGGAAAGACAATGGAATACAATGGTCATCATTACCCTAAGTACACATATGAAGACATGAAGGATGTGACTCTACTTTGTAACCATGAATATGAAAAATTGTGCTCTATATGTGTAATGTGAATTGTAATGCATTCTGTTGTCATATATAACAAATTAAAAATTTTTTTTAAAGTTCTTGCCCTTTTAATGAGTGAAATTGCTATATTGTACTTAACCACAACTATATACAGATGCTCCTTAACTTATAGGGTTATGTCCTAATAAATTCATTGTAAGTTGGAAATATCATAAATAAAAAAATGCACTGAATACACCTAACCTACTGAACATCTGAGCTTAGCTTACTCTACTAAGCATGCTTAGAAGACCTACACTTGGGCAAAATCACCAAACACAAAGACCATTTTACTATAAAGTGTTGAATCTCATGTAATGTATCAAATACTATATGAACATGGAAAATGGAATGTTTTTGCACCATATAAAGTCAAAAATATCATAAGTCAAATCATCCTAAGTCAGGGACTGTATGAATATTTTTAGAATTTAAGAAGCCTCTGATTACCTATGATCCAGGGTATTAGTATTACTATCTTAAGCAGCCTATAACTCTGAAAATGGGGCCAAGAGAAAGGCAAAATCAGTTGCAGTTTTCTTAAGATTAAGACATTTTGGGGGGCAGTTAGGATTTATAGAAAAAAAATACAGAGTTCTCATTTGCCCCTATACTCATCCCAAATTCCCCTATTTTTAACACTCTCTGGGAGAAGAGTTAAATGTTCTTATCATAAATGATTAGTATGTGAGGTAATAAATTATTTTTTTTTTAAAGCTTGCTGACCTCTGGACTAGACAATCATTAAAGTTACTTCTATTTACTTCTAGTGTGTCTACCAGATTCACCATTAAAAATAATCTGCCATATAGTCACACAAAGACTTGCACACAAATGTTCACCACAGCATTATTCATATTATGGTTTGAATGCATCTTCCAAGGTTCATGTATTAGAAACTTCATCCCCAAGGTAGTGGGGTTGAGAGGTAAGGCCTAATGGGATGTGTTTGGCTCATGGGGGCACCACCCTCATGAACGGATTAAAGTCCTTATAATAGGAATAGGCTCACTCTGTCTTGTACTCCCTCACTGTCTCTTTCTGTCTCCTGCTGCTCTTCAGCTATGCTCCTTCTGCCACGTTATGACATAGCAAGAAAGCCCTTTAGCTCCTCCATCTTGGCTTTCTCAGCATCCAAAACTGTAAGCCAATACATTTCTGCTCATTACAAATTACCCAGTCTATGGTCTCTGTTATATAGCAGCACAAAACCAACAACAACAATTTATAATAGTCAAAAATATAACCAATCTAAATGTCCATCAACAAATAAATGGATAAAATAATGTCATATGCACATACAACAAAATACTATTTGACCCTGAAAAGGAATGAAATACTGATACATGCCACAATATGAACACAATTTGAAAAATCCTATGCAAAATGAAAGAAGTCATACAGACAAGATCACATCACTGTACATTTCCATTTATATGAAATGTCCAGAATAGATATTTATTTATTTTTATGTGGTGCTGAGGCTCTAACCCAGCGCCTCGCACATGCTAGGCTAGCACTCTACCACTGAACCACAACCCCAGCCTCCAGAAAAGATAAATAGGTAGGGATAGAAAGTAGATGTGCAGCTATGGTTTGAGGTATAAAGAGGATTTTAATTCTTTTTTTGGTGATGACAATAGTTTAAAATTGACTGTAGTGATAGTTGCACAATTCTGTGAATACACTGCCAACCACTGAATTATACTGTTTTGAAGACTTTTAGAACTATATAATAAACTTACTTACTCTAAGCTGCTAAGAACTAGTGCTATAAAATTAATTTGTATATAAAGAAAGTGGGAGAAAGACTATGCATATTACATATACTAACATATTATATATTTTACATGTGGCTTGTACACAGAACCTCTCAAAGGATATACAAGAAATGGTAACACATGCCTGTGTGGAGAGGAACTGACTGAGGGACTGCAGGGAACCTTGCACTAAAAATCCTATTGTGCCTTTTGAATTCTTTTACACTGAAAAGATATTATTTTTAAAAATGTTAAGGGAAGAAAATGATTCACCTAGTGAAACAAACTGGTTAAGAATTAGCTAAGCCAAAAACTGGTCATGAGATTAGAATTCATTATTATTTTTTAATGGCGTGTGTCACAATCTGGAAATTTTCACCTGAGCACACATTTATTCCAACATTTTGCAAACCTTGCACTAATTCAGGAAAATCTGTATTTTTACAGCTTAATAATGAGAGTGGTTAATTTTTTGAGTGTGAGCCTAGTCCGAGATTTGGACTTTCAGAATTAAACATTCTATGAGGCTTAACGTATGCCCTAAAAAGTGTTCACATTCTTTGATTCAGTAATTCTTGTTACAAAAATCTTGCATAAGATTTTTTAAAATCAGAATTGAGGAAGAATAATAAAAAGATGTTCATTACTGCATGAGTTCTATTTTTTTTTAAAAAAAGGAAACATGAGGAAATTGGTTAAATAAATTACAGTATAATTTTTGATAAAACAATTCAGTCACTTAAAGTTATTTGTTTATAGAAAGCTTTGTGACATGGTGATATTAGGAAAAATGCAGGATAAAAAATTTATATTTACTATGATCTAGAAAACACCAAAAAGTTACTACTAGTAATGAGTCCAAATCCTGGTACTGGAAAGCTCTGACCTACTTCAATATACTTTAAATGCCCCATAAAGATCACCTATTATATTTACATTCTGTAAAATATCTAAGCTGATGAAGGAATGCGCCACCGAGGCTGTCTAATGCCACCACTCATGCTTATGTAAGAGAGACTGTAACCTTCTGGGGAATTCGACGTCCGCGGTTTAAAACACCTTGGGTTCCAGGGGTCAAACAACAGCATACACTAGTTAGTAGCTTGCAAAAGTCGTGCACCGAGAAGGTGGCAGGCCGGGCTCCATGCCTTCCCTGCATTGTCAACCCTCAACCAATTCCCAAAGCAGCAGCGCACTTGACCATGGGCTATTCCCTATTCTGTCTATTGAAATTATGGGCTGGGCAAGTGTCACGATCCCTTCAAACCAACCAAGATCTCCAAATAATTAACCAGCCGTTCTCGGGCGCCCTAAACGCTCTTTCTTTAACGCCCTCCCGGGAACCGTGGTTCTCTACCACAGGATGGTGGGCGCGCGCCCATCCCCGGCCGCCAGGAGCCGCTCAGTTCAAGGAAAACTAGGTGAGGAGAGCTAAGAGGACCTGAAACACTCCCCTGCCGCCACACGAGCCTCTCAGAGAGGCCCAACTCCGGGCTCTGGCTCGGGAAGGCGGGCGGCGAGCTCTGGGCTCAGGGCCGCGCTGCGCACTCTTGCAGAGCCCGCCTGGCCGGAAGCCCTGGGGACCCCTGCTTACCCGGGCCCCGGGCCGGCGCTGTCATGGTGACGGTCGCCCGCCGTTTGCGCAGGCGCCGAGCGATTGGCAACTAGCGGACAATCGCCCGCGAGGCTGGCGGACTCGGAGAACCACGAGCTCCTAACCCCTGGGCGCACCAGCGAGGCCGAGGCGGAAGGCGCGGGGAGCGCCGCGCCTGCGCAGTTTCGCCTGCCCGTGGCTGTGGCTGTGGCTGTGGCCGTGGCCGTGGCCGTGGCCGTGGCCGTGGCCGTGGCCCGGGCGTTGTGGATAGTGCTATCCTAGGGAAGACCACAGAGATGGGAAGCATTTGCTAGTGTGGGGCACGAATTTCCAAATAAGTTGGATATATTTTCTTTTTAATCTTAGAAAGGGTATCGTTATTACTCCATAAAAAGGAGTGTTGTTGCACAAGGATATTTAGATGAAGCTTCAAGTTTTCTCTCCCCTTTTCCTTCAAAGACTCCCCAACTTGGCTCTCTCTCCCACTGCCTTCCTAACCCGCCTGAAACTCCTTGTTTTCTGAAGCCAGGCTAATGCAGGAAGAGCACCGTGGGACTCTGACTAACCTGGGTGAGCAACCTGGCTTTATGGTTCTCGGCTTCTGCAACTCTAATACAGCTGAAGCTGCCAGCGGTAAAATTGAACTTACAGCGCTGACCTGGAACCCGAATGGAGGCTGTCTTCACCCAACCCCGCAGACTTTAATATTTTTAAATCCTTCTAGACTTGAGTTACAATTATTTTTATTTATCCTCAATCAGACCTTCGTATTCTCTAGATTTTCCCCAGGTCCATCAGAAAAGATTTCTATACTTAAGAAAACACTACGTTTTAATGACATCAATTTTGAAGTCATTACGTTAAAGTTTTAAAATTTTATAGAACAGATCAATAGATTAGAGGAAAGGGATTGGGAGGAGGAGGGGGTATTAGAAAGTACTAGGGAAGAAATCTTCCAAATTATGCCAGGTCCATGCATAAATCAACAAAATGAATCTTGCTTTTATATGTAAATATAATACACGAATTAAAAGAATAATAGAAGAGAGATGGGTAGATTAGATAGAGTAAGCAGATCAGGGGAAGGGAGGAGGAAAGGGAAGGGGAAGGTAAAGGAATGAGATTGATTAAAATATGTTCATGCGCAAATATAATGAATTCTACTTTTAATTATGCACCAATAAAAATAAGTAAAATAATAAAAATTTAAAGTTTCACTTAAATTTTTAACTTAAAAATAGATTTGAGATATACAGATGATTTGCATCTGATTACATTTCTGTAATGACTAATAATAGTATATTTAAAGTGCATGATTCAGCAAATTCATAGTATTCATAGAGTTGTACAACCATCATGACAAGGAACTTGAGAACATTTCATCACCCCAAAGCAACAACTCTGTCCCCCCACCCCCACCCTACACACATACTCCCTAAGCAACCACTTACCTACTTTCTATCCCTATGGATTTGCCTATTCTGGACATTTTATGTAAATGGTATCACATAATAAATGACATTTTGTTTCTGGCATCTTTCATTAAGGATAATGTTTTTCAAGGTTCATCCATGTTTCAGCATGTGTCAATACTTTCTTCCTTTTTATGGTGGAATAAATTCCATTGCATAAAACAAAACTGAGGTAGAACAGAAGAAATAAAGAAGTAGCTAGAAAGGCTACATAAAGGAAAAACAAGGAAATATAATTTTTTTTTATTATTTTAGAGAGAGAGAGAGCTCCCCTGGGGCCTCTGGGCCTATGCATTGGAGAAAGCAGTAAATGCTGACAAACTGGGCACCAGAGTAGGGGTCCTGGCCAAGGTTCACCCTCAGAAGGACAGGCTACTTCAACCCCTAGAACCTCAGTGGGAATCAGAAGTCTCATTGTGCATGGGTCAGAAATGGTATGAAATGGAAGACCTGTCAAAGTCTCTTCTGAAAATGTTTAAAGAGGGGACAGTTAGAGACCATAGGCTGGCTTCATGGGATTGAGGCAGGGTTTTCACAGCTGGCACATAAAAATCATAAAAATAAGGGATGCCAAGTTACCTATGTATTTCCTATGAACAATGAATAATTTTTAGCATAACTATTTACAGGTATACTTAAAGCCATGATATTTGGAATATACTTAAACTAGAAAATCATTCATTATTTATCTGGAATACAAATTTAACTGGGCATCCTCTACCTTTCTCTCTTGGCAACATTAAATTCAGGATATCCCAGGACCATCTAGGCCTGGAGAGGCAATGGCAGAGAACTGGGTGCAGGAACCTGGTGAGGCCAGGCTTCCCAGAGAATGCAAACGCAGCCACACAGGAGGGGAAGAGGCAAGGGGAGGAGGGAATGTCCCATCTCACTCTTTCCCTGCCCTCTGATCTCCTGCTGCACCTCCGCTTAGCAAGGAGCTCCCTTGATGCAGTCCTAAGTGGTTTTGGCACAGTGCAGAGCCGAGGATGCAGGGCAGAGAGGCTAACAGAAAATATTCAACAAGACTGGTGAACCGGTTTCTATCCCCTCTTCATTCTGTCCTCAACAATTTGGATTCATCACATTACTCCTCCCTTTCTCCAGGATATACTATGGCTCCCACTGCCTGGAGCAGCAAGTTCAATCTCTTCAGCCTTTCCAGTTTTAGCCTTTGTTCTCTCATCCTCTGGCACGCATTCGCTGCTCTAAGCAGACAAGACTACTGAACAAAGGAACTCACTGAGACTCCCTCAAGCCCCAGGGCCTTTGCTTAAGCAAAGGTATTCTTTAGGACCATCATGGAACTTAGAGCTGGAAGGACCTTTACGGGGATCTTTTCTCACCCCCTATGCCTCGACTGGAAACCTCAGATTTAGCAGGAGAAAAAAGAACTCATAAAGTTACTTCTCCAGCTGATCAACCCTTCCTGGCCTCTCACCAACTGTGCCAGGAAGCCTGGTCTGCACTTGGAAATGAAGCTGCGGTTCTCTGTTTTCATCACTGGTCGCCTTGTTTCTAGTTGCTGCCTGATTAGGAATCCTCTTCCCTGACCAGAATACAAGGTTCTTTTTCTTAGCTTTCCCTTTAGCACAGTGGTGGGAATGTGAACACAATAATTTTGTTTTTAAATTGCATCTGTTGATTATAGTTCAACAATTTAATCACAGTTATTAAATAACTAAAGATCTGCCTTGCTTGGTACTGGTGGTATAAGGGGGTGGGGAAATTCACAGGGTTTGGAACAAGATAGCCTGGGATTTTTTTTTTTTTTTTTTTGATAAATCCTTGCTGAGTTTTAAAAAAATAAATGAAAAAATAAGAGAGAGAGAGAGAGAGAGAGAGAGAGAATTTTAATATTTATTTTTTGGTTTTCGGCTGACACAACATCTTTGTTTATGTGTATATGGTGCTGAGGATCGAACCCCGGCCACATGCATGCCAGGTGAGCACGCTACCGCTTGAGCCACATCCCCAACCCAAGGAAATATAATTTTAATTTAAAGCTTCACATACTTTTCCAGGCCTATCACTCTCCAAGCCACTCTCTCTCCCAGGCCTGTCACTCCATAATTTCTGGGAAATATGTAAATTCGAGCTACCGTAAAATCATTCACTTATGATAATTAACTTGTATACTGTTCATTAGCCCAATAAATGTATTAAGCAAAGAGAGATGAGATTTTTAAAAAACCCAACATTATTTCTTGATCAGATAATGGAAACCATGTCAGCTGAAGGATCCTGAGAATAAGCAGACCACCAGAAACCATTTTGAGATCACCAAACTAATGATATTTTTACATACCTCACCATACCCATCCCTCAGCAAGTTTCTTTTAAAGAAGAGCCAGAAACCACAAAAACACATCTCTCCAGATGGCCTGCATTCTCCCTTGAATCTGTATCCCTTACTTTCTTAGGTAAGTCTCTGTGCTTATACTGACATGTGCTGATATGCTTTTCCATCACAGATGTCAAGAACACTGTTGTTCTCAGTAGAGTTCTCCCCTTCTCTGAGAATTCCACTGGACTATCTTCTGGTGAGCTTGACTCCAGTGACAAAACATTTTTACCTGTCCACTCATCAGTTGGTGGACATTTGAGTTGTTTCTACTTTATGAATGCTAACAATAATGCTGCTATGAACATTTATGTACAAGTTTCATGTGGATGTATTTCTTGTGTATATATACCTAGGAGTGGAATTGCTTCTTCTATGAAACACTATTTTCAACTTGTAAGGAACTGCCAGTTTTGTAAAGAAGAGCCATTTTACATTCCTTTAAACACTTTACTAAGGTCTCAATTTCTACACACTCTCACCAATGCTTATATAACTTTTTAAAAATTATGGGCATCCTAGTTCATATGAAGAAGTATCTCATTGTTTGATTTTTTTGTCTTGATTTCCCTACTGACTAATAACATTGAGCATATTTTCAGGGGTTTATTGGCCGTTTGCATATTTGATTTGAGGAAATATTCATTTGCTCAATTTTTAAATTGGATTTTTTTGTGTTTTTATTGTTGAACTGTGGAATTCCTTATATAAGTCTGAATACAAGTTCTTTTGACAGATGATTTTCAGATATTTTCTCACACTTTGCAGGTTGTCTTCTCCATTTCTTGATGGTACTGATTATAGTAGAAAGTTTTTGTGACCTATTGGTCACCATATTAGCTCAGTACTTTGATAGATTTTACAATAACTGACTCAGAATTTCTCTTGACCACGTATTTTTTAGAAATTTCTGTGATTTGCTTCAAAATACTCCAGCAAGGAAGGGATAGATGAAGAAAAAGTGGCAAATCTTGATAATTATTGAATTGGATTTTGTAGGATGGTTATATGGTTTCATTATACCATTCTTTACTTTTGAATGCTTGAAAATTTTACAGCAAATTTGTGTCTAATTACTTTTTTTATAGGGGGGACCCAGAGGAAGGGTTTCATAAGGGAAGGGTTTATGGAGCACTGGCGAAAAATAACAGACAACAGAGCCTTACAAGGACTAGAACATGAAAGACAAGTATCAACCTGAGAGCCTGCAACTTTTTGTTGAGTTATATAAAGGAGTATTATTTAATTCATGATTTCTGATTGGTCCGAACTGGGTGAAGGTATGTGTATTAGAGGAGTGAAATAAGAAGAGGTCATCTGTGTAAAGCATTAATCTCCAGGCTATAAAAATAATTCAAAACACTTAACACACACACACAAAAAAAAAAAAAAAACCCAAAGAACAAAAAACAAACAACAACAACAAAAAATGACCCAATCAATCAATATATGGGCAAAGGAACTGAATAGACACTTCACAGAAGAAACACAATTGATCAACAAATATATGAAAAAATGTTCAACATCTCTAGCAAGTAGAGAAATGCAAATTAAAACTGAGATTTCATCTCAGTGGGGTGTGGTGGCGCATGCCTGTAATCTCAGGGGCTCTAGAGGCTGAGAGAGGAGGATCCCAAGCTCAAAGCCAGCCTCAGCAAAAGCGAGGTGCTAAGCAACTCAGCGAGACTCTGTCTCTAAATAAAATACAAAATAGGGCTGGGGATGTGCTCAGTGGTTGAGTGCCCCTGAGTTCAATCCCCAGTACCAAAAAAAAAAAAAAAAGATTTCATCTCACCCCAGTCAGAATTGCAATTATTAAGAATACAAACAACAATAAATATTGGAGAGGATATGGAGGAAAAGGTACACTCAGATTGCTGGTGGGACTGCAAATTGGTGCAACCACTCTGAAAATTGGTATGGAGAATCCTCAGAAAACTTTGAATGGAACCACCATTTATTTGACCCAGCTATCCCACTCCTCGGTTTATACCTAAAGGACTTAAAGCCAACATACTACAATGATGCAAACACATTTATAGCAGCTCAATTCACAATAGTTAAACTATAGAACCAACTTAGGTGTCCTTCAACTGATGAATGGATAAAGAAAATGTGGTATATATGCACAATGGAATATTACTCAGCCTTAAAGAATGAAACTATACATTTGCCAGTAAATGAATGGAGCTGGAGAATGTCATGCTAAGTGAAATAAGCCAAACCCCCAAACGCCAAAGTCGAATGTTTTCTCTGCTATATGGATGTTAATTCACAATGGGAGGGAGCTACGAAAAATTAGTTACTTTAGATTAGGTAGAGGGGAGTGAAGGGAGGGGAGAGGGTATAGGGGGAGGAATGATAGTAGAGCGAATCAGACATTATTACTCTATGTACACATATAACTATATGATCCATGGAATTCTACATTATGTATAACCAGAATAATGAAAAATTATACTCGATTACATATGATGTATCAAAGTGCATTGTCATGTATATTTAATTAAAACAAATATAAAAATGTAAAAAAATGTTCAACATCTTAGCAACTAGAGAAATGCAAATCAAAACTAATCCCAGCCACTTGGGAGGCTGAGACAGGAGGATCATGAGTTCAAAGTCAGCCTCAGCAAAGGTGAGGCGCTAAGCAACTCTGTGAGAACTTCTCTCTAAATAAAATCAAAATAGAGCTGGGGATGTAGCTTAGTGGTCAAGTGCCTTGGTATCCCCCACCCCACCTCCCAAAAAACACAACTACTTTTTAAGATTTCATCTCAATACAGTCAGAATGGCAATCATCAAGAATATGAGAAACAATAAATGTTGGAGAGGATATGGAGGAAAAGGTACACTCATACTTTGCTGGTGGGACTGCAAATGGTGCAACTCTGGAAATTGGTATGGAGATTCCTCCAAAAACTTGGAATGGAACAGTCTCTCTATTCTAGTGCCTAAGTCTTTGACCCACTTTGAGTTTCGTGCAGAGTGAGAGATAGGGGTTAATTCATTTTGTTACACATGTATTTCCAGTTTTCCCAGCACCATTTGTTGAATAGGCTCTTTTCTTCAACGAATGTTTTTGGCACCTTTATCTTATGAGTTAATTGTATTTATATGGGTTTGTCTCTGTCTTCTATTCTGTACCATTGGTTTATGTGTCTTTTTGGTGCCAATACCATGCTGTTTTTGTTATTATGGCGCTGTAGTATAGTTTAAGTTCTGGTATTGTGATGTCTCCTGATTCACTCTTCTTTCTAAGGATTGCTTTGGCTATTTTGGGTCTCATTTTTCCAAATGAATTTCATGACTGCTTTTTCTAGTTTTATGAAGAATATCATAGGGATTTTAATAGGTATTACATTATATCTATGTAATGCTTTTGGTAGTATGGCCATTTTGACAATATTAATTGTGCCTATCCAGGAGTACAAGAGATCTTTCCATCTTCTAAGATTGTCTTTAACTTCTTTCTTTAGTGTTCTGTAGTTTTCATTATAGAGTTCTTTCACCTCTTTTGTTAGATTAATTCCCAAGTATTTTTTTTTCTTGAGGCTATTGTGAACGAGGTTGTTTTCCTAATTTCTCTTTCAGTAGATTCATCACTGATACATAGGAATCCGTTTGATTTATGGGTGTTGATTTTATATCCTGCTATTTGCTGAATTCATTTATTTTGGAAGATATTTCTGGTGGAATGTTTTTGGATCTTCTAAATATCAAATCATGTCATTGGCAAATAGTGATAGTTTGGGGGGGGTTCTTTTTCTATTTGTATCCATTGAATTTCTTCTAATTGCTGTGGCTGGAGTTTCAAGGAGGATGTTGAATAGAAGTGGTGAAAGAGGACATACTTGTCTTGTTCCAATTTTTAGAGGGAATACTTTCAATTTTTCTCCATTTAGAATGATGTTGGCCTTGAGTTTAGTGTAGATAGCTTTTACAATGTTGAGGTATGTTCCTACTCTCCCTTGATTCTCTAGAGTTTTGAACATGAAGGGGTGCTGATTTGTCATTTTTTTTTTCTGCATCTATTGCAATGATCATGATTGTCTTTAAGCCTATTGACGTGAATTACACTTATTGGTTTAAGACAACTTTGTCTAGTATAACTGTAGGAATGTGGGTTTGTTTCTGTGTCTTCTGTTCTGTACCACTGGTCTACACACTTGTTTTGGTGCCAATACCACACCATTTTTATTACTATATCTCTGTAGTATAATTTAAGGTCTGGTATTGTGATGAGGATGGACATTTCTTATTGTCTTAAAATCTCTTTGGGGTTTTAAAATTATTTTGTATTTTAATCAGCTATGGTTGTTTTCAGCAGAAACATTAATCTAAATATACTAGCATTCAATTTTCAAAAATAGAAAATTTCTCACAGTTGCACTTTTGTTCCTGTATGGTTAAAACTTACTCTCCTGGTGTTTTCTGCACTTACCACATACTACTTGTGGCATGCATTCCATAAATGTTAAAAAGAAATGTCTAATTCTGTAATAACAACTAATAATTTTTCGCTATTTAGAGCTAAATTGTTAAATTTAGAGCTGCTCAAAAATATGGGTATCTTTTATTTAATGTTAGTTGCTGCATATAACATACTATTATAAAACTTAAGCCTAAAACAAACATTATCATACACAATTTCTGAAGATCAGGAATGTGAGTTTGGCTTAGTTGGGTAGATTTTATGAGGTTGTATTCAAGCCACTGGCTGGGGCTACAATTTGAAGGCTTAACTAGAGATGGAGAATCTACTTTCCATTCACGTGGCCATCAGCAGGAAGAGGCTTCAGTTCTCATCAAATAGGCTATACAATTGCCCATACCTAGCAAGTTGAATTCATGCCCCTCCCCATTTATCCAATAAAAAGAGAGGGGAAAAAAAGACAATCTTTCACAATGCATTATTCTGCCATATTCTATTGATCCCAAAGACCAACACAAGTACAATGTAGGAGAGGACAACACAAGAGCATGAATACCAGGCAGTGGGGATCACTGGAGGCAATTCTGAAGGCTAACATATTGTTTAATTTTTTTTTACAAAGGCTTTTACTATAGTACTTGAATTAAACCTGTTCATCTGTAAAAACAATGAAAACATGGCTGAATTTTATTAATGTAAAGCAGAAAATGTTTCCAAAAGGTATTAGTATTACATATCATTCCAAGGTAAATTAAAAACTGGGATATTAAGAATAAGATTTGAAGCCAGGTGTGGTGGTACATGCCTGTAATCCCAGTTGCTCAGGAGGCTGAAGTAAGAGGATTGCGAGTTCAAAACCAGAGGCACCAAGCAACTCAGCAAAACCCTGTCTTAAAATAAAATGCAAAAAAGGACTGGGGATGTGGCTCAGTGATTAAGTGCCCCTGGGTTGAATTCCTGATACCAAATAATATTACTATTATTATTATAGTAATAATAATAAGATTTGAAACTATTAAAATCTGATTTGAAAAAACCATGAGTGTAATTAAATGATAAAAGATAAATTTAGAAGGCAAGTTTAGTGCCTGATAGGAAAAAGTAAAAATTTAAAATGTAGCTTCAATAAAAAACAACCATTCAGGTATTTCAGTAATAAAAGTTTTGTTATTAAAAAGTCTTCCTATTAAGACACATGTCATAACTCTTTTAATAATGGAGTCTTTCTTCCTTTCTATAATTTAGATGTTTTTACCAATTACTGAGTAAAGTAGTTTGACAAAAGCAATAAGATCTCTAGGATCCTAAACATATGCTATGTAACCCAAAGTAACTGATACACAAGAAATTAGAGAGGATTGTACAATAATTTTGGAAAATAGTGTGAGAATCCTCAAAAAATTTAAAATAGAAATATATGATCCAGCAAACCAACTACTGGGTATCTAAAGGAAATGAAACCACTCTG
Organism: Urocitellus parryii; assembly: GCF_045843805.1. NCBI lineage: Eukaryota > Metazoa > Chordata > Mammalia > Rodentia > Sciuridae > Urocitellus > Urocitellus parryii. Next base: position 64,103,076 of record NC_135531.1, on the reverse strand, counting down.
TTAAAGATTTTATATATATATATATATATATATATATATATATATATATATATATATATAATATATACCATGATTCACTGCAGGATTATTCACCATACCAAGTTATGGAATCAACCTGAGTATCTACCAATAGATGAACAGATAAAGAAAATGTGGTGTGAATATACAATGGAATTTAGCTTCAAAAAAGAAGGAAATTCTATCATTTGTGACAAGCATGAACTTGGAGGGTATTATGTTAAGCAAAATACAATAGGCACAGGAAGACAAATACACATGATTATTTTTATGTGGAATCTAAAAAAGCTGAATTTAGAAGCAGAGAGTAGATAGATGGTGGTTGCTAGGGTGCAGAAGGGATGGAAGATGGCAGGGGCATTGTGGGAGATGTTGGCCAAAGAATATAAAATTTCAGTTAGGAGAAGTTAAGTTCAACCTATACAGCACAGTGAGTACAATATATTGTACACTTGAAAAAAATTACGGGAGAAAATAAGAATATACTTATTTGTATTTGCTGCTACAGCACCTAAATCTTAGAATTATAAGGAACAAATAAAAATGATTACCTGTTGAGACTTGTGGATGGGAAGAACAAGGTAGATGTGTACAAGATGGGAGGGAGTTTTAATATTTGTTTTTTAAATCATATTTACATAAAACTTTAAGTCACAGAGAAGAAAAATAAAACCTGGGATGAGTTGGAAGTTTGTTTTATTTCAAGATATTTTCTTTTAAAATTTGAGTTACATCATGAAAGTTATGCTTGCTATTAAAAATAAATGCTCTGTTCTTTGTTTATGAACAATACCTAAATCTAGATTGCTATACACCTAGGCAGTTGAGAACCATAGTCAGGCTACTACTTTTATAATTAAATCATAAGATGAAACATCTACACAATACCAAAGACTGGTTTAAATTGATTTAGAAAGGAAATTTGAGTCTTTCTATAATATTACAGATTTTTCAGATTTTCAGCTTTTGCCAACTTCACTGCCCAGAGTTTAATAGGTTCTCTGATGCCTTCTCATTAATGGTTTGGCCACCTCCTCAACTGTTTTGCAATCACCTAGTCAAGATTCATGTCTATCACAGCAATCTAAAACTTTTGCTATACATTAATCCTCTGTTTAATACATTTAGCTCCAAGAGGGAAAGAACTGTTTATTTATTTTTAACCAATGACCTAATAAAGTGCTCTGCACATAGCATGTACACAAACACACACACACAGTTTGCTGGCTAATAGTTGTATACAACAGATAGGCTACATTTTACTTCAGATTTCAAAATTCAGAAAAAAGAGTTGTAATAAAAGGTATACGACAAAAATAGATCATTGTAGAGTGAGTATAAAGAACCATTCTATTTCTTTACCTTAAAAAAATTAAAAATCCAACTTTAGTTTCAATGTGAAGAATATGGCCAAATAAGTAGCAAATGCTTTCAGAAATATATGTCTATAAAGAATACTTTAAAATGTGCCTTCAAACCTTGGGTGTAGAATTCCAATTTTTATTGAAGGTAGAGGCTTTATAAAAACAAATCCAAAACTATCCCATCATAGAAGAACCTTCTACCCTTTGGATGTTTTAAGGAAACTTTAGTATTTATAAATTCTGCAATTGCATTACAAAATAAGTGTAGAATAAACTGCAAAACAAACACTCTAAATAAAGAAAACATAAATTGAGTTTCATATGTAATTGTCTTTATCTTACACCAGTTCAATAAATTTCACAAGTTATAATTTGTTGCCATTTTATTTAACATCTGTAACATTTACACTGTTATGAACTAGTGATTTCCAGAGGAATGATATTTTCCTCCAAATTGTGTCTTTGACTAGTACCACAGATGTGATCCAGTGGAACCAGATGCCCAAACATTAAAATTCTTGGTATCTCCTAGCATGAGACCTCAGATCCTGAGTTATAGACTCGATTTAATTTATAAGAGGTGCTTCACAAATATTTTTTCTTATTACAGGGTTATTTAGTGTAGTTTCTTTTTCTTCAGACATACAATGAGTGTTTTTGATACAAAAAAATATATATATTACACATACAAATAAAAAAGGCATTAAAATAATTGATTTTATATAACTTAAATGACAGGAATAATATATGCCCTTTTTCTTTTCTTCTTCTTTTTAAATGCTTGCAGTAAAAGGGAAAGCGCTATAATAGTTTCAAAAACATAGACTCTAACTTCATTCAATATTCTATTATAAAAAATAACTATTATATAAAGAATTGAAAATACGTAAAAGTAATTAGTTCATTAAAATTGATAATGTACTGATGTCAATGAAAACATGTAATGTTGTCAAGATATTTCTAAGAATTAACATGGGAAAAAAAACTTGTTTCAGGCTTAATATATTGCTACATAATGACTATTTGAGGGGTACTCTGGCCTTTTGTTAATCAATGGTAGAAGTGTTAAATACAGTGGTATACTTTCAAAGTAAAGGAGAAAAAAATAATGCACTATGATACAAAAATATTGCCTATTTATAAATTATTAAATTCTTATAAAACATTCTGAATCATAAGTTGCTATAAAAACAAATACTTAAATATAGAAGCACAAAACCCTAAAGCACCCATAATCATTTTAAGAATACCCATTTAATCAAGAAAATGATACATATATAAAATAAGTGAGAAGAAAAAAGGCAATTAATCCAAACAATCAGAGTTTATCTAATTATGGAGGGAGGTCTCCACTCCAATTATACAAATAAGTTATCAGTTTTATTCAAAGAATCATAAGTCAAAGATCTTGAAACTGGTCTGTGCCATTGAAATACATTTTTAACAGACTTTAGAAACCAGTATCCTAACTGGCATATACACAAAACAGACATTTCCTTCATAAGGTTACATCTGAATAGAGCCTTCATTAAAATCATTCTTGGTATAAAGAGGTATAACTAAGTGCAGACACTTTGGCTTAGCATTTAAATAATGCTGTAAATGCTACAGATTTCTTCAAGGTATAAGGAATCCTTGTCATTTTAGTACATGTATTAAATGTAAAGCTTCAAAAACTGTGGATCACTTAAATTTTTAGGTATTTAAATATTGTGCTAATGATTTTAAAAGATCATTCCTGCCTAAAAAGCAAAGCTTATATGTTTCAAACATCAAATATTTACTTTTAGTGTTTGTGGCATTTCAGCTTTAGTGCTGGAGTTAATTTTAACAAAACAGTTTGCAATATATAATACAGCACATTCTTCCATTAAAAAAGATTTTCTATAATGAAAAATACTAATTCTATTTCTAATGATAAACTAGAATTGGAGGTCCCACCGTGGATCACAGGTATCAGAGCACTATCAAGGTCATTTAGGTAATTCTGAGGAAGAAGTTGACCTTCAGATCCTGCCTGAAATTCAACCTGGAAAACAAATATTGATGAGATGATCCTAGAAAATTATCAATCTTGTTTAGCTCCATTGATGAAGATAAATTTTAAAATATCCTAGAATATTCAGCATGTTAATAAAATACTTGATATATTATTTATTAAAAAATCCCGTATTCTCTTGTATTAATTCTATCCATCTATTACATAAATTATAATTGTTCCTCACATATATATCATAAATATTGTCATAATTTTATACTTTACATTTCCTCTCAATGAATATATAAATACACTGGCTGCGGTTATGAATAATTACCAATATTACCTAAATAAAAACACCATGGTATTAAAGATTTTTCTTAGAAATATTTCAATTTTTTTATTGCAATAATATTTGATATTAGAATTTAATAGTGCTGATGAAAATTATATTTTAATACATTTGAATAAAAAAGAAAACATTAACAATGCTTACTGAAATAACAATTAATTATCAGGTGCTTCCTTGAAAAAAGAACTTTTAATAGTGTAATGAAAACAAAACTTCCTCTTTTCAGAAGTATGAATATAACACATCCTGGCTAGAGAAAAGAACACTGGCATAAGGATGCACCCATGTTTAGATTAAATAGTCTAATGAAAAATCTGCTTTGAAAAATCTATATTTCCAAATATATAATCAAAAAAGTTTGATTATATACTGTTACATGCTATTATAAAAAAAAGTTTGATTATATACTGTTTTGATAAAAAAGAGCACTCTCAAAAATCATTGGTAGAAATATAAATTAGCATAATATCTATTTGGGACAATAAGGCAATGCCTATTGAGCACATACCTGGATCAAGCAATTCTAGTTCTAGGAATTTTTCTTATGTCTATGCTCACACTTATACACAAGCAAAATATTGTGGAAAACCTAAATTTCAATCAACCTATAGCAAATAAGCATGAAGATCTGGTTAAATAAATTACTATTTAACCAACTACTCTGCAACGTTAAAAAGAATTTATGCTGTTACATAATCCCTCCATGGTCATAGCAAAAAAAAAAAAAAAAAAAGTTTAGCTGACATGATCTTTTTTATGTATTTGCTTTTAGACATTTTAAGTTTTATTTAAAACATGTGAATATAAATCTAGTCAGAATAAGTAAATTTAAAAACATTCCTATTAAGTAGGATAGTCATGGGCAGGGTCAGCAAATTATGGCCTGCAGCCCAAATCTGGTCCCAGTGGGTACAGGAAATTTCATGGATAAAAGCCACATTTCATTGTTTGCATAGAGTTAGTGGCTGCTTTCTAACTATAATGCAGAGTTGAACTTTTGTGAAAGAAACCAAACAGCCTACAATGCCTAAAATATTTACTATCTGGCCTTTTACCAAAAAGTATGCTGACCTCTATTGCACAGATTAATAGAAATAATATATGTGAATTTATAGCACACATTTGATGTTCAACAAATTTTGGCTCCCTTTTCTCAAAATAAAAGGCTAGAGAAAAATCTTTTGATTATTTTAATATATGATATATTCATTTAAAAATTCATCACAGAAGCATCCTTACCATATCAGTGTCAACAGAAACTCTGAGTCCAATTTTATTCATTCTATTACTCTTTAGTGTTTTCAGGTGAGGGCAGAGTGCAGCACTACAAGCCATGGCTATTTCTTTTGCAAACTGGTAACAAGTTGATAAAATAGATAAATCCTGGTCTTTTAGAAAGTAAAACACCTGAAATGCATTTAATTAGGAAATAAGTCATGATTAAGATTCAAAGTAACTTTCAAAATGAAACAATTAAGCTCTACATGGAAGGCTGAAACAGGAAGATCACAAGTTTAAGGTCAGACTCAATAACTGTGACCTTCCTCAAAAATAAAATATTAAAACAATGTTTTCTTATTCCTATATTCTCTCTGATTTCTACATTATAAGTTAAAAATGTATGTATTACATAAGAAATGAATGATGCCAGTGGGAGGTGGAGGGAGGAGGAAAGTGCTGGGGAGCAATACTGGCTGAATTACATTGTTATATTGTCTTTATATATGATTATGTAACAACAAATCCCATCATTATGTACAACTATAATGTAACAACAACAACAACAACAAAAATGTGGGGTGGGGAAGAAATGAATGAGCAATTGCCAGTTGCCTGACTAGGGGAGATGGCAGAAGGAGAATAAAGAAGCAGATTAAGGGGCTAGGGAGTATACACATCTATAGTTTCATTACCTCTTCTTTAAAAGAAAACAAAGTTAGAACATGCACAAATAACTTTCATTACGTGAATGCTGATTATAAATGCATGTCAATAAAATATTTTACTGTAAAATAAGAGAAAAATTAAAATAACATATTACAATACAAAGATGGTAATGTTGCCAAAACTGAACCATTAGCTGTCAGCAGTACCATCATGATGATAGCCTAAAAGTACACCTAGAGGAAATCTACATCTAGTGTGTAAGAGACAGGCTAGGGCAGAAATATGCATGTGCCTACCAGTGTAAAGTAAAACAAAGTAAAATGTGTATTAAGCTACATTTCAACATTCAAAGGTTGAGCATGCACCATGTCCAAATTCAAAATACAAAAACCATATCCAAACACAGAATGTAAAGGAAAGCGATCTCCTTTCTCTGTTACCTCAGTACACTTTACAATCTTCTCATCAGTTTCAAAATCTGCTTCCAGTTTTATTTTTTCACTTGGAAATCCCTGTAATGATATTCCATCCACTGAACTGATAACACTGCAGAATAAAGCAATATAGTACGATTATTAGCATAAAAGTGCTTTTCTGAAATGAATTATTAGATTTGAACAAATGAGATGAGAAAAACTATGAAAGTCCTACATTTTAAGCAGCAACAAGATGTCTCAATTATATACAAAATAATTAAACCTGCAGCTCACTTATCATGATTTCTTGACTGTAAAACAATTTTTTTCATTCATCAATAAATTATATGTCCTTCTTCATATATGTCCAATTTAGACCTAGGTTTAAAAGGCTTTAAATACTCTCCTAACAGAAAAGATGTCTCATGAATTTGAAAAATCTATTTTGGAATCTTTTAGCATTAGCCCTTAGCCCCAGAAAGAAATACAATGATTAACTGAAAAGAGGAAGAGTGGCAGTAATAATCTATAAGGTCTCTAATGTGTATACTAAATTCAGTTTGTATTTATAGTAAATCAAAATGATCCAGACTTACCCAAAGAGAATGCTTACTCATTTGACAGAAAAAAAATTTACCTTTTCCCAGCCCCGGCAGCAAGCTCATGCTACTACACAGTGGATGTTTTAACATTAGCCCTCTCCCAAATTGCCCATCTGTTAACAGCATCCTGCCCAAGAAAACCCTTATGAGGCTGGTTAAGTACATATTTGAAAAAAACAGGCTGTATTTATTAACTGGAGCATAAATATTTAAATTAATGGCATAATTTTATATTCATTCATAAAATATTTAATTTATTATAAGAATGTTTTTATCCTTCCCCCTACATCAAATCAAGTACATTTTAGTAACAAAAAATTCCTACCCTTTGTTTCCCTTTTCTTCAGAATCTACCCAGCAGATATCCACATATTCTCTTAGATCTACTGCATCAACTTTTCCACAGGTAATTTTAAAGTCTTTTTGCTCTCGTAGAGCTAGCCGCAAACCGTCCATGGTCTCTGGAGTTATCTGTACCATTAAGCCATCTAGAAATGAGAGTTATGTTTCACACTTATTTTGCCAAATATCTGTTTATATGTCTAAGCCATAAAATTTACTATCAAAATATGTTCAGTATGAAGGTTTTAAATACTTTGTTAATTATCCTAATAGTGGTCTTCCACTAGAAAATAAAAATATGAAGTTAAGAATTCATTTTTTAAGGTTAAACAAATAAAGAGAAGAATTTGTCCTTCTGGCTATGATGAATTTACTGCTGAAGAATAATTTAAGAAGATTATACATAGGCATGGTGGTGCATGCCTATAATCCCAGCGACTTAGGAGGCTAGGACAAGAGAACTACAAGTTCAAGGCCAGCCTCAGCAACTTCATGAGGCCCTCAACAACTTAGAACCTGTTTCAAAAAAAAAAAAAAAAAAAATGGACTGGGGATGTGGCTCAGTGTAAAGCATCCCTGGGTTAAGTCTTTATTTAAAAAAAAAGGGGGTAAGGGCTGGGGATATAGCTTAGTTGGTAGAGTGCCTGCCTTGAATGCACAAGGCCCTGGATTCAATCCCCAGCACCACACACACACACACACACACACAAAAATTAAAATAAAAAAATAAAAAGAATATCATACACTATAATTAAATGGGAATTTTCCCAGGGATGCAAAGATGCTTCAACATGACAAAAATCAATGAACTAAATACATCACATGAGGGATAAAACTATAATCATCTCAACATATGCAGAAAAATATTTAATAAAATTCAAAATCCCCTCATAATAAAATCCTCAATAAATTAGGTATAGAAAGAATGTATCTCAACACAATAAAGGCCACAACTAACAAACCTATACCTAACATCATACTGAAAGGGGGAAAGCTGAAATGATTTTCTTGAAGATCAGGAACAAGACAAGGATATTCATTTTCATCTCTCTTTGAAATTTTGAGCCAGAGTATTAAGTCAACAGAAAGAAACAAGGGATATCCAAATAGAAAAGGAGGAAGTCAAAGAATGCCTGTTTATAGATGACATGATTTGATATACGAAACAAACAAACAAAACACCTGTTAGAACTGATTAACAAATTCAGTAAGATTGCAGGATACAAAATCAATACACAAAAGCAGTAGCATTTTTATATACCAATAACAAACTTGTCTAGAAAGAAATCAAGAAAGTAATCACATTCACAATAGCATTAATGACAAAATTTCTAAAACAGGAATGTATTTAACCACAGAACTTAGTGATTTCTACAATAAGAATTACAAAACACTGATGAAAGAAACTGAAGATGACACAGAACAATGAAAAGACATCTATATTCAAGGATTGAAGAATGGATGTGAGGGCATCTGGCTGTGACATCTGTCACCCCACTGATCACGAGGGTTGATGCTGCTGATCTGGCTGGCAAAATGGGTATTCCCTTCCTCCCTCACTGCTCCACATGCATCCTTCCTGAAGCTGAATGTTCAAAGAAGACAACTTTCCCCAATAGAAAAGCACCTTTCTTCAGTGAAGAGTATACAGGTTGCAGTGCTCTGTGCTAGAACCTTCAAACAAGCTCTCAAGGATTGAAGAATAATATCATGAAAATGTCTATACTACACAAAATAATTTCCAAACAGCATGGTATTGACTTAAAACACAAAACAGAGATGAAAGAAACAGAATAGAGATTCCAAAAATAAATCTACCTGTATACAACCAACTGATCTTCAACAAAGGTGCCACAAACAGACACTGGATAAAGGACATCTCTTCAATAAATGGTGCTGGGAAAACTGGGTATCCATATGCAAAAGACTGAAACTAGATCCAATATCTCTCACCATGTACAAAAGTCTACTAAAATTGGATCAAATACGTAAAGTAAGAACTGAAACTATGAAACTACTAGAAAAAAACACAGGGGACTTTCAAAATTTCTATATAGGTAGTGATTTTTTTGGATAAGAACCAAAGCACAGATTAAAAAAAAAAAAAGCAAAAATAAATGGTATTATAACTAACAGGTTCCTGTACAGAAAAGGAAACAACAGAGTAAAGAGACAACCTACAGAATGGGAGAAAATATTTATAAGCACTTCATTCAACAGAGATTGACATTCAATCCATTTGAACATACAAAGAACTGAAAAAATCTCGACAGTAAAAACAATTAACAAATGAGCAAATGATCTGAATAAATATTACTCAAAATAAGATATATCAATGGCTAACATGCATATGAAAAAATGCTAATGTCACTAATCATCAGGGAAGTGTGAATCAAAAATCACACTGGGATATCATCTCACCCCAATCAGAATGTCTATAATCAAACTGACAAAAAAACTAGTAAGGATGTGGAAAAGGAGAAATTACTATTGGTAGATTACGTAAATTAGCACAGTCATCAGGAAAACAATATGGAGGTTCCTCAAAAAACTAAAAATAGAACTATTACATGATCTAGATATTCCACTACGGGTCTATTTCCAAAGAAATAAAATAATTTTAACAAAGAAATACCTGCACACCTGTGCTAATGAAGCACCATTATTAATGTTAGCCAAGATATGAAATCAACTGAGGTGCTCCTCAACAGATTAATGAATAAAGATGTGACATACACAATGGCATATTATTCAATCATAAGAAAGAATGAAATCCTGTCATTTGTGGCAACATAGATGGAACTGGAGGACATTAGGAGACTAATCCAGGCACAGAAAGACATTTGTCATTTGATATTTGTTTTTGTTCATATGTGGAAGCTAGAAGAGTTTATTTCATAGAAGTACAAAATAGGATAGTGGTTATTGGAGGTGGGTAGGCGAGTGGAAGAGAGGTTGAATAACAGGTATCAATATATAGTTCCATAGGCAGGAATAAGTTCCAATGTTCCACATATAGAAGGGTGACTATAGCTCATAGCAATTTACATATATTTTATAAAGAACTAGAAAAGAAGAATTCAAAGTTTCCCAACACATATAAATGATAAAAGTTTAAGGAGAAAGAAATGCTAATTACCCTGATTTGATCATTATACATCCTATACCTGTATCAAATTATCATATTGCAGTATACATAATATTTACAATTATTAAATGCCATTTAAAAATGAAGGAGGAGGGGCAGGGGTTGTGCTCAGTGGTAGAGCACTTGCCTAGCATGCACATGGCACTGGGTTAGATCCCTGGCACCACATAAAAATAAACAAATAAAATAAAGGTACTGTGTCCATTACAACTAAAAAAATATTTTTAAAAAATGAAGGAGGCAGGGCTGGGGTTCTGGTTCAGTGGTAGAGCACTTGCCTAGCATGTGTGAGGCACTGGGTTTGATCCTCAGCACCACATAATAATAAATAAATAAAATAAATGTATTGTGTCTATCTACAACTAAAAAATAGTTTTAAAAAATGAAGGAGTGGGAATCTACAATATATAAAACTATATAAACTACAGAACAGTTCGAAAAAAGACACATGGCCTAATATAAAAATGGGTAAAGTGGTAAACAGGGATTACACAGAAATGGTCCCGTAAGTGCCCAATAAATACAAAATAAGATGCTCTACTTCTAAGTGAATAGGAATATGCTAATTATGACCATATTCAGAAATACCTTACAGATTGACACAAATTAAGTAGTCTGATTATACCGTGTTTGCAGAATATGTAAACTAATGAAAATTCTTATACATTCTGATTGTGAGATAAATTGGTACCATCATGCTGAAAAACAATTATCCCATCTTGTAAAGTTGACCATTTATTAATCTATTGACCAAGAAATTCCACTTCTAGATATATAGTCTAGGAAAATTTTTAAACTTACACTCAGTGTCCACACACACAAATAAGAATACTATTAGTATCACTGTTTGTAATAGCAAAAAAACCCAAGAATTATCCCAGAAGTTCATGACCAGAAAGTGAATATACTGTCACACATTCACAGAATATTTAATAGCACTGAAGATGAATAAGCTATAGCTGCAGGCAACATATACATAAATTTCAGAAACACAAATAATTTTTCATGAAAACAGTTCCATATGACTATATGAAGAATATCTTTCATAATCTCCAAAATAAGCATATTTAGGTTACATATTGTTTGAGCACATGCATATTAAGAGTTAAAACAAAACAATAGTATTCAGTCTAGTAGGAAATTCTTAGGGAAAGGAGGTTCAAGAAGGCTTAAGGAGACCCAATACTGCTCATGTTCTAGTTCTTGGACTGAGTGATGATTTCACATTAGTTTGTGCTACTATTCTTTATAATTTACTTTTTTTTTTTGGTAAGCATCAAGTACATTGTTAAAGGTAATGGAAAAAACAACTTTACATTAAAACAATCTAAAAGTGAAGCACATACCTTCAACTATACTGGACTTTGCAAGGAATCCTGAAGATGATTTTAGGGCGCCATTGAATACCACAAAACTTGCACCTGTCACTGATAATGACATAAACAATTATTTATGCTTTAACCTGCTCATTTTATATTATATTTGTTAAATTTAGATTATGGAGCATACACATTCTGAATACTCAATGTATATTAAGCTTATTACACTTAAATTAAAAAATTAAAATATTATATAAAATAAGTTAATGTTTATATCTAATAAATTATAGACTATTGTACTATTTAAAATGTTTATGTTTGTGTTAGTGAGAGTATGGGAAATGAAACCTTCACTACTGGAGAAAACAAAAATTAAAAAAAATAGAAGTATCTATGGAGCCTTACCTTAACAATTATCTATTAAAATTATGAATGTAACCTTTGCCACACTAATTGTACTTCTAGGAATTTACCCTGTAGATAGGTTCAACAGTGAACAAAATGGCATGTATAAAAGATTATTCACAGTAGCATTTTTATAAATAGCTGAGGATGGGTAATAATGTATGTCTATCAGTATGGGATAGTTAAATGATGTATACATAAAATGGAAAGTTATGTGGAATGTGAAAGCTCTTTACCAACATAGAATAATCTTCAATGTGTGTTAAAAACAACAAAAAAGCAAGGTGCACAATGGAGCAAATGTTATGGCTTGTCTAAAACAGTGGGAGTTAAGAGATTATATGTGTGTGTGTGCATGTAAGTGTTTGCTTAAATATAGATTAAAACAAAAAATGTCTTTGAAAGGATATATAAGAAACTAATACTGGTTTGATTGCATGTAGGAAGACAAGAGAATGGCTGGGTGGTCAAGGTAAGAGTTTTTTTTTCACTACTATTTATATTGTATACCTTTTTTGAGTGTTAACACATGAATGTATACCTATTCAACATTAAAAAGTTGTAAATATTTTAATGACAAAAATGTCAATGACATGTTGTTAAAAAGCAAAACGCAAAAGTGTAAAATATACAGTGTAATGCCATCTAACCTATATATTAAAATAAGAAGAAAATATACTTAAAATACCAACAAATGGCCTTGTCTTGGCACTTTTTTCTTTTACTTTTTTTTTTTTTTTTTGGTACTAGGGATTTTAAAAATATACGTACGTTTTTAGTTGTAGATGGACACAATACCTTCATTTTATTTATTTATTTATTTGTGGTGCTGAGGAGCAAACCCAGTGCCTCACACACCCACTGAGCCACAACCTCAGACAGGTACTAGGGATTTAACCTGTGGGTGTTTTACCACTGAGCTGTATCCCAGCCCTTTTTATTTTTCATTGAGACAGGGTCTCAAGAAGTTGCTTAGGGCCTTTCAAAGTTGCTGAGCCTAGCCTTAAACTTTTTTGCTCAACTTCAGCCTCCTGAGCTCCTGGGACTACAGGTATGTATCACCATACCAGGATCTTTTATTACTTTTTAAGATATATTTTCCAAGCTTACTAAAAATGAGTATACATTACCTTTATAGTCATGAGAAAAAACTTATTAGCAGTCAGAATACCAGATTACTTTAAATATGTTATCCTACAATAATGTATTAATTTTAAGGGATACTATCTTCCATTTTCAATTTGTTAGGTCCTTTACTGCAAGGATTTGGTAATCACAGCAGTTACTGAGGCCCTTCAGCCAAAGCTGAGTATAATGTCACCCACAAAATCTACTCATTCTACCATTTTTATAATTTTTATATCTGCAGCCACTTATAATTTTATAATTCATTCTTCATTTTTGTCCACTCTGTGCTCCCCAAATTATAAGAAATTGGGACAGAGACTGAACCAATGTGAAAAATCACCTCATTCCAGAGAGAAATCACTCATAGACCTCTACCTTATAGGATACACTAAAGAAGATATCAAAAGAAATACAGTCTTCCAAGTTTTTAAACCTAACACAGTTAGAGAGAAAAACACAATTTAGAAGCATTTTTTAAAATCTATTGTTTGTAGAGCTGAAATTATTTAAGTATATGGTTTTATCATCAAATCAGGAAATAAGTAAAATGTGTATATTCCTCCTTTGAAATTAATTGTATTAATTGAGGTATCTTTGCAAATTAGGAATCATGACTCTCACCTTTTCTAGAATGGCCAGAGGCACTACTGGCCTGTGTTTGATAAACACCATCATTCTGTACACAGACTAGATGAGAATCTGCTTCTGTACTAAAACTAGCTCCAATGCTAATGACGTGCTCATTAGAAGAATTTATCACTTTCATTACCTGGGGGGTAAAAAAACAAACAACATGTGTTCAGAAAAATTTTTTTGAACATTTTATATTGATTCCAGGAGTTGCATTCCTGACCACCTTCATAATTATCAAGCTTTGGTCTGGACAACTCTCTAGAAATATGATAAAAACCAATGTTTTAAAATAAAATTACCTCAATTATTAGATAAAACAATGAGGGAAAAAAATGGAAAACCAGCATTAATCAAATTTATTATTAGCAAATAAATTCTAATGTTTCAAGAGCAGTATTCATTGCTATTATATATCAGCCTAATTCAAAACAAAAAAAATTAATGTGACACAATTCTAATGTTCAAACATTTGTCTTTAAATTTTGAGTGAAGCAATTATACTCACATCATTGTATTTTTTCCGAGGTATTTTGATGCAGCTTTTTCCCATTTCCATATGAATAAATAGCTGATCTATATTATGCAAGGTATATTGGTAATTTCGAAGGTCCTATGTAAAATAATCACAGTACCATAAACCTTAAACTATTATCCATGAACATTTACCCATCCATTAAATCCTTTTCTTAGTATCTATTACTTTAAGGTTTCTGAGACCTAACTATCAAAATGCCATCCAGGAAGCTAATATAAACTTTAAAAACAACAACTAAATCTTTTAGCTATTCCACAACAGTAATAATGAATATCATTCTCAGGAAAAATACTGCAATATTTTGAGTTATCTCCACTTTTTAGTTAGAGATCTTCCAAAACAGAAAAAGTCTTTGCTATGGTTTTTATAAGTATTCCCCAAAGGCCCATGTGTTAGTATTGGCTACTCGCCTGGGGTACTATCGGGAGGTGGTGGTCTATTTGAAAGGAAATTAAGCCATTGGGGGCATGTCCTTGAAGGGATATGGGACCCCCAGCCCCTTCCTGTTTTCTCTCTTTGCTTCCTGGCCATCATGAGGTGAGCAGGCCTCCTGCGCCAAGCGCTCCTGCCACAATGTACTATGTTCCCACAATCCCAAAGCAATGGGGCCAACTGACCATGGGACAGTTCTGAAACTGTGAGTCAAAATAAACTTTTCTTCCTTATAGCTTGATTATGTCAGATATTTTGCCACAGTAACAGACAGTTATAAACTCAGCCTTCAAATCAGACTTGGATGGACAAAAGTGAATCCACTAAGTACTTTCCTACGATAACAGGCAAACACAAATTACAAAAATTATAGATAGAAATGAACCTCAGATATCACCTAATCCAATCCTTCTTATTACACATGAGAAAACTTTTCTAACACTATTTCTAAAGCTTCAACATTTTTGTAAGTCTGTACAGAGATCTCACATTACCTAAAATAAGAACTGCAGAATTAGCCCAAAGGCAATTCAATTCAGGTATGCATAAATTAGGAGATATTATGTTTTTTTTAAAGGGTGACTCATGAAAAACAGAGTCCACTTATGTTAAATGAATTAGGATTTATTATAAAAGAGCTTTCATTATTCTATACAAATTAAAATAGGGAAATATAATTGTGTGAAATTTGCTAAATAAACTTTTAAAGTGACAGTATAAGAACACTTAATAAAACAGTTGAATTACTCACAACAAGTAAGTTCATAATAGTGTGTCCTATTTCTCCAAAAAGAGGTTTTCGGCCTCTGATACTTGTAAGAGGAGTAGGATATGCTACACAAGAGAAAGGAAACTGGTTATTACCAACTAAAAACAAAAGTTTTGAGTTTATTACCTTAATTCTCATTTTGAAAACGAATGTTATACATAAATACCATCCAGTCATTGCTCAGAGGAAAGTGAGAAAAGTCACTCACCCTACTGTATATCTACTAGATAATGGTACACTGAACTGGGAGGTTTACATATATCATCTTATTTAAGCCCTACAACAAACCAATGCTTATTTTACATATAAGAAAGATGAGACCTAGAGATTAAAAAACTTGCTCACAGTGACTAAGCTAATTGGTGAAACAGATTTGAAACTAAGCTTGTCTGATTTCAAAGCATTTAATCTTTTCATTATATATTTTCCCCAAATTTGGGAAGGGGTGTTAGAAAACTATATAGCATTTCCCCTGACCTCTATAAAGTTTCAATAATTTAAAGAGATTATATAAAGAATTAAAGACTTTAAAGGCATTTACAATTAATCACTTGTGCTAATTTATGGTAGTAAATGTTTATAGTTCTTGAAGCTGATAACAGAAGCATAAAGAATCGTAGAAACCAAGGTAGAAAAGGGAATCAGACACGGGGCCTGTCACCTAACTACCTTTTTCTTTCTTTAGGGTACTATAGATAGTGAACAGCAAAATAGAAAACAAAACAAAACAAAACAAAAACAACTAGTTGGCAATGCAGCAAATACCCTGAAGCAAACAAAAGGTCAAAAAGGAAGGCAAGATTATTTCTACAGTGATAAAAAGCAGACATATTTTTAACTCTCAGTTCGAAGCTTAGGTCATACAGAAACTAACTTCTCTAATATCTCTTATACAAACATAAGTCCTTAAACTTCTAAGAAAAGATCACATACCTGACATTATCTATTTTAAAGACTTAAGTAAGAACAATCACATCTTTGCTAGTACAAACATATTTTCTAACTTTAAAAAAGGAAAATGATATTAAAATGACAACAGAAAAATGCCAATTTTTTACCTCATGATTTTATGAATTGGAAACTGTGAAGAGGTAATTTTATTTAGAACACTACTCTCAACAGGGCTTAGAATGACATTGTGAATGTCACAAAAGGACTTCATGAATCTAATCTTCATGAATCTAATATTTAATGAAATTCCAAATAAGTTTGGTCAACATCAATGTGCAGATAATCCCCATCTCAAAATTACTAATTCAGGCCAGTTATTTTAGCTCAGGGACTTTAATTTTTGTAATTAGCTATTCCACATGTATATTACCTCCATAACAAAATCCACATTCATGTCTAAAGAGGCATAAGCACCATTAATTTCAAAGTGCCAGTTTATCTAAAATCTAGCAAAACATAAAGAATACAGAAAATAGCTGAGTCTAGTTAAGTCCCATTGTAATTGATAATTTTCCTTTATCGCCTCTAAACAGCTATTAGAGATTTACAGTTCCAACTCCTCTCATCTTTTGAGAAGTCCCTCATATTGTTCCATGATTTTCTAACCTTCTCTGTGTGAAAACCACTGGCTAAAATACTATTCATACTTACAGATTAAATGTCCTATAATGATTTAAAATGAGCTAGTATAGTGCCTTAATCTTCCATTAAAAACAGCATTCAAACATTATGATCAGAAACAAAATATTTGGCTGCATGGAAGAAATACTTGGCTCAGAATGAAATGTCTTAAGCTCTTTAGTTTACACAGAATTAAACTTCAAAGTTAGGGTCTGCAGTTGTAGCTCAGTGGTTCAATCCTCAGCACCACATAAAAATATATAAAATAAAGGTATAAAAAATACAAAAACATTTTTAAAAACCTAGAAGTTAAATTATTTTTATGCAAGTTGGTGGAATTATATACTTAAATCCTAAAAGGTAAGGAAACCCTATCTCCAAAATCACAGTTTAATAAAATCTGCCAAATAGAGGAATTTAAATAAATTATCTTTTTTACTTAAATTGCTCATTCTGAAATAGTGATCACTTTTTAAATCTTCCCTATATTTTTCTTCCAAGAAAATGCCTATTAAATTATATTAGAATCAAATACCTAAAATTCTACACTTCCAACAAATATATTATCTCTTGAAAAAAAATCAGGGATGAAGATATGAGAATTCAAAAAAGTTTAACACTACAAATGATTCTGAAATCACAGAAATAATATGTACAACACTTTGACCATCACAATAGCTTTAGAAGTCTTCAGTTGTATCAAAAGCAGATATGTAAATACACAAACATATAGACACACACACACACACACACATATACACATATACAAACAATATAAGCTCCTCTTTTGGGTAATAAATGAAATATCAGAAATATAAAAATAAGCATAAAAAATCAAAACATACAAAAAGGGCAACCACTATTTTTAAGTATCAATAAGCAAGTGAATACAATAACAATGATAATCTAAAAATCCTTTGGCTTTATGATATAGACAGATTAAATGAGGTAATAATTCAACTTCTTAATAGGGAAGCAACAAAAACTTTTTTGACAATACATGGTTTTGTTTTGTTTTGTTTTTGGGGAGAGGCCTACAGGGGATTGAACTCAAGGGCACTCACCCAATGAGCCACATCTCCAGCCCTCTTTTGTATTTTATTTAGAGACAGGGTCTTGCTAAGTTGCTTAGGGCCTCGCTGAGTTGCTTAGTGCCTCCCTGTTGCTGAGGCTGGCTTTGAACTTGCGATCCTCCTGCCTCAGCCTCCCAAGTCACTGGGATTACAGGCATGACCACTGTGCCCAGCAGAAAATATACAGTTTTAAGAAAACTGAGAAGTAATTTTGACAAGATTTTTTATATTTTGCTTTGAAAAATTTTTTAAAAAGTACATGGCTATTATTTTTGGAGCATCTAGAAATTTCATGACATACAATGTTGTCCAGATTAACTTGATAGCTTCTAAAGCTTCTAGAAGAGAATTATTTTTGAAATTTAAAAGTACACCAAATTGAAAGTAGTTCTGTTATAAAATCAAAATTTTATTTTGATGATGTCCCTGAAATTTTTACTGTACATTCTATGTATTTGAAAATATGTAATCTAACTTATTATTCTAAAACTTACCTTTATATTCTGCACCCAATCTCAACATTAAACGCATAGGAAAAACCTTTGCCCAAGGAATCTCTAACTTCTGGATAAGAATTCCAAAGAGAAAAGGATTACTTGGCAATGGGAGATCATCAAGTTTCTGAAAAGTAGGTGTAATAAAAAGAAATCCTCCATGATCCTTGCTATTCAGAAAACTCTCAGTAAAGGTAATGTTGTCCAAGTTTTCTATGTATTTTCCTGGAAATAAAATTATTAATAAAAGGATTTTAAGTTGTTTTATTATTATTTAGGGGACATATTCTGAGTTTGAATGTCATAATATAAACAAACAAAAGGCAATATAGAATTTTTGTCTGTTTGTTTCTACTCTTAAAGAAGCATCTAATAAGCACCTTTTGTGCACAAAGCTAAGATACTCTTGGAGCTTGGGGACCATAAAAAAAAAAAAATGTGAAAATGTTTCAACCGTACATGCCTTTAAATTTTTATCCTTATTGCATATATGATGTAGATAAATTAAGAGGGGTTAAATTATCATGCCTCATCCAACCTTGTAAACACAATATGGAAAGTATATAGATAGATTTTTAAAATCAAGGAGGCAAATATATTTCATTTCTTAAATTTGAAAAAAATCTGTGTATACACAATAATCCCATAAAATGCTAAATTTAAGAAGACTAAAAATGATAATTAAGCTCTTTTAAGAAATTAGCAACCTCTTCAGAAAATAAATCTATAGTACAGTTAGCATAACCAAAAGCATAAATGCCTTTAACTAATTTATCCATCCCCTACTCTGAATAGTTCAAAATAAAATGCTATACCTTTTAAAGCATCCTTATATATGGTGATGAATAGTCTGAAGATGTCCTTAGGAATTTTATCTTCATTTGGCGTACATAACAATAGAATAATAATTTCTGCCTGTCCCAAGCCATGCAATCCATTGGTTGAAAAGTACCAGTATTTGTCTGAGGAGTCTTGAGTGATAAAAGCATACAACTATGAATGTTAACTTCTACTAATCTAACAAACTAAAAATTATTTTTGCATGAAGCACACCCTTTCAAATTCCTTATTTTCCCCAAATTCTCCTCATAAAAACTTTAAACTGAATTGTGTAAGATTCATGTAAGGAAAGAAAAAGGATTATCTTATGAAGTCAAGTAATAACTCTAAAATAAAAGGTACACAAATATGCAAAAATGCAGTGGTTAAAAACTACATTAATTTCAAAGAGTATGAAAGCTGATAAATAAACTGAGTGTAAGAATAACTTAACACTGAGGATTATTATTTTTTTTTAAAGAGAGAGTGAGAGAGGAGAGAGAGAGAGAGAGAGAATTTTAATATTTATTTTTTAGTTTTCGGCGGACACAACATCTCTGTTTGTATGTGGTGCTGAGGATCGAACCCGGGCGGCACGCATGCCAGGCAATTGCGCTACTGCTTGAGCCACATCCCCAGCCCCACTGAGGATTATTTACTTCCTTACTTTTAATTAGGTTACATGATACTTGCTTTAAAACCATCTTTATTTCTACTAAATCATGATTCCTGCTTATCTCATTCACAAAATTTCAATTTATCTAAATTATCAAAAATTTCAATTTATTATACAATTTATTATCAATTGTATAATAAGCATCAAAATACACCTCACCTATAAACGCATGATCTTAACCTAGGACAGACTGAGGAAGGCTAGTAAAAATCTGGAAGTTTATATATCAAGCTTCACTGAATATAAATTTATTTATAGTCAGATTTGGCTGAAAAGCCAACATTCAATGTGGCTTATTTTTTACTGTTGCCAGTGAAAATATAACTTGAAGATGTAATTAGAAATCCTGCTTACCAATAAGGCAAAAATTGATTAATCAATACTTACAAAATACTATTTTGACATTCACGAGCAGATTAGCATTTAGGACAAATGTCACAGGATGAAACCCTTCGCCTTCAAGAAGTAAAATGATCTGCTCATGAGATGGGTGTTCTTCTACTACAGGCACAAAATAATAGAAGTAACATTAATCAGGATAAATATCCTGCTAAATATGTTTATACACACACAAAAAAGGAAAAATGTATAAATCCACCAATGGCCTCATCAAATTTATAAACAAATGCCAACATGTCCCAGAAAATCAACATCTTGTAAAACTGTTAAATACTAATTTTTAGTTGTCTATGGAATGAAGAAATTAATACTGAAACATATGTCAATCCTATATATTGTATAGCATATGCACAAATGTTGATGAAACAGCATATTTATAAGATTCCAGCACCTTCAAAGTTTTAAAACAAACACCTGTGATAGTACTTTCTCGTTTGTCAATCACTTCAATTCTAATTTCCAAAATTTACAAGTCTGTGAAAGTAGTTTAGACCCAGGTTAAATATGCTATTCACTGTCATATGCCTGTAGCAGTGATAGGTAACAAAACTTGACAATCAACAGGAAAACATGCATGATATGCACAAAACAGAGCTTCAGGGATTTTTGTCACTACTGCTAAATTCATGAAATCGTTCCTACAGACAGAACAGAGATCCTAAGCTTCATTCTCCTACATTATCATGCAGAGAACCACCATCTCACATTTCAGGATGAAAAAAAAAAACAGCTTTGGTGACAGTGTCTATTCTAGGGAACCACTCCAAATGGGAGTTAGCCATAGAATATCCAGCTTGAAAAGGACCTTAAAGAGCCTCTTTTCTTTTACAAAGAAAACTGAGGCCCAAGGAGATGAAATAACATGCTTCAAATCATTCATGTTACAAGTAACAAATGAGAAACTAAAATTCCCAGTTTTGTTGTCCAATATAATACTCTATTTTTTTTTTTTTGAGATACAATGCTTCTTTTTTTTTAATATTTTTTTAGTTCTCAATTGACCTTTATTATTTAATTTATTTATATGTGGTGCTGAGAATCAAACCCAGTGACTCACACATGCTAGGCAAGCATGTGACCACTGAGTCAAAACCCCGTCCCCTACAATGCTTCTTTAAAAAGAAAAAAAGAGCAGGACACCCTGATGCATACCCTATAATCCCAGCCACTTGGGAGGCTGCAGACATGGATCACAAGGTTCAAGGCTAGCCTCAGTAATTTTGTGAGGCCCTAAGCAACTTAGTGAGACAGTGTCTCAAAATAAAAAAATAAAAAGGGCCGGGGATCTGACCTAGTGGTAAAATGCCACTGGGTATAATCCCTAGTACTAAAAATAAATAAATAAATAAATAAATAAATAAATAAATAAATAAATAAATAAATTTAAAAAGAATATAAATTTAAAACCTTAATACAATGAAAACATTGCTAAAAGTCTGAATTTCCTTATTGTATTGGATTTTAACTCATTTTAGAGAACTTGATATGATAAATGAATCATAAAAATTCAAATTCTCTAGAATTCTTTACATAAGGCTTGTTGAAAACTAAAGATAACAGCCTACTACACATTTTAATAAAATTAAGTTTTTAAAAAGGCATTTCATACATTGTAGACAAAATTTATCAGTACATTCTTTTTAAAAAAGTATTTTAAAATTTTAAGTAACTGCTATCCTACCTGATCCCTTTTCTCCAGATGTAACCAGAAGTGGAGGCAAACTGTCCTCATCATTAGGTAAAAGACTAATTTTATTGCAAACATACTTCTCAATATCACACAATAATCTATAATCTGAAATACTAGTGACAGGTAAATTGCTATTAACCATGACACTAGGAAGAGCAGATGGTTCCTCAATTTCTGCAAAAACATCATCAGCTAGTGCAAAAGAACCAGAAGTAGGTATCCCCTCAGTTCCTGTGTTTATAGGCTGTTTTTCCACAGACGGAACATGAAAAATAGGAGTCCAAATTTCTTTTCTTGTAATATCTCCTATCTCACTGTTTGTTTTTTCCACTGTAGAAGAATGGGTATGATCCACTGGGTTTACATTCTGTAAAATATGGGATAAAAATTCAATCAGTTCTTATTCTCTGTTCAACTGTGAAATTCTGATCTTTACAGTCAAACATATAGTTTTAGTAAGAATGAGCACATTCATATTCTTCTGAAGTAAATTTCTCAAGAAATAGTACCACTTTACTTCTTTAAGTTCAGGAGCATAAGATGTTAAGGAACATAAGGACTTAGACTCACAGCATGTTTAGGTAGATATAAGTAACTTATTGACTGGAAAAATGAGAAGAGAGGTTGAGGATCCTGCACCATATCACATGTAATCAACCAACTTGGTTCAAATCAAAGCTCTCTCATTCTTATGACAATCAACAAAGGCTGGGAAGGTAGGGGAGAAGGAAAATCAAGAATCAATATTAAATAAGAATGATTCATGAACTCAAGTGATATGTTCTAGCCATGGAAGACTTCCATTTTGTTGAAAGACTGATAGAGAATAGGTCCTAGATAAGGAACATATTTTTGGTTATCATGCCCATTTGTAAAACCTAGCAAAAGAACTCTTACTAACAAGAGGCATATATTGTCTATCTACTATTTAAACAAAGCACATGTGTGTAAATACAAGCATAAATATCACCATCAGACTTTCCTGAATGTGTATAAACCATTAAATCAATATTAGTCTAAACAAAATTGCTAAATCTTAAGTTACATTTACCTATACCAATGGTTCTCAAAATGTGGTCCAGAGATTCTATAGGTCCCCAAGATCTTTCAGGAAGTCGATGAGGACCTAAGATTTTCTTCATATGAAAACAACACAGCACAATACACTGAATGCAGGTATGAGAATCTGTCTTCTATTAAGTCAGATATTAAAGAAATTTGCAAAAATGTAAAACAATGACACTCTTCTTTCTAAACTGCTTTGGTTTTGAAAGTAAGGTTTTTCATAAAAATAGTATTTCTACTAATGTAATAGGCTTATTATTTTGTAATTAATAAATATCCTTAAATTTTTTCAATTTAATTTAAAATACAGTAATTACCAATAGGTATAAACCACATATCTTAGGGATTCTCAATAACTTTTAAAAGACTACAAAGGGGTCCTAAGTCTAAAATGTTTGAGAACCATTGCCTTAGGCTAACATGAAAAGGGTAAAATCTAAAGCACATTCACTGTTACCTATACAGGCATACCTCAGAGATACTGTAGGTTCAGTTCCAGACCATTGCAATACAAAATGAGTCACATGAATTTTTTGTTTCTCAGTGCATATAAAAGTTATGTTTACACTATCCTGTAGTTTATTAAGTGTGTAATAGTATTATATCTTAAAAAAACCACAATGTACGTATCTTAATTAAAAAATATTTTATTACTCAAAAACGCTAATGATCATCTGAACTGTTGGAAAAATGGCATTGACAAACTTGTTCCACATGGGGTTGCGGTAAACTTCAAATTGTAAATAACGTAACATCTGTGAAGTGTAATGAAGAAACTGCAATAAAATGAGGTATGCCTGTACATTGCTTATTTTAGGAAACTCAAAGCATTGAAAAGATAAGTACTGTAAAAATCACATGAGGAACTATCCAAAAAATAGAATTTTATTTAACGAATAAGTTATTTAGACACCTTACCACAGGCACATCAGGTAAGAGAGGACTAAAGTCTTCAGAGTATCTTTTACTTCCAGATGATAATTTTGTTGTATCTGCAACTTCACCGTTAGGCAATATGCCATCTGCAAACCATACTCTTTTCTGTTCTTTGGTACATAGTCCTAGAATCAGTTGGGAAAACAAATCATTTTAGTCTGGCAATGTTGCAGGGATGTAATACCAAATGGTCAGGAAATGTTTTCAAAAGCTTTTTGCTGTCCATTGGCCAGCTCTGTATTCTCAGGGCTACAAAGGCCTCAATAAATGTTTTTTTGTGTGTGTGTGATTCATCTATCCTAAGCAGAATCCTTTTCTACCTAATTCATACAAAAGGAGCATATTAGACTAGATGTGACCCTAGGAATCACATACACTGAAAATAAGTATATGGAGAGATTACACATTAAAAACACTAGGGGAAGATTTAAAGCATATATTATGGAGTTTGAGTTTGTGAGCATGGAATGGGAACTGAATAAAACTTACCGATTAAGGCACAGGAATGAAAAGTGTAGATCAGAGCATGGCAGATAAGCAAAGGAAAACATATAAAGAACAGAAAGAAATAAATTGGCTAAAAAAGGAAACAAGATCACTTAGGCATACCAGAAAGTCATTTTTTACTTTCATTTCATGAGAGAAGCGTAACATTTTTTGTTTTTATGATACGGATACAAAACTTTATTAATTTTTATTACCAATTCCTCTCAAATTTGGAGGCAAATGACTAGAAATCAGCATAAATATTTGTTCTCTTTTATTATAAAGTAGCCACAGAGGAAGGTTATGAAAATTGATGCCAAAAGATTTTTAAAAAAATATTTTTGTAGTTGTAGATAAATAGAATGCCTTTGTTTATTTTTATGTGGTGCTAAGGATTGCACCCAGTGCCTCACACATGGTAGGCAAGCGCTCTGCCACTGAGCTAAAGCCCAGCCAATGCCAAAAGATTTTAAACAATATCAAAATACAAAAGTTTACTTTTGTCTACAAAATACAATGTTTACTTTCCAAAACTGAAAACAATTGAATCACATATTTTTGCACTATCAATGGACATACTGAACAATGTATTTTTCTTGCATTTGCAATAGTTTTATAATTTAACAATTCTGATTGTCAATATAAAAATAGGTAAATGTTTTAGACAGATACATTCATCTTTAGAGCTATAATACATAATCATATATTTTGAATCTCCTTATTTTGTTTATAATTATAAATACAAAATAGCTACTGAGTGATAAACTAAAATCCAAAATAATTGTCAGAAGTATCCAAATTTACATTTATCTAACATTTACAGTTATTTTCTAGCATAGTACAGTCTTCATTCCCCAGACTAATGTTTAAAAATATACATGGGCTTTACTCAAGATGCTAAATGACAACAGGTTATAAGAAACAAAACCTCAAACGTTTAAAAATATATTGGTAAAAAATTTTATTATTGTGGTAATTTATAAAATTTAAAACATTTTTAAAGAAAAAAGCTCAGTGACAGAGTAATTGCCTAGTGTGTGTGAGGCACAGGGTTCAATCCTTAGCACTACATAAAAAATAAATAATAATTATTAAAAAATAGGAAAAAAAAACGATATGTGAGTTTTTGACCAATTGTCTCTAAAACCCAACCCCACCATTCCACAGTGTACTTGTAGATGCTAGGCTGAAAATACGGAAAGTACAATTCCCAATTTCCTTTGCTAGCTAATTGGCTATGGTCAAGTTCTGCCAAAGGTAGGCAGCAGTGGGAAACCAGAGGTGGAAGAGAAGAAATCCTTTCTATTCTACTTCCTGCCAGGATCCTTGCAGCAGCAGCAGAACTATCACTACCACTGGATATTGCTGCATGTCCCATAACTTTCAGAATTTCTAACATTAACCCTGGAACTCCCCTTCAGTCATCTGGAAGTCCCTTAATGGTTCCAGCATTTGCCACATGGTTTCTCCCCAGAAGTAACAGCCTCAGTGATGTGATGCTCCAACCCCTGACACCAAGTTCTAAACGCCAAGCTCCTCCTGATGCCCTTGCTCCAAGTTTTAATATTATTCCTCTGGCCCCTTTTGCCCCCTCCAACCCCACTGGTGGTAGCTGCTTGCAATTACTAGTTTCTCAGATGCTTGACCATGCCAACATACATGTATAACCAATTCCTATATTAAATTCCTCCTCCTGATATTTAGTCTGGTTTCTATTTTAATAATTTTTCTTTAGTCTAAGAAATAGCATTTTATTCCTGTTACCTTCAATACTTGGTTGTTTAAGTGCTGAGATTGGCAAAGTTGTAGGTGAAGGTATGCTAGATGTTTGGGTCTCCTGAAGAGGCTGGATGGTAGCACATTCATCAGAATGATTAGATTTAAGATTAGAAGCAGTTGGACTCATCATCCTTTCAAATGCCTGAGCTACAAAGAGGAAAGAATAGTATTAAAATCTCAGATGTCTTTAAAGTTCAAAGTAAATTATAATAATAAATATTCAATTTTTTTAAGTTGAAAGGAGAAAGAAATAAATGGCTTATCAAGAAAAAGAAGTGGCACTTGGCAGAAATACTATCTGAGTAACTAGCAAAAGCTCCTTACTTTAGTTGGCAACACTCCACTTTGATAAGGTACCAGTGAATTATTTGATATTTTATTTTATTTGGTATATTTTAATATCTACTACGAAAATACTCCTTTTTAAATACGAGTATCTCTCTACTTTTGCCCTTGAACTCCGTGGGTCTATTTCCAATATAGTTAAGAGTCACTCTCTTAACACATAAATCACTAACTCATCACTGCTTGGTTTAAAATTTTTTAATGGCTTCCAAATTGCAGTGAAAATTTAAGTTCCTAAAATGGCTCACAAAATCCTAAATGATCTGCATCCCTACCTATTCTACCTTCCCAGTTAGCTATCTTTCCTAGTTAGACTTCATCTCTCACCACAATCTCACTTGTTCAACAAGTTAAGCAAATATTCCCTCTG
Organism: Urocitellus parryii; assembly: GCF_045843805.1. NCBI lineage: Eukaryota > Metazoa > Chordata > Mammalia > Rodentia > Sciuridae > Urocitellus > Urocitellus parryii. Next base: position 64,076,044 of record NC_135531.1, on the reverse strand, counting down.
TCTAGAATGCTCTCCCCAAAGGTACTTACACAGTTTTAGTCTTTCACTTCCTTCAAGTCTCTATTTACATGTCATATTATCATAAAGCCTCACTCTGACCATCTTATAAAAATACTACCTCTTGGCACCAATTTATCCCTATTCCACTTTAAATTTCATTTTAAGGTATTATCACCATCTGATATCCTCTTCGTTTACTATCCATATGTACCCACATTCAATATTGTTGAATGATTTTTTTCAATCAAAAAACACAAAGCAGCACTAGTTCAACATTTCTCCAAACCTATCTGCTATAAATGCTGCCACCGTTAAAATAATCTTCTACAAGTGCCACCAAACGTTAGCACTCTTAGAAAATGGCTCTGTTAACCAAGTGAAATTCACATATCGTATACTCTGGGTTTCAAAGTAATTTCCAATTTGCCCCAATCTACCTGATAGCTTTCACACGCACATGTCCTCAAAACTCATGGAATCTCAACACAACTTTTTTATTATCCACAACCTCGATTTAATCTTTTTCCTTCACTGAATGTGTCTCACAACCCTTCTTTCCCTTTTTATTAGATAACATTATTTACTTCTATCATTTTCAACCCTATGGTAAGTTAACTTTTTAATTCATGCTTTCTTGTAGTATGTAAATTAATGATAGTAGCCCTCTAAATTAAACTATATGCTTATATACTATAAGATATCAAAATACACAAAACTAAATAAACTAATTTCATAATACATTTTTTGATAAATCAGAGTTTGATCTCAGTATCTTACTGAATATCTTACATGATTATATGTTCTCCCCTTTTGAACCTTACAGTCAGAATATGTTTTAATTCCTACCTAAAAATCGAACTTGTCAACTCAAACAATACATCAAAAGATCACAGCTGTTTTACTATGTTTTTTTAAGTAGGGGGAGATAATTATGTGGCATCTTGCTCTAAAATTTCTGAATTCTGGCAGATGGCTTTGGTTAACAACACGAGCAGTAGTCTTCTAGACTACTGAAACAGTACAAGAAAAAACAACTGTAAGCACTAAGCCTAACCTCTTCATAAACAATGGTGGTAACATGAAAATATAAAATGATTCATACGCTACTATCTTCCAGAGCACAGGTCAACAGCAGGTAGTAGAGCAGCTTACCTCAGGCTAACAGACTCACATCAGAGCTTTTTGGAGAATTGCTGAAAAAATTTATCTTCATTCAAAAGAGAAAAACAAATTATTATCAGGTATTTATTCTCCTGGCTAATAGGAAGCAGTGCCTGAGCTAGTGCACAGGTCTGGTCAAAAAAGGCCCAAGTAATATTTGCTGAGAATTAAACTGTCAACATATTTTTGAAAATGCAAAAAGTACTCAAAAGAACAAACATGTACTGGGGGGAAAACACAACATAACACACACGTACACAAAACCTGTGAGAACTCAAAGAAGACCATCAAGACTATTGCTGAAAATGGAAGCTAACTAGAGAGCCAGAGAAACAATGGAAAGTGCACACACATAACATTCTAAAATGGAAGGGAAAAAAAATATATGAGACAAAATGTGTAAACAGCCTGGCACTCCTATGAGTTGATGAAATCATAATATTAGTACCTTATCTTTTCTTATTTTAGGTTATTTTCTAAAGGGGGGAAACTTTTATCTTGCCTTATGCCATTAATAAATAATATTGAATACTATTTATTGGTAGATATCTTATAAATGTTTAGATTAAGATGATGAAGATGATGATGATGACAAAAACAAATAGGCAGATGAAATGCAGCATTTAGGGACTTGGTACCTGTTAAAAGTTAATGAACTGCCATTCCAGAAACTGAATGCTTCCTTTCCAGACTGGTAGTATTAATTGTGAGAGTGGAACAAAAAGAAGAGAAACCAAGCCTTGGGATGTCCCACCTAAGCCAGATAATTCAACACTAGGTCCTTGCCTTAAGAAAATAAAGAAGTTTATCTTTGTCACAATCCAATTGTTTTTAAGATATATTCAATTACTGGAGGAAAACATGTCAGGTTAATACTCACCTTTATTAATAGTCTCATAGCAGATTACACACACTCTTGCTTCCTTTTCTAGATATTGCAATTTACACTTCCTATTACAACAGACACCACAAAATACCTAGGAAGAATAAAACACCATATTTGTTTTTGTTTCAAGAATATATTATATCTACTAGGGACAGGGACAAGGGAGGCCCAAAATCTAACTAACCAATATCCATTTTTCCTATTTGATAATTCATTTTTCTAATCATCATAATTCTAAATAGAATTTGTTACCTTAAATGAAACTTCTGATTTATAACCATATTTCTGATGAGGAAAATGCCTTTAAATCAACTGTTAATTGGAAAGGGAACAAAAACTTCTTCAATGAATAAGTTTATCATTTGAAAAGCTTTTTGTAGTTCTTTGTTTAAAATTTTTACAAGTAGAACATTATTTTGCTAAAAATGAATAGGGTGATCTGAGACCAACACAATATAGGAAAATGTCAAAAAAAATGCTGTATTACTTCTAAGACAAGTTTGTAGACAATCTCTTTATCCTCTGTTGTAAAACAGAACACAAATGAAGTCAGTTTCAGTATTCTGAACCTTGGGTAAGCCAATTTGCCTCTCAGTGATTCCCTGGGCATCAGTCACAACACTAGCTACAAAGTGGTCTTGAAATTTAGTATTTAAGGACACAGGTGGATCTAACTGAATTTGGAACATATGATATGTCAATATGAGAAGGGTAAGGACAGTATTCTTAAGTTTCACTAAACTTAGTAATAGAGTTCCTCATTTCCCAGAATGTAATGAATGCCCATGACAATGTACCATTTGTTCAACTATCAAGCAATCTATAAAATGGCAGGTATTTTACATATTTCCATAATTGGGAGGTGAAAAACACTGATTTTAAACTAACTAAAGCATGGAGTCACCAGTTAATTAATCTTTTCTGTCATTACATTTCATTTAAAATGTCCCCAAACAATAAAAGACTTGGACTAGGGATATAGCTCAGTGGCAGAGTGTTTGACTATCATTAATGAGGCCAAAGACAAAGATTTTTATAACTTACTTTCCCACATGCTCTGCAATGATGTCGCCGTTTTGTAAAAGTAAATTTCACTTGACAATTCATACAGTTTGGAGCTTCTGAATCAGGAATCCAAGTGGGTTGTTTCTGGCCCAAAACTAAGCCTTCTTTGCAAGTGTTTTCAGGTAGAGAATCTTCATTTGCAGCTACAAAACTAGATCTACCTTCAAAATTACTTTCTATATCAATATAATTAGAGTTGAAATTAACCTGAGGATCAGTTGTAGAATCTATAGTACAAGTATTTGGAGCAATCGTATTTGCTATGCTAGGTTCACTTTCTGGTATATTTGGAACATCTGGCTTGTTCAGTTCCTTTGAACTCTTTATTCTTGATGGAAGGTTAAGCAATTGCTTAGGTCTAGCTCCCCCAACATGAATAGATTGATTGTTGGTATCAGAGACGGGTAATTCATTCATCACCTCGGTCTTACTGATAGGTAACCCTTGTTCAATTGGAATTATGCCTTTTTCCCCTATAGAAAAGCCACCATTTTCTCTTGTATTTTGTTTATCAACTGCTTCACATATCAAGTTAATGCCATCACTTTTCCCAGTAGCTCCTGCTTCGGCATTGAAATATATGTCACTGGCATTTCCATCATCTAAGCCTTTTACATCTATCTGATTCATTTGAAATTTTAAATCACTTACATTTTCTTCAAAAGATTTTATGTTAGTGGTCTGAAGATACTGTTCTGTCAGAAAGGCATCAAGTTCAGCATCACTAATTAGTGCACCACTTTTCATGCCTTCATCAATATTAAGGTAATCTAAATCTTGCCCATCCATATCATTGCTTGAAAAAGCAAAACCTTTGCAATGATCAGGAGACTCTAGGGCATGAGCACCAGAGAGCTCCATTTGAGATTCAGCAGCTATGGAAGAATTGGTGTTTTCAGGGTAATCCAAAGATTCAACTCTGATTACCATCTGCTCAGATTCTACCTTTCCATCCTCCCTCTTTTCATTTACTGGCTGAAGAAGTATAGTTTTACATTTTTCCTTTTTCAAAAGATCAGTTACCCTGAATGGTTCCCCATCTAGAACAACACTCTTTTGCGTTTCTTCATGCATAGTCGCTGTATCTTGTATATGGTCTTTAGGTTCATTCCGAGGTAAAGAATCACCATGTGCTTTACTGTCAATTAATGATCCACACAAAGACCCAGACAATGAAAGACAGGATAATGAAGAATGTACACCTTCTCTTGAAACATGTAAAGTTGAAGAGGAATCTTGGATTATATCATTATTATCTGTAAGGTCTAAGTTTTTTGAGTCTATTTTTCTACATTGTTTTATAAACATAGCAGTTTTATCTTCCTGAAAGGAAAAGTCAGGTAATTTGAAATTTTCATCTCTTAAATTTGAGTCATTTAAGCATAAATCTTCATTTTTTAGAAAACTTTTGCAAGGCAAACCACTGGTACTACCTCCTTCTTTTAAACATTCTGTGGCAGTTATGGCTGCCGTATCTATCTCCTCTTTTACTAAATAGTCATCATCTTTTAATAATTCACATGGCAGACTCTTGTGTTGCAGGTTATCTTTGGCATCAAATATTTTGGAACTTTGGTGAGTCAAAGCAGGTGACATGTTAAAATCAACAATTGGTTCTAACTGACTAGAGATCTTTTTATCCTTTAAATTTTCTGTTTTGCTGTATTTACAAGAATCTGAAAGAACTGTATCTACTTTTATACCCAATTCTTTGGTTCCACCAGTTTCTCTATTTTGTAATTCAGAGCTGATATTATTCTGTTCTTCTCTGACAGTATCACTAGCATGGTCTGTTGAGGAAACACACTGAGTATCTGAAACTGAAGATGAATCCAATTCAGTCAAAAAATGTGCACTAGACTTATTATCATCTGGCAATAATTTTTTAATATCTTCTTCACTATTAGTTGCATGAACTAAGTTACCCATATCACTTATTAAGTCACAGACAGGTTTACTACATCGTCTCATGTGTAAAGGCTGGGTTTCATCTGAAGTACTACCGTCCACAGAAGAAAGGAGATCAAGTCCTGTTAAATTTTTTTCATTTTGCATACAAGTTAGTCCCTCAAGAGTTTTTCCATTCAAGGAAAGCTCATTTACTTCATGGCATGTTTCTGACGAGGCACAACTACTAATGCAATGTTGGTCCTTTGGCAGCAGTGAAGTTAGCTGGGAAGAAACCAACTCTGAAGAAACTGAACAATAGTTAGAATCATATGCATTTTTTGCATCTTGAAGATAATCTTCTTCATCTAATAAAAAATAGAAACACAAAGTTATTCAGGAGGCCCTAATCAAATAAATATTATAAAGATTGTTTTTAAAGACTCCTAAATGGAATAAACTTTTTGTTTAGCTTTCAAGAACTTTCTGGTTTTTTTTTCTTTTGAATATAAATGTCATAAGGTGACAGAAATTCCACTTAATAATTCAGCTGCATTATAAAAAACAGACTAAGAAAAAGCTGAAAAACAATTTAACTTCTTTATTCTGCCCTCCAATTTCCTGGTCTTAATTCTGAGGAAAATATCATCTTTCACAGTCATGAATCTCTATTTATATAGCACTTTAAAGCTGCTCTTAGCTTGCTTATATGCTGATTTTTCTTATAGCTAAACTTGTATCTGCAAAGAAACTTCTAGTTTTCTTCCATTCCGACTATTGGCTCCATTCTGTATTAGAATAAACTAATATGTTATAATGAAACAAGTAAACTTCTTTTTATAGAAAAAAACAATGAGACTAAAATTGAAATCAAATTTTGCTTCGAGGACTTTATATCTGAAATGACTGAATTACAGAAATTTAAAAATTCCAATAATGGCAAAAATGGAAAAACAACAAACCTGGGTTCTGTTCAAAATCATCAAGGAGTTTGTCCAAGTCACTGACAGCTGCTTTAAAATAACTGTCCATCTTACCTGTAGACTTATTCAGAATTTAATTCTTGTATATCTAGAAAATAAACAAGTACATTTCATTTAATTTTCTAATATATAAATATTATTCCATCTATTCTATCACATGAAACATGAAATATAAACAAAAATATAATTTCACAATAATCCTTTGAGGAATTTGCCCTTTAGGTGGAAACAATGGTCTCCATATAAAAATGACATGAGCCAGGCCCAATGGCACATGCCTGCAATCCCAGCTGCTCATGAGACTGAGGCAGAAGGATCACAAGTTCCAGGCCAGCCTGAGAAAATTAGTAAGACCCTGTTTCAAAATAAAATTTTAAAAAGGAGTAATAGGTTAGTAATAGTAATGGGTTAGTGCCCTAACAACCCTCCAATGAGTGGGATTGTAGTTCAGTCGATGAGGCCCTGAGTTTAAAACCCAGGACCATCAAAAGAAAAAAAAAATAACATGGATATGAAAATCAACTCATACAATATACAACATAACATACAATGTACAACATAACATTGTACACATAGCTATTATGCATTTTAAAATACTTATCTAAATAATTCACAGGTCAAAGAATTCACAATGAAAACTAATACTTAGAAATACTGCATATCAAATAATATACTACATACAGAGATAAAAAAAAATAGTCCATAGAAAACTAAAAAAGTCAGTTTGTGAAAAGATGAATGAAGTGCATGAACCTCTGATCTAAGTCATAAATTCCACCAAATAAGCCTGAGACACTTTGCAGGAATCTATAAATAACTAATGAGATAATACAAAAGAAAAGAAGTCAAGTCAAAGGGGTTCTCACTGGCTTAAATTGAACATCAAACTGAACAACTTAACATTAAATTAATGAAGACCACAAAGGACTGAAAACAAATCAGACAAAAAAAATAACAATACTAACATAAAAAACACAGCATTCATTGGAGGGCTGTTAGGGTAACCCATTACTATTATTCTACTAACCTATTACCTTGAAAGTTAACAAAGGAAAAGAAGAATTTTTTCTGACCTTTATTTACAAAATATACTTTAGGATAATAAAATACTTTCTGAGGAAAAGTTATTTAGACAAGAATTCCAGTTCAGAGCAGAAGAATATTTAAAAAATTTTTAAATCATCTATTCATGGTCCTTAAGCAATGGCTATCATGAATGTTAAAACCATTAGAGAAAAAGGTTGATGGAGAACTTGAAACTGCTGAGATCATTATGGTTAACATATCTGAATTCAAAGATCAATTTCACCACCAATAAATATGGAAGAACACATGACATAGAATAAATTCCTGTCTAAAGATCTGACACTGAATCTAATCAAACTTTTAGAACTAATTGCATGTTCGCAGGAAATTCAAGCTGAGAAAGAAAAATTAAATGACATAAAAAGAAAGCAATCAGCTTGCTGGGCATGGTGACATACACCTGTAATCCCAGCAAATTGAGAGGCTGAGGTAGGAAGCTGGGGCAGGAGAACTACAAGCTCAAGACCAGTCTCAGCAACTTAGCTAGGTCATATGTAATTTAGCGAGACCCTTTCTCAAATAAAAAATAAAAAGGCTGGGGATGTAGCTCAGTGGTAAAATGCCTGAGTTAAATTCCCAGTACCAAAAAAGAAAAAGAAAGAAAGAAAATCATCTAAATTAATCCAGAAGGTGAAATACTTTATTTTTCATATTTTAAAATACATTTGGGATTTTGTATGTATGTGGTACTGGTAACTGAACCAAGAGGCCTCTACCACTAAGCCATATCCCTATGCCCTTTGATTTACTTTTGAGACAGAATCTAAGTTACTGAGGATTTCCTCAAACTTGCAATCCTTCTGCCTCTCCCTCCTGAGTTGCTGATCATAGGTTTGCACCACTGCACCTGATTAAGGCAGAACACTTTACAGCAAAGTTTTTCAAATTGTCCATGGTGAATGTTGTTGTTGTTTACCTTTCCAAGCTGCTGCAAACTGTTATTACTCTTGTAACACAAGAAAATACAACAAATTTTGAATAATAAATACAAACAAAAGGATATAGTTAATTAAACACATGGGAGGTTGCCTGGAGCGGAGAACAGGAGTGGGAAATGAGAGACAAGAGACAAGAATTGAGAGAGCTTTACAAGAACCAGTTATGATTGAGTCCTGTGAACTAAGGACACTCGTGGTCTAGAAAGAGACTTGAAATGTGGGTTAAAAAGATTAGACAGAGTTTAAGAGAATGAAATGAACTGAAAGAACTTTTTGAAGAAATTACCTGAAATACTTTATAAGAGCTAAGGAAGAGACAAAATGAAAAACAAGTTAAAAGACAAAGATGAACTGGTAAAGATTGAGCTTAGCATACATGAGGCCCTGAGTACAATTCCAGAATTAAAAAAAAAAAAAAAATCGAGAGCATGGAAAAACTAACTTTATTAGAAGACTGTAAGAGAAATTTTTCCAGAATTGATGAAAACTCAACAGAACAACAGATTATTCTGTACATACAGAAGAGTTAACAAAACACAGAGACCAAGCCAATTAAAGGGATTTGGAGGAAGAGAGAATGCAGGAAGCCGAGTAATAATTCAAGGAATTTTCTCAGAGAAGAGAAAATACAATGCAACTATGAAACAAACAGGAAGCCATAAATAAGGAACATTTGGAGAACAAAAAGTGATCAAGGAAATTGACAGCAGAAATCTTAAAATGTAAGAAAGGCTTGCTGGGTGTGCTGGCACAATCTGTAATTCCAGTAACTCAGGAGACTGAGGATTGTATGTTTGAGGTCATCCTCTGCAATTTGTGAGGTCCTATCTCAAAATAACATTAAAAGGGGGTGGGGATCTACCTCAGTGGTAGAAAACTTGCCTAGCATGTGGGAAATTCTAAGTTCAATCCTCAGTACTGGGTGGGGGAAGGAAAGAGAAACTTTTGGGTTTGTAGTGAAAGCAGTGCTTAAAGAGACGTTAATAGCAATAAATGCATACATTTTTAAAATAATTAAAACCTGAAATCAATAATCTAAGCATCCACTCTGGAAACTAGGAAAAAATAAATAAAAGGAGTCAGGTGCAGCAGTACAATCCTATAATCCCAGTGACACTGGAGGTTGGGGCAGGGAATCACAAGTTTGAAGCCTCGGCAACATAGCGAGGGCCTAAGCAGCTCAGTGAGACCTTGTCTCAAAATTAAAAAAAAAAAAAAAAAACCAAAAAAAAACTGGAGATGTAACTAAGTGGTAAAGCATCCCTGGGTTCAATCCCCAGTATTTAAACAAAACAAAACAAAAAACAACAGAAATTTCAGCCAAAAAACCAGCAGAAGAAAAGATAAAAATAAATACAAAAATCAATGAAATTAAAAACAGTATACAGGAAAGCAGTAAGTTAACAGAGAAAACCAATAAAACCAAAACCTTGTTCTCCAAAATGATCAATAAAATTGATAGACTAAGATCAAGAAAGAAGAGAAACAAATTATTAACATCAGAAATAAGAGTGTATTTATCATTACTGAAGCCATAGACATTAAAAGAAAAATAAAGAATTCTATGAACAACTCTATGCTCATAAACTTGATAATTTAAATAAAATGGATCAATTTATCAAAAGCACACTTAAAGGTAACTCCCAAACCCATGTCTATTTTTAAAAATTAATAATTAAAGACCTTCCATAAAATAAATCATCAGGTCCAGATGGATCCATTGGTGAATTTTACTAAACATATAAGGAAAAAAAAAATACTAATTCTCTACTATTTCTTCCAGAAAAAAAGAATCAAAAGGAACACTTCCAAATTCACTCTATAAGACAGCATTACCCTAAAATCAAAACCAAATAATGATGTCACAAGAAAGGAAAGTTATAGACCAATTTTGCTCATTAACATAGATGCACAAATACTCAACAAAATATTAGAAAATTGTATCTAACAATGTATACAAAGAATTACATAACATGACCAAATAGGATTATTCAGTTATACAAGGCTGATCCAACATTTGAAAATTAATCATTGTAACCTACTATATCAGCAAATTATCATATAATCATATCAATTGATGCAAAAAGAAAAAAAAACTTAAAAAAAAACCCCCAAAAACCAGCACCTGTTCATGATAAAAACTCTCAACCAGGCAAGGTACAGTGGCACATGCCTGTAATCCCCAAGCGGCTCAGGAGGCTGAGACAGAGGATGCAGAGTTCAAAGGCAGCTTTAGCAAAAGCGAGGCTAAGTAACTTAGTGAGACCCTGTCTCTAAATAAAATACAAAAAAGGGCTGGGGATATGGCTCAGTAGGCAAGTGCCTCTGAGTTCAATCCCCAGTACCCAAACAACAACAACAACCACAATAAAAACCCTCTCAACCAACTATGGAGTAGAGGAGAACTTCTTCATGTGGATGATCAATATTTACAAGATATCTACAGTTAACTGGATATTTAATTATAAAAACCTGCTTTCCCTCAAAGACTGGGAAAAAGACTTCTCTCACCTCTCTAATTCAACATAATATTAAAAGCCCTAGCTATTGTAATAAGAAATAAAGGCATACTGTTTGGAAAGAAGTAAAACTGAATGTGCATCTCTATATAGTAATGTACAACTAAGAATTATGTTATTTGAAGTGCCTAAAAAGATAATAATCCAACAAGTTGTAAAAGATATGGCAACGCAAATACTGTACATTGAGAACTTTTAACATGAAATCTTATTAAACTATATATATTTCCCAAATATATATTCAATTAATCAAAATGTACTTTTTGAGTCAGTAATCTACCACATATAATAAAAGACACAAAATAAATGAAAGATATGCTTCTTGTTTTAAAGAAGTTTATTTAAATAAAGTGTACACATGATAAACTTGTTGGGGCAATAGTTTTACTCACTGAGCCATTTATATACTCTAAGATTATATAATAACTTATGATTATTCAAAAAATTGGTAACAATGTGAAAAATTAATCAGAAAACGGACCAAAAGTAAGGAAACTCATTAAAAATGGTAAGGCAAGAAACATGAGGACCTGAACTAAGACAGTGCAGTGAGGATGAAAAAGGAAAGAGAAAAGTGTACAGAATGAGAACTTTTGAAGAGTGAAAACAGGGCAGAAGGTTAGGAACGCTGTCAGGTTTCCATTATGTATGACTGCACAGATGGTGGAACCACTGAAGATGACAGGCAATACGAGAGGAACAGGATTAAGGGGAACCATGAGTTCACTTTTAGATTGTTGTCAGAAGTACCTTGAGAACATCCTGGGGGAGATATCCAAAAGGCTTTGAATATAAGGATCTGGAATGCAGGAGAGAAGTCTTAGATAAAAATTTGGAAATTGGCAACACACAGTTGTTAATGGATAAGATCACCAAGGAAGAGAATACAGAAAAGGACAGGAGCTTGACATCAGATAACTAAAGATTGTTCATGTTCCCAAAACCACTCTGGATAGTTTTGCCTAGAGTTATATACACTTCTACAGGAAAAATATCCAATATGTCATTGTTAAACAAAAGAAAATTTATGTATAAATTTTATATATAAAATTATGTATAATATAAACCCATTTTTACAAATAAGCTGTTTTAAAATGGTATTAACAAAAGCACATGGAAAAAATATAGAGGACAAACATCAAACTGTTATTAATACTAAAAATATGGGGATGGGATTATGTGAACCCTTTAAAGCCACATTATATATCTCTATTTTCCTTTTTAAAATAAACATGTACTTTTATAAACAGAGAAAAAAGATAATTTTGTTATTTTCCTTAAAAATTATAGTATGTGTCTTTACAATATAAGAGACAATAAAAATCTGTTAGAAAAACACTTGGACATTGGATTATAAGTGGCAATAACAACCTGTAAGATCATGAAAAAATGTTCAATGAACCATCAAAGTAATGAGAAGTAGAACAAACGTGACTTGTTGCCTACTAAATTGAAATATAAGTTTTTTTCATAATAGAAGTATTCAGTGTTGGTAAGGATATGATTTTTTTTTAAAAGCATATCAGCCACTTCTGACAGAAAGTAAACTGATAGAATCTCTCAGGAAAACAATGTGACAATAAGTATTAATAGCCTCAAAAGTTTTTCTAATGTTTGATCTGGTAATTATTTAGAAATTTTAAAAAGTAATCCTAAACTATTGAAAACATTCAAAGATTATGATCTGTTATTAGTTGAAATAATCTGAATACCAACGTAGGACACAATAGAAAATTATACAGGCACTAGAATCAATCAGACATAACTTTCCTAGGTTCACATATGAACACATGACCAATGTAACTCCACATTATATACAACCACAAAAATGGGATGTTATACTCCATGCATGTATGTCAAAGTGCATTCTATTGTCATATATAATAAAAAATAAAAAATTTAAAAAAGAAAATTATAGAGGCATCAAAAGTAATGTTTATGTGGATTAAAAAAAAAAGAATTCTATGACCAAGCAATTTCTAGAGAAACACCAGCTCTTGTGCACACATCACAAAGAATTTTCAATATTGCAAATACTGAGATTATAATAATTATTTGTATATAACTGAATTGTTATATTCAATTATAACAGTATAAAAGTGAAAACAACCTACTAGTCTGTTAATACAAGAATGGTTAAGTTAGACTTTCTCAAACTATAGACTGAGGACTCCTGAAAGATACCAAAAATCTTTTTAAGGGTCTTTAAGGTTCTTCCTTTCCCAACTACATATCTATCTAGGATAGATTTTCTTCATATGCTTTTACCTAAACAAAATAGCACACCAGACAGAACAGAGAAGCAAACACAAGAATTCAGTGCAGGGCTGGGGCTATAGCTCAGTGGTACAGCACTTGCGTCTATGACTGGTTCAATCCCAATTCCAGCACCACAAGGAAATAAAATTTGTTTTCATATGTTTATAAAGCCAGTGATTTACCTCAATGTAAAATAATTTTCCAGCCCCCCACCTGTAATCTCAGCAACTCAGGAGGTTGAGGCATGAAGATTAACAATTTAGTAAAATCTGACCTCAAAACAAACAAACAAACAGGGCTGGGGATATAACTCAGTGATAGAGCCCCCCAAATTCAATTCATGGAAAAACAATTGATTAATAAATTAATAATAAAACAATTTTATCCTCACTAAATTTTGTTTTTGAAAATAAAATTTTCAACAAAATTATTTAATGAGCTTAAGGTTATTTTTAAATGAATAAAAAATAAATTTTCTGCATTTTAACTTCCAAAATGGTAAATAAACTGCATTAGGAAATAAAAATTCTTTTGGTCCTCAATAATTTTTAAATGTGATTATCCCCAATCAATGTTAAATAAACTGTAGTACTATTATCTAACATTATGATTAGAGATAACAATTACATTAGAATTTAGTTTTATCTGTAATGTAGTTATTTCAAAAGATTTTCTTCTCATGTATTACTTGCATAATCAGAAAGTCAAAGTCATATTTATGGGGCTTTATAAGAACACGAGGAAAGCAAGCAATCCAACTGTATACACATCTCATCATCTTAAATTAAGAAAATGCACAGGAGGGAAAAAGAAAAAAGTCAAGACATTAACAGTGAAGGATTACCTTTATATGGTGGGACTATGATTACTTTTCCTTACTCCTAATAATTTTCAAAATTTTTATCACTATGCAGTTTAATATTCAGACGAGAAAAAATTAGTGAAAAATTATATGTACTTATACTGAATCAAACCATTAATCTTCTGCCAACTCAAGAGGCCAAATGAATAATTTGATCAACAAATTATTTTTAAATAAAAAATGAACTTAATATCAAAATTATGGGCCGATTTTTATACACTCAAACTAACAGGAACATTCTTAATCTGGAATATAATAATTTGCAATTACGGTAGTACAAATAAGTTAACGGGTAAAAGTAAGGACATCTTTTCAAAGGTACCAAAGATAAGGTATTGGGGCAGAACAGCATGGCATCCTTGCGGACTACAAGGAGGAGAAAACGCACCAGTGAGGGAATGGACACTGAGATTCGAGGCGGCTATGACAGATTCGTCTGTCGAGCCCAGTCTTTTCAGGTAGAGTCCACCACTCCTCGGGAGCCACAGTCGCCTCCTTTAGTCACACCCCCTCCCCAAGCGCGACCAGCGGTGCTTCCCCTACGTCTGCCGGGGCCCAGGAGTCCAAATCCTAGTAGCGCTCAGAACCCGGGCGGCCCGAGTGGGTGGGACCCGGCACCCCACAGCCCTGATGGCCCTCCTAGCCCGGTGTGGTCAGGGCTGGGATTCCCCGGCCAGCTCAGAGGGTTCGGCAAGGAACAGGTCGACAGCCGGGACTCGGTTCCTAGAGGAAGGGGAGGGCCGACCCGATGTCCAAGTCGGCGGGTCCAGCGGCCATCCCACCCTCTCCGCGAGGGCAGCGGGGGTGAGGAGAGGCCAAGACGGCCCGTTCTGGGCACTCTTACCTCCCCACCCCCTTTGGAGCTTTCTGGGGACTCGACGCGACGCTGCGCTGAGAAGAGAGACCCGGGCCGAGAGTCCCGGGAGTGCGCGACTCCGGCTCAGAGATTGCCCGTCTTCAGACGAGGGCTGTGCAGAAGGCGCATGCGCAGTGGAGGCTTCCCGCTGCTCACACGCCCCCTCCCTCCGCGTCTGCTGCCTCCCGGCCCCAGGCGCCTGCGCGCTGCCACCGGGTCGGAGCTGGGGGCGTCGGGCTTCTTACCGGAAGTGCCGAAATACGCCTGGGGCGCCTGCTACGCGGGGACATTCGGCCCTTCGTCTGGCGGGACTTGGTTTCCCACTAGACGTCCAGGATCCCAGATCCCGAGGCGGCTTCCCTTGCCCTTCGCTGACCGTGTATACACGCCCCTTTCCCCGCCCGCAGGAGCAGATCCGCTGGGGCGCCCCGGTTGGTACTGGACAAACCCGCCCGGCAGCTGACCAGGCCTGCCCCCAAGCCGCTGGACTCTCTGAACACCTAACTTTTAAACTTAAAACTCTATTTACAACATCACCTCCCAGTTTCCCTAACAGAACTGCTCCCCAAATACCCTGAAGTTCCCAGCTCTCCAGTGATCTGGCCCCTCCCTTCGTTGCTTTAGTTCTGCTTTTCTAACAGTGGCCCCTAGAACACTGCCTCCCCGTCTAAAAAACAAGGCTAACTTCTCTTATGCTGACAGAAAACGTCGCTTACTCTATCTGTGCCTCTTCTCATTTAAATGAAAAGTGGCATCCGTGTGGGTTCCGGGTTATTATAGACGGTGGGATTGGAAATCAGTTGCCAAAAGGATTCAACAGCTCACAATTCTTAGTAGTCTTGCAAGGATTGCAAAAGTATTGGAGTGACGTCCTGACTGTAGACTCTCCGCCAACTGGGGAGACTCAGGCAGGAAGATCTCAAGTTGGAGAGACCAGCCTTAACCAGGGCCTAAACAACTTAGTGAGACCCTCTCTCTAAATAAAAAGGGCTGAGGATGTTGCTAAGTGGGTAAGCACCCGTGGGTTCAATCCCCAGTACCAAAACTAAGAGTATTCCACTCATGTGTCATTTGTGGTAAAAGATTTTAGAACCTAAATCTGCAATTTACAACAATAGTTAGTGATCTTTGAAAGATACTTAATGTTCCCAGGCAGGTTGTGCTGCCTGTAGTCCCTCCTATTCAGTAGACTGAGGCAGGAGAATCACTTGAACACAGAGGAGAATTCAAAGCCAAGTTGAGCAACATAGTGAGATACTGTTTTGAAAACAAAAAGAAACCAAATCCTTATTCTCTAATCTTCGTTTTCCTAAACTCTGAAATGGAATTTGTGGTTTTAGTTCAAGGGCAAAACTTCTGATTGCCTAAATCAAAAGCTTGATTTGATTTAGGCATAGCATCTGTTATATGACAGACAATGCATTAGATGCTTTGCTTACACTATCTTAATCCTAAGAATAATTCTACAAAGTACAGTATGATTTTATTTACTATGCTTTTCACAGATAAAATGGCACAGGCCTTATGGAACCATAACCCAGTAGCAGATATTTATGTAGATGAATTCAGATTAGGGACGGAACTGTTCATAATATAGTACAGTGTGAGTACAAAGAGAATAGAGCTAGAAAAAACACTAACATCTTAAATAAATAAATGGAGAAATATATACATGAATGGTCAAGTCACAAAATACAAAATTCAAATGCCTACCACATACCATATTAATGTGCAAGTTCATTAATAATAACAAAATCAAAGGAATATTATTCCCCATAAATCTAATTAGCAGTTTGCTTTAAACTCCATTTGTAAGAGTACACTGGACACTCATATCCTGGTGGGCTATAAATTGTAACAAAGTAGGACTTGGGAAAGTTACCAAATCATATCAAGAACCTTCCAAATGTTCACATGACCTAATTCAATAATTTTCCTATTGGAAATTATAGGATATTTCAGAACACAAAGGTTTATATGGAAAGATATTTACTATGGCAATAGTTATATTTTTAAAACTTGAAATCTCAGCAAGAAGGCTAAGACAGGAGGATTGCAAGTTCAAAGCCAGTTTCAGCAACTTAGCAAGGCCCTAAGCAACTTAGCAAGACCCTGTCTCAAAATAAAAATAATAAAAGGTCTGGGGATGTGGCTCAGCGATTAAACAGCTCTGGGTTCAATCCCCAGGACTGGGGGGGGGGGAAGCTTTAAAAGATTCTTGTACACATGATTAAAACTATTAAGACTACATTTATGAAGAATTTCTAAGGCTGAGGATATAACTCAGCAGTAGAGTGCTTGTCAAGTATGTACAAAGCCCTGAGTTCAACATTCAGTATAGCAAAAAGAAAAAGAATTTCTAATGACTTGAGGAAATTACTTCATGAAAAAAACACTAAATATCCCAAAATATTTAATATTGCTTTTGTAGTATGTGGTCAGTTATACTCATGCAAATCATGTAAAAGAGTGAAGAAAGTATACCAAAATGTTGATAGTCATTATGAGTTTCTAATTGGAATATAGATGTTATCACCTTGAACATTCTGAATTTTCTACAATGTATACATATTGACTTTTTATTCTGAAAAAAATTAATGTGACAGGTATGATAAATTGACCAATGAATCTAAGAATCAGCACCCCTATTATTAAGAGTTTGTCTTTAGAGTCAGACTATCTAAATTTGAATTCTAATTTCATCACTTATTAGTAGTTTGACCTAAATTCACTAAGCTCAAATACTTCTATAGTCTGATGGTGATCAAACTAATGCATTGTATGAGATAATCCACATAAAGTGCTTAAGTGGGGCACTTGATATAAATGAATAATTGCTATTTTTTCAGTAAATTAACCCATTATGTTCATGTCAATGTATCAGTATTCAATAAACTTGATGAACTTGACTAATGCACATCAGTTCTTTGGAGCACAATTACCTTCAATAGTATTTAAAAATTGAATTTCTTAGTCTATTAAACCAAGAACAAGAATTGATGACCACTCCACATGGGTGTCACCTTAGAAAAACTTGTAATTTTTTTTAAGAAGAGGTAATGTTTGTCCATATAAAGTTTACAGCCCTTGATTACCCTTTAAATATTTAATATAAAACTTTAATTTTGGAACTATCAAAAGCAACTTGCAATATTTTAGTAGTTTTTTAGAAGTAAAATAAACCTTCCTAGTTATGCCTTGGAAGATTATTTAATTTGGGTTCCACAGAACTTCTGAGCTGTAGAGTAGTAAAAACAAGAAGTGAAATCAACCAACTAGCAAAACTTTAAATCAACAACTATTAATTTAACCCAGAAGTTGTCAGTTATGGTGATGTTAGTTGACTTGGTCTCCTAGAGGGCATTTGACAATATCTGGAAGTTTTTTGATTGTTACAACTGGGAGAATGCTACTAACATCTAGAAGATAGAGTTCAGAGATGCTGTTAAATGTCTTACAATGCATAGGATGACATCTAACTATCACCATCTAACTGAGCTGGCTACCTATGCTGGGTTCACAAAATCTGACTACATCAATAACTGAGAAAATGGCGAAGAAAGCATGCAAACACACAAAAATACCTTTTCAAAATCTGGGATGGCTCTTGTGACCTTATGGGTCTGTTGGAAAGAGAGCAAGCCACTAGAATTCTTTATTTATATAGAGGGCACACAAGGGGAGATTGGATGGGACATTCTGTCTAATAATAAGAATAAGAATGAGAAGGAGAAGGAGAAGGAGAAGAAGAAGAAGAAGAAGAAGAAGAAGAAGAAGAAGAAGAAGAAGAAGAAGAATTACAAAGGAACAAGTAGGCAGCCCACTCCATTGATTAATGATCTATTCCATTGAGCTGAGATGGGGAGCCACCTGCTTTCACGCAGAGAAGCCAGTCTGCAAATTTCCATCACTCAAAGCTAGGGGGCACTAAGCTCCTATGTGGCAGCTCCTGACACCCAATAACAAAGAATTTTCCAGCCTAAAATATCAATATTGCCAATGTTGAGAAACTCTGATTTTAACCAGCAAGTATTTTTAGTTCTTATAGTTCCTTATAATTCTTGGTAAACAGTTCTCTTTTTCTTTGATGGACACAAGCACAAATATGGGTTTAGAAACTCAGGAGTAGGTTTGAACTCTTGCATAAGTCTGTATTGATGCAATTAAACTTTGTACCAAGCAGTATACAAAGCAAGTTATTAGAAGAAATCTACAATGACAAGTTTTACAGATCAAACATCTGGTCAATTGAACTCTCACAATGCTTCATACCTATGGTTTAGTTTCACCAGATATACACAATCTCTTCTTGCCAAGAACCACTTTATAAATAGCTGTCAACTATTGACCACTGACTACTTTTTAGCCTTTATCTAATAAGTAAAATGGTCAGTTCTAAGTATGAAATTCTTACTCATCTGTGAAGAAACCTGGAGTTCAGAAATTCTCCTTGCTGGTATAACTACTTTGTTAAGCACAGCAACACTTACTTGTGGAGGCCTTTATCATAACAGCACACTGAAGAACACACTTTCTGTCAATAGACTGTTTTCCTCTTGTATAAGTGCTATAATTTAGTATTGGTTGTTGGGAGAGCTGCTTTTCATTTTTTAAAGGAAAATTACAATCATGGTATCTACAAGAAAATCACTATAGGTCCTTGGATGTAACTCAGTACTCCATTTTCTTAAAGTTCTAAAAACCAAAAAGCTCAGATAACCAAAATTTCTTTCTCAGTACATGTAAAAATCTATGACAAAGAAACAATAAGTTCAGTGACACAAAGATTTATTAATAACTCTTATAAAGCTTTTGAACTTTTGACACCAACAGTGAGAGAGAGAGAGAGAGAGAGAGAGAGAGAGAGAGAGAGAGAGAATGTATGCTCCTTTCAATATACTTGTTTCCTAAAAACAGTATGCACATTTCAAGATCCTGCAATGCTTTTGAACTAACAAAGAAAAAAAGAAAGTTGCATGAATTTTTAGAGTTAAATTGTGTCTTATTATATTAAGGTGATTTCCTTAACCATTTTAATAAATGAAAGTTTATTCAATTAACCTGGTCTAACTCCTCTCTACATGTATACTAAATAAACAACAACAAAAAAGAGGGGCTGGAGATATAACTCAGGGATAGTGTTCTTACCTAGCACCTATGAGGCCCTGGGTATCACTAGTACAGTCCCACCAAAAAAGAAAAAGACTGGGGCTGTAGCTCAGTAGTAGAGTGCTACCTACAAGGTCCTGGGTAGTTCTATCCCCAGCACCACAAAGAAAGAAAAAAGACATGGTCAGTACCTTAATTTTTATTTTATTTTATCATGGTTTTGGGCCTGGAACTGCTTTCTGTTTTTTAAGACAATTGCTATTTTGTAACATTAGGTTATATTATTTTGTTAACATTAAATTAAAAAACTGCAGCTATGTTAGTTTGTGACTTTGTTTTGTTTTTGTAACATGTCGCTCGTGAAGCTAGTCAATCTTTAAAAAACAAATACCAAATGACTCCTTTGATATAAGGGGAGTCAACAAGGACAGGGTAGGGATGAAGAGCTTGAGAAGAAGATTTACATTAAACAGGGATGAGAGGTGGGAGGGAAAGGGAGTGAGAAGGGGAATCACATGGAAATGGAAGGCGATCCCCAGGGTTATACAAAATGACATATAAGAGGAAAGGAGGCGTAAGACAAGATAATACAAATGGAAGAAATGATTTACAGTAGAAGGGGTAGAGAGAGAAAAGGGGAGGGGAGGGGAGGGGAGGGGAGGGGGGATAATAGAAAATAGGACAGACAGCAGAATACATCAGACACTAGAAAGGCAATATGTCAATCAATGGAAGGGTAACTGATGTGATTCAGCAATCTGTATACGGGGTAAAATTGGGAGTTCATAACCCACTTGAACCAAACCGTGTAATATGATGTATTAAGAACTATGTAATATTTTGAAAGACCAATAATAAAAAATTTAAAAAAAATTAACTTGGAAATTTGTTATTTTGTAATATATTAGATTCAAGAACTATAGTCATGTTAGTTTGTGACTTCCAGACTGAATAACAAGGAAAGTAAATAAGCATGGAGAACTCAAATGCCTTTCACATACAAATAGAATTATATTTGTTTATAGGTTTTTATATTTGTTCTAGTTGTTTCCTTTGTGCAATACAATGTGCTAGGAATTGGTAGTTACAAAGGTCAATAATTCATGGTTTCAGCCCCGAAGAAGTACATAATCTGCTATGTCATTATTTTATTTACTAGCATAATTATTTGAGAAATAGATGGAAGATGATAAAGTTACAAGAGCTTTGTGTAGGTTCTTGGTCAATTAAATTTTCTGTGATTTCCTTTATTGATTGAAATGAAATCTGCACATGAAATGCAATGTCAAGTAAAATATGAATGAGGGCTGGGATTGTGGCTCAGGGGTAGAGCGCTTGCCTGGCACACATGAAGCACTGGGTTCCATCCCCGGCACCACATAAAAAAATAAACAAAATAAAGGTATTGTGAATATCTGCAACTAAAAAATATTTTTTTTTAATGAATGAAAGAAGAATTCTTGGCAAAGTTTGGGTCATAATTGCTAAAGATTTGCACATATTAGCCTTGATCTCTAAGAAGCTTAATCTATAAACAGTTTCTGCATTTCAGAAATCATCCCAATTGTAACATGTTTGGCTGATTTATTCCCTATATTAATCAGTCATTGCTTTAATCAGCAACAGATTTTTATTACTTTGAAGGATAACTAGGATCTTAAATTTAGGACTTAAATTTCACAGTAATATGAATTTCCAAAGCTGTTCCCTTTTTATAAATAACCTGAATGAATAAAATACCAAAAGCAAATAAACCCAACTATTGTAATTTTTCATTTGTTTCTTGTTTATTGACTGGTCTTATGCTAATTTTTATTTTATTTTATTTGTGGTATTGGGGATTGAACCCAGGGCTTTATGCATGCCAGGCAAGCACTGTACCAACTGAGCTATATCCCCAGCTCTATGCTAATTTTTTAAACCAGGAATATATTGCTCCAAAACACAGAATGTGACATGGAACTCTTAATTAGTCATTAGTATTTAAGTGTTATATAACCATGTTAAAACACTTCTGTTACAAGGAAGAGGGCTAAAACATTTAAAAGAAAAATTTTTAAAGCTCGTGAAAGTCATTTTCTGGCTCAAGGACATTTAGATAAGCTATTAAAGCAAGTTCACTGATGTTGTCTGTGTCTTGAAAAATTCATCTGTTGCAACTTGATGGCCAATGTGACAGTGTTAAGAGGTGGTACCTTTGGAAAGTGGTTAAGTCATGAAGACAGAGGATAGGATTAGGATCCTTATAGAAAAAGGCTTGGGTTTTTCTCTTTTTCTTCTGACATGTGAGGACATAACATGGTGCCATCTATGAGAAATAGGTCTTCACCAGATTACTGAACTTGCAGCAACTTGATCTTGGACTTTCAGACTCCAGAACTGTAAGAAAACAAATTTATGTTCTTTATAAATGATCTAGTCTCAGGTATTTTGTTATAGCAGCATTTTTGTTATATTTTGTTATAGCAGGATTAAGACTGTATTTGGGCTTTTCCCTGAAGTAAGGACTTCAGAAGTAGCTTCAGAAGTAGTTTCTCTCTAACCTACTCTCTCATGGCTCTCACCCTTCATTTTCACACAACAAAGTGAGTCACAGAAACCAGAATTACTCTTTCCCAAGGTGAATCATGAAAATCAGAATCTCCTTTCCCCAAAGCTGATGATAAAAATTAGAATTATTACTCTAATCTCCCCCTGTCTTTTGCCCAAGAGCTGATCATTAAAAAATTAAGATCTTCACTCCAGGGGGCCCTGTCCTACAACCAAAAGGAAGGCCAAAAAAATCTGAATAGGCATTGCCAGGTTTTCCTACATAGTCTACTACATCTGATTATGCCATTTTTTTCTAGTGATATTTCTATTCATTCTTTGTGGAGCCTAACCATAAAAATCAATAGTTTGCCCTGGGCATTTTGGTTTTCAATGTGAAGACTTTTATGTCATGTAAAACTATGATCAAACAAATTTATCATGTTTTTCTCTCATTAACCTGTTTTTTGAGATAGGGGTGTTTGCTGTGACCCTTCTGATAGGTGATAAAGGAATCATCCCCCTTTCTCCCCAACTACAGTCACTAGTTAAAAAAAAAAGTTACAATTTTGATGAGTGTGAAAACTAAATTTTGAAAATGCATAGGAAACTTTGGAAATAACTTCACTAAAATATGAACTTTCATTATCTTAGGGTGGAGAAATCATGAGGGATTTCCTCCCCCATTCTTTTTTGTTTTCCATAGTTTCCAAGTTGTTTTTGTTGTTGTTGTTGTTGTTAGTTTCTTTACAAGAACCCGATACTTTAAAAACAGAACACTTTTTTAAAAATGTAATGCAGAGGCTGGGTATTGCTTAGCATGTGCAAGGCCCTGGGTTTGATTCCCTAGCACCACAAAACAAAACGTATGTATGAACTCATAATTAAGTCAACTAATTACCTCACACTCACTATGCAATCTCTGCATGCAATATATTGTATGACTGTGAGTCACAAGAGATGGTCCAAAAGGATGAATGAGTGCTTGTATCTAGCTGATGTCTTAGAAGTGGCAACTACATGCAGTCATCCCAGAGGCTTAAGTATCATGCAGCTTCAACATCAGAACATAGGGTCTTTTAACAAGGAAGTTATTAGAATTCTTTACCAAGTGTTTTTGATTCTCCTTTCTTCTGGGCATATAGCAGCAGTGTGCTTCCAAGTCCTTCTGTGGTTGAATAGAGTTTTGTGACTGATTCAGGCAAATGAATTATAATAAGAAATGTTGTATGTCATTTCTAGACTGGATTCCTTATTCACCAAATAAGATAATCTAGAGCCTACTTTCCCTCTGGCATACAACAGGCAAGAGCTGATATTGTGGCTGCTCCATTTGCATGAGTCCCTAAGGAATTCTAATGAGCAGAACATATCTAGAACATATCTATAGGCCTTGTTGTTTTATTCAACAAGTGATTTATTTCTGATACATAGCTAAGTCTATTCTGGCAGATAAACTGAAACTGAATTTTTGCCCAAGATTTGGGGGTGGCTATTCAGAACGATATACTAAGACAGCACCAATATGTAGCAGCATTGCTTCCTACTGTGATTTTTCTCTATAATTATAATTATTATGATTTGCCAAATAAGCACAAATGTATGTTTACTCCTACTGCTCCTCGGTGTAATGGTTAATTTTTTATTATGTAAAATGCCAATCACATACAAAAGTGGAGATGCTATGGTCTGAATGTTTGTGCTCCACCCCTCAAAAAAATTATGTAGAAATCCTAACCCCCAGGATGATAACATTGGGACTTGAGGCTTTTGGCAGATAAGATCATAAGGGCTTTAATGTCCCATGAAAAGGACTGTAGAAAACTAGCCCCTTCCATCATGTAAAGACACTATGAGAAGAAGTCTGTCTATAAAAGAAGTGGACCCTCACCAGATACCAAATCTAACACCACCTTAATCTTGGACTTCCTAACTTCTGGAATTGTGAGAAAGACATTTATGTTGTTTCTAAGCTACCTGGTTTATGGTATTTTGTTATAGTAGCCCCAATGGACTAAGACAATAGTGCAATACACTATGCATCTATCTCTCTGCTTCAACTATCCACAACTCATGGTTATACATCTTTCTTTATCCATATGTTTTAGTCAGCTTTTTTCCTGCTATAACAAAAAGGACCCAACCAGAACAACTGTAGAAAAGAAAAGGTTCATTTAGGGCTTATGGGTTCAGAGGTCTTGTTCCATACAAGGCTAGCTCCTTCATTGGGGCTGGAGGTGAGGCTGGACATCATGCATGGTGGAAGAGTGGCTGACAGAAGCAGCTCACATGGTGATTGGAAAGCAGAGAGAGAGAGTCTCCACTTGCCAGATACAAATAATACCCCAGAGGTAGGAAATATGGTGGAATGAAATGAATGGACATCATTACCCTAAGTACATGTATGAAGACACAAATGGTGTTACTCTACTTTGTGTACAACCAGAGAAATGAAAAATTAGAACAAATAAATAAGTTTATTAAAAAATACATAAACAGGGGCTGGGGATGTGGCTCAAGCGGTAGCGGGCTCACCTGGCATGCGTGCGGCCCGGGTTCGATCCTCAGCACCACATACCAACATAGATGTTGTGTCCGCCGAGAACTAAAAAAAATAAATAAATATTAAAAATTCTCTCTCTCTCTCTCTCTCTCTCTCCCCTCTCTCACTCTCTCTTTAAAAAAAATACATAAACATATGTACATATATACATATAATACATATAATAAAATATATAATAATTTATTAAAAATACATATAATCAGCTCTTGGGCAAAGACAGGGGGAAGATTAGAGTGATAATTCTAGTTTTTATCATCAGCTTTGGGGGAAGGAGGTTCTGATTTTCATTGTACACCTTCTATATGTGTACTATGAATTGAAATGCATTCTGCTATCATGTATAATAAATTAGAACAAATAAATAAATTTATTTTAAAAAATATATATACCCCAGAGCCATGGCCAAAATTTCTACCTCCTCCAGCTATACCCTGCCACTTTAGTTACCACTCAGTTAATCCTTATCAGGGGATTACATCACTGATTGGGTTAAGACTCTTACAACCCAATCATTTCTCCTCTGAACCTTCTTACATTGTCTCACACGTGAGCTTTTGGGGAACACCTCACGTCCAACCCATAAAACTATACAACCACCTATTCTACTTCCTGTATCCCACAACTGGATTGTTTTAAGGCAAATTTCATTCATGATATTTTTTTCATCTTTAAATTTTTCTACTCATATATTTAAAAGATAAACATTTTATAAAATAGAAATAACAGTAAAAAACAAAACAAAACAAAAAACTTCCTTGTATCCAGTACTATTAATCATCTTCAATATGGACAAGTTTGTTCATCTATACCCTTAGCTACTCATATTATTTTGAAGCAAATCTCACAAGTCATGTAATTTCCTCCATAAATATTCTAACATATATTTTAAAAGAAAAGAGGTCTTTTTAAAATATTGTTTTTTTAGTTGTCAATGGACTTTATTTATATGCAGTGCTGAGAATTGAATCTAGTGCCTCACACATGCTAGGCAAGCCCTCTACTGCTGAGCCACAACCCCAGTCCAAGAAAACAGCTCTTTACAAAAACACAATAACAGTACCATTATCACACCTGAGAACTTTATCAGTAACTCTTCAATATTAACATACATTTAGGGACTAAATTGGGGCCATAGTCTCGGTTATGTGTATTTTTTAAATAAATTTATTTATTTGTTCTAATTTGTTATACATGACAGCAGAATGCATTTCAATTCAGATTTCCAATGTTTTCATAAATGTCATAATTTTTAAATAGTTTGTGTGAATCAAAATCTAAATAAGGACAATATAATGAGACTGGTTGGTGTCTAATAACATTCCCTCTTTCTTTTCCATTCCTTGCAAGTTAGTTTTTGAAAAAGCCAGGTCTTTTGTTCTGTAAATTTTTCATTATGTGAATTTTTTTTTTCAAATTCCTTGCCAGGTGTGTTTGTCAGCTTTCCATCACTATGGCAAAATAGCTGCAATATCAAACTCACAGGAGGAAAGATTGATTTGGGCTTACAGTGATCACTTGGCTCTGTCACTTTGGGTCTGTAGTGAGACAGCACATCATGGTGGAAGTGTGTAACAGAAGAAATTGTTCTCTCTACTCTGGCGCTGGTGGCGGAGGCAGCAGGCGCGCTTCAGCATGCAGAACCACGCTGGCGAGTTTGTGGACCTGTACATGCCGCGCAAATGCTGCGCCAGCAACCGCATCATTGGTGCCAAGGACCACGCGTCCATCCAGATGAACATGGCCGAGGAGGACAAAGTCACCGGCAGGTTTAACCCATTTAGTTTAAGACCTACGCTATCTGCGGGGCCATTCGCAGGATGGGTGAGTCAGATGACTCCATTCTCAGATTGGCCAAGGCAGATGGCATCGTCTCAAGGAATTTTTGACTGGAGAGAATTAGAGATGCAGAATATTTGTCATAAATAAATAATGAAAAGCCCCCCCCCCCCAAAAAAGAAGAAATTGTTCACGTCATGAGAGCTAAGAAGCAAAAAGAAAAGAAGGGGTCAAGGTCTCAATATTCCCTTCAAGGGCACACCTCAACAACCTAACTACCTCCCGCTAGACCCCACTGTTAGGTAGTAGCTAGCAATGTGCAGTGAAATGCAGGCAAGGTCACAAATATTCTTTAAATTACTTTAGGATCTTCTGTAACTACTTCCAAAGTAGACGAGAAAGCTACCTCAGCATCTGAGTTGCTAGGATTACAGGTGTATACCTTATAACACCTGCCTTAGAATTTAGTTATATTTCTAATGTCAGACTTCTACTTTCATGTCAGTACATAGAACAGTTTTGAGAAGAAACCTTTTCAAAACTATTACTTTTACATATCTAAGGATAGTTACAACTGAATTTCTCTGCAAATTTTTCAAAGATACAGACACATCATATTAGTATTCAGATATGTTCCTCGTTTAGATACCCACACAGGAAAACTCACCAGAACTCCAATGTGTTGAGATGGAATTGACAGTATCAGGCAATCAATGTATCAAGAGTCAGCTGTTGGTCATCTAATTCCACTGCCAGAAACATGTAAACTGCAGTCAGAAAAAGAACTGAAATTCAAATCAGAGAAGTGAAACTAAATATTCTACTTGTTAGTCACTTGAATAATGATATTTTGTGAGAACAAGTTCAAAATATGGTTAATATCCATTTTGAGTTACACAAGTTTAACACTGAACACAATTAGGAGAAAAAAATGAATGGGGGTATCATCTCCTTGTCTCTACTCTCAAGAAAAGAGATCATGCTCTCAAACATTATAAACTTTTTTTTTCTCAGCTGGGAAAAAGACAAAGAATGCACCACACACCACAGAGTGGGAGAGACTAAATCCCCAGGTATGCAGTGATCTCTCTGACTAAGGTTTTTATAACCTGAAGTGAGTGAAAAGATCAACTGAGAGGTGCATTGCTGACCTGGAGCCTTAGGGCCCAACAGGCAGGCTACAGCACTCTATAATAGCACCCTGGGGTCAACAGCACAATGACAAAGATTATAACCACAGAGAATCAAGGACCAACTTAACCTCTTGATTTTGGCATTTATAGAAACCCAGGATTGATGCTGGACCCCACTGGGGGGAGAAAGCAGTCCCCAAAATGATTGATTGGATTTTCCTCCAAACTCAGAACAAGATAAATATGATTTAAGAAATAAGGATATGTTGGGCTGGGGATATAGCTCAGTTGGCAGAATGCTCACCACACATGCACAAGGCCCTGGGTTCAATCACCAGCACCACAAAAAAAGAAGAAGAAGAAGAAGAAGAAGAAGAAGAAGAAGAAGAAGAAGAAGAAGAAGAAGAAGAAGTAGTGATGTTTCTTGTACGTAGTTCTATAGATTTCTCACATAATATAATGCAAGTTCCACCTTCTACTATAAGAGTTCATAATAGATCTCGCAGCTTTTTTGGACCAGCTTTCCTTAATCAGTTTTTGGTTATTTTGTTTTTGTTTTCTTTATACAAAATTGGCAGTTAGTTCAAAGAAATTTTCTTATATTGCATTTCTTTGACTTAAATTCTCAAATCAAGAAAGAGAAATCATGATAACTAGAAATATAACTTTGCAATATACTTTACAACGTAACAAGATTTTTTAAAACCCAGAATCATTTGGACTTTGGACTCTGAGACCATTATAGCACAAATTAAAATATAAATTACACATACACGCACATACACACACACACACACACACACGCACGCAGAGTTTAACAGGTTATAAGAAAGTATGCACTTCATAGGAAAAAAGAATTATCATTTACCTCGTATATCCTCTTGAATTACGGCTTGGCAAAAGTGTCCACTGTGGTGGACTAGTAATACATACGGGGCTGGATAATGTGGGACCATATGGCACATTTGATCATGTGGCATTTTCTCACTATTCTAGTCATTTCCCTACCCATTTCCTTCCTAACATCAATAACTCCTGGACAAGATCCCTGGCTTTAAATTAACACTATCATTTTTCCTGAAAGAATTTTCTTTGATGACTTTTAATCTGTTTTCATTTCAGTGATAGCTTGTTATTTTTATTATGGTCTGAACTTTTCTTTTTGGCCTTTTACATATGACTTAGATTTATATTTGGCAGAGAACATCAATAGATTCCAAACTATGAGTCTTAAACAAGATACTTATTTTTCTTTTGCATTAATATCCAGATTCAGGTAGTCTAATGATGCCAGGCAACTTTACTCTCTGAGATCAACACAGTCTGACTCATATTTTTTCTGTTTTATCATCTGTGGACTCTATTCTAAAGTTTTCCTCTAAGTCCAAGATGCATACATCAGTTCCAGCAATCCTGTCCATATTTCCACCAGCTGGAGGGAGGAAAGAGGCACCGTGGATAAAAGACTACATGTCAGCTCTTCCTTGAGGAAGTTGCTAGACATTCTCACATCATTGGTCTGAACTGATTATCAGGGTCACATACAACTGTAAAGAAGACTCCTTTTATTTTGGGAGGCTCTGTGTCCAAATGAACATTCTAATGGGAGGAAACAAATTTCTACTAAACTTTTTGAACCTTGGTGCCATCAGGAGCTCCCTTGCTGCAAAATCCCAGCAAAGTTTCACCAATTAGCATGCACCCGAGCAGGTTCTGCATGTTTTATTGCAA
Source organism: Urocitellus parryii (assembly GCF_045843805.1). Classification (NCBI taxonomy): domain Eukaryota; kingdom Metazoa; phylum Chordata; class Mammalia; order Rodentia; family Sciuridae; genus Urocitellus; species Urocitellus parryii. Next base: position 64,046,701 of record NC_135531.1, on the reverse strand, counting down.
GTCCCCCTCAAAGACTGCCTTTTCAGTATCACTGGGACCCACCACTAATGACTACACTGTCACTGTATAATCTTCACTTACAGAAGAAATCCCTCGTTCCTCCTCTCACCCTCTTTGCATTTTTTTTCCTCTTTGCATTTTTAGAAGAAATATCTACTCTCGTTGATTTCATTTCTTCACTTCCTGTTCATCGTCAGCTTTCCCTCAAATGGATTCTCCTTAACTACTCCAATGTCCTTGATAAGGCCAACAGTGACTCCCATAAAACTAAATTAACTGTGTGTTTTTCATTCATCTTCCTTGGCTTCTTAGCATCTAGCAAAGAGGACATTTCTTCCTTCTTGAAATCTTCTCTTTTATTGGATGTCATGATGCCAAGGTGCTTCCAGAAGCTCTTTGTAAGTCTTGTTTGTGAGCATCTCCTTTATAGGAACACAAATTAATGGGTATCCTCAGAGTTATCTTCGAGGTCTTTCTCCTCCCCTCTACTTCCCAGAGATGACTTCATCTACTGTAGGCTTCAGTTATCACCATGTGCTGAAGATTCTCTGAGCTACAGATCCTCATATACAACTGATGACTATTTTGTTTCTCTCACAAGAATGCCCTACAGACAGAACTTGTGTTTGTTACATACTAGAAACTCAACAAATATTACCTAATTAACAAATACAGTTACATAGTCCTATTAAAAATACAGACATCTAGAACTTCTTATTTTCATTCATGAACTCAGCATTTCTGTGCAATTATGTAATCAGACAATGTTGTGCACCCTGAGACACAATAAGGAATTAAAGAAATTCCCATATCAAAAGCTAAAGTTAGGGGACTGGGAATAAAGCTCAGTTGGTAGAGTGCTTGCCTCGTATGTACAAGGCCCTGGTTCAATCCCCAGCACCAAAAAAAAAAAAAAAAAAAAAAAAAAAGCCTCAAGTTAAAGGGCTGTGGCTGTGGCTCAGTGGTAGAGCGCTTGCCTAGCATGTGTGAGGCAATGGGTTCAATCCTCAGCACCACATATAAATAAACAAAATAAAATAAAATAAAGGTATTGTATCCATCTACAACTAAAAAATATTAAAAACAAAAACAAAACAAAACACTTCAAGTTGGTATCTTTCTCACCCAACTAGTTTTTTCTCCAGTTTCCATTATATCAGTGGGCTGTATTCATTTGCTCAAAACAGGAATTTAGGAGTCATCCACTATCTACCTTTTCCCAAACCATCACCCACCTAACACACACACACACACACACACACACACACACACACACACACACACACCTCACAGACCTGTGAGGTTTCTCCTAAACATATCTCCAATCAATCCTCAAAACCCCTGGCTCCAACCCTCACCCTATGACTTACAAAGTGCTCTGTGATCTGCTTTCTCAGCATTCATCCTCTCTCTCTGACATCAACTCTTTACTTCTCTCTAGATTACTCACCTGGCCTCAGGTGAGGGTGGCTTCCATGTTCTGCAAACAAATCATTCTTTCTACAGCCATGAATCATTCTTGCCATAGCTTCCAGGTCTTTCCAGCTGCTCTTTCCTCTGCTTGGAATGCACTTCCCCAGCTTCCTCACTTTCTCTAGGCTTTTTATCCAAAGTCACTTTCTTGATGAGACTTGCCTGACCACCCTGGCTACATATTTAATATCTGTTCCCTAAACTTGGCACTTTATATTTTTTCCTACAACTTATTTTTTGTTTCTTTATGCCTACAGTTTGTTCTCTATATCTGTGGGTTCTACTTCATGAATTCCCCTAACCATGGACTGAAAATATTCAGAAAATAGTTCACCTGTACTAAACATGTACAGACTTTTTCTTGTCATTATAGAGATTTGGAGATTGGGGCAGAAGTCAGGAGATTTGAGAACCAATAGCATAAAGGTGGGAGTCAAAACCCAGGATTTAATTGTGTAGACTGTCAACAGAAACCACCTGGATGATCTAAGGAGAAAAGAAATTTGCTAAAAAGATACTGTATAGCACAAATAATTTTCAAGAGGGATAGAGAACTAGAATCATGTCAGTCAGAAATAATGTTCAAACTGCTGCCATAGAACCAGTCTGGTGTCACTGCCACTAAAGTCGACACTGCAGCCCTGCTGCCAGTGATGTCCCAGGAGTTTAGCTTTCTTGAACCACTGCCTCTTAGGTGTCCTATGATCCCTGCTCTACCAGGTTGGGTGTATATGACTGGCAGTCAAAGTTATGTACTTTTATCCAACCTTAACTACAAGGAAAACTGGGAAAGGGAACTCCTAGCTTTTTTTTCCCCTTTGAGAATGAAGTCTAACACTACCTACAGAAGTTCATAAGGTAGAAGAATTACCTGACCACACAAAAGGGATCCAAATACATAGAACAATAACAGAGCTTACTATAGCAGAGACAGAATGAAAAGAGAAGAGAGCCAAAGACAGAGTCCTAAGAGCAGACCAACAATTACAGAGTAGAGAGAGGGATTTTGGCAAATACCACAGAAAGAACAATGGGGATATGTTGAGAGTTAGGACAGCTGTTCTCAGGAAAGCCAAGAAAAATAGATTTACAAAGGTTAACACTGTCAAAAGGATCCAAGAATTCAAATAAGAGAGAGCTGTTGAAAATTAGTTGCATTGACTAGATTAGGTGCATGTTGGGGGTCAAGGACAAGCAGTGAGTGGAGGTTAGCAAGCAGGGTCCGATGGAAGCAGTCCTGAGGTGCTTAGAGAGCATGCAGGAAGAGGAAAGCCAGGGTCCAAAGAAATGAGGTATGTGACATAGGAAGGCTATTTGGTAGTGGTGGCCAATTTAGTTAACTTGAAGTGGTGACCAAATTGTACAGCCAGATAAAAACTAGATTGGAATACAGGCAAGAGAGGCCAAAACAAGGATTTTTAGCCCAGAACCAAAGGTTATGTGCACGGCAGTCATGGTTGAAACATGTGCTATCTGAGAGAGAAGGAAGAGAAAAAGGAGGAAAGGCTTGGAGCAGAACGGTGCCTAGTGAGGATGTGGATGATGAACAGAAAAGCAGAGGAGAAAATGGTGGAGAACTGGAAATACAGTTCTATGATTTGAATGTTTGCAACCTCCAAAATCTATGTGGGAACCTAATCCCTAATGTGATTGTTTTAGGTGGTGTGGTCTTCAGGAGGCAATTAGGTCATGAAAGCTCTGCTCTTGTGGATGGGATTAGCAAAGCACCCTTATAAAACAGCGTGAGGATTGAGTTCATTCCTTTTTTGCCCATTGTTATGGTTTGAATGTGAGGTATCCCTTAAAACCTTATGTGTGAGACACGTGAGAATTTTCAGAGGTGAAATGATTGGGTTATGAGAGCCTTACCCCAATCAGGAAATTAATCCCCTGATAAGGATTAACTCAGTGGTAACTGAGTTAATTTAGGATATGGCTAGAAGAGGTGTGTCACTGGAGGCATGACTTTGTGGTATATATTTTATATCTAGTGAGTGGAGACTCACTCTCTGCTTTATTTTTTAAATTAATTAATTCATTTATTTGTTCTAATTTGTTATACACGATAGCAGAATGCATTTCAGCTCATAGTACACGAGTGGAGCACAATTTTTCATGTCTCTGGTTGTACACAAAGTAAAGTCACACCATTTGTGTCCTCATACATGTACCTAGGGTAATAATGACCATCTCATTCTACCATCATTCCTACCCCCATTTTTCCCTCCCTTCTCCTCCCTCCCCTTTTCCCTATCCAAAGTTTCTCTATTCCTCCCATGCTCCTCCTCCACCCCCATTCTGATCAGCATCTATTTATCAGAGAAAACATTCGGCCTTTAGTTTTGGGGGATTGGCTTACTTCATTTAACATTATATTCTCCAACTCTATCCATTTACCTGCAAATGTCATAATTTTATTCTCGTTTAATGCTGAGTAATATTCCATTATGTATATATACCACAGTTTCTTTATCTATTCATTTACTGAAGGACATCTAGGTTGGTTCTACAATTTAGCTATTGTGAATTGTGCTGCTATAAACATTGATGTGACTGCACCACTGTAATATGCTGTTTTTAAGTCCTTTGGGTATATGCCAATGGGATAGCTGGGTCAAATGGTGGTTCCATTCCCAGTTTTCTAAGGAATCTCCATACCACTTTGCAGATTGGTTGCACCAATTTGCAGTCCCACTAATAATGTAAGAGCGTGCCCTTTTCCCCACATCCTCTCCAACACTTATTGTTGTTTGTCTTCATAATAGCTGCCATTCTGACTGGAGTGAGATGAAATCTTAGAGGAGTTTTGATTTACATTTCTCTAATTGCTAGAGATGATGAACATTTTTTCCTACATTTGTTGGTTGATTGTATATCATCTTCTGAGAAGTGTCTGTTCAACTCCTTAGGGTTGTTTGTTTTGTTTGTTTAGGGCTTTTTTTTTTTTTGGTGTTAAGTTTTTTGAGTTCTTTATATATCCTGGAGAATAGTGCTGTATCTGATGTGCATGTGGTAAAAATGTGCTCCCATTTGTAGGCTCTCTCTTCACCTCACTAATTGTTTCTCTTGCTGAGAAGAAGTTTTCAGTTTGAATTCATCCTGTTTATTGATTCTTTATTTTATTTCTTGCATCTTAGGAGACTTGGTAAGGAAGTAGGGTCCTAATCGGACATGATGAAGATTAGGGTCTACTTTTTCTTCTATTTGGCACAGGATCTCTGGTCTAATTCCTGGGTCCTTGATCCACTTTGAGTTGAGTTTTGTGCATGGTGAGAGATAAGGTTTTAATTTCATTTTGTTGTGTATGGATTTCCCAGACTCCAAAATTGTAAGTAATAAATTTCCATTACCTATAGCATATCAGTCTGAGCTGTTTTGCTATCGTAGCAGGAATGAACTGACATGCAGTGAATTAGAAAGGGTGGAAAGGGCTTTGGGAGAAAGGAAGTCACCATCTGGAGCCAGGAAATGTCTAAGAGAGAGTCACATGGTTTGTCAAGAAGAGAGTTATGATGGCCCCCAAAAAAGATTTTAGTGGAAGAGGAAAGGAACTGAAACTAGGTTGCAAGAAACTAGTAAAAGGCAGCTGTAGTTTGCCGGATTGCCATGTAGATGGAAACATTTAGCTGAGTCAAGTGGCTTAATAAAACAAATTAAGCATTTAACAAAGTAGGTAATCTCCCTAAACAGAATATCTGATATAATAATAAAATGAAGTGCAAGCATCAATCCAGAAAGTTTAGTTTTCAACAATATCTCAATTTGAAACTAAAGTCTAAGCTAGAGAGGAAAAATGTAAGTGGTGAAAATACACACTTTGGAGTCAGACTGAAGTGTTTGGATCCTAGCTATGATGCATGACCATCACCCTTAATTTCCCCAAGCCTTAGTTCTGATCTTTTCCTACACGTTGTTCTCATGTGTAAGACATGAAAGAATAACATTTAGCAGAGAGTAGGTACACAATACATATTAGAAGTTGATGTTATTATTCATGAATAGGTCACTGGAATCCAATAAGTGGTCTCTCTTCCTAAATGTAAGCCAAGAAATAAATCTTTGAAACTCATTTTAAGAAGGTAAAATTGAGCTGTGCATGGTGGTATACAGTTGTAATCCCAATGGTTTGTAAGCCTAAGGCAGGAGGATCACAAGTTCAAAGCCAGCCTCAGCAATTTAGCAAGACCTGTCTCAAAAAATATTTAAAAATTGACTGTGGAAGTGGCTCAGTGGTTAAGAGTCCCTGAATTCAATTTCTTGTACTGAAGAAGGAGGAGGAGGAGGAGGAGGAGAGAAAGAGGGGGAGGAGAAAGAGGAAGAGGAAGGAGAGGGAAGGGGAGGGAGAGGAGAAGAGGAAGAGGGGTAGAGGAGGAAAAAGTCTTTTGAGTAGACTAAAAGGGCCGTTTTTGTTTGTTTGTTTTGTTTTATTTGTTACTTTGGATACTGGGGATTGAACTCAGGGACACTCTACCACTAAACCATATCCCCAGTCCTATATTGTATTTTATTTTTAGATAGGGCCTCACTGAGTTGCTTAGTGCCTCGATTTTGCGGAGGCTGGCTTTGAACTTATGATCCTGTCTCAGCCTCCTGAACCTCTGGGATTACAGGCATGCACTGTGTCCAGCTAAAAGAGCCCTTTGGTAAGAAGCTGCAGTGACCTATAGTGATATATAGAATTCAAAAACCGTACTTTTACATGTTTAAAGTTCTATAAGTGAAAGTTAAAATTCAGGCTAGGTGCAGTGCTGCATGCCTGTGATCCCAGTTACTTGGGGGCTGCATCAGGAGGATCACAAGTTTGAGGTTAACCTGGACTACTTAGTGATACTCTGTCTCAAAATTTTAAAAAGTAAATAAATAAAAGGAACTGGGAATGTAATTCAGTGGTAATGTACCACTGGGCTCGTTCCCCAACTTAAAAAAAAAAAAATCAGTACTAGAACAATAACGGCAATGATAATTCATTTGCATATTCTAGAACATACATAGGACTAAATTCTTGATTTCTTAAGTTGACTCCTTCAGGTCTCTCATATTCAAACAGACACTTGGAAATCACCATTGCATACTCTCCTTGCCTTACTCCCACATACAATCCATTGCTAAGTCCATTCCACTCCTTTACCTCTCTACTGCTGTTCCTGCATCCTGGCTGTCTTTCTGTCCTCCCCCCACAGCCTCTCAACTGATCCCCAGCTTCTGTTCTTGCTTGCCTCAAACCTGTTCTCCACACAGAAGCCAGAGTAATCATTTAGAAATAGGATAGGATCATTTTACTCTTTTGCATGAAACTTGACAAGGGTCTAATATAAACATTTAAGCTGTATTTTATTTCCCAGAGAGTTGCTCAGTGGCACCCACTGTTACATGATCCTCCCATGTAACCACTGATTGTAATGATGCACACACATTCATTTTATATTTTACTCTATGCTTGTAGGATATCTATTTTAATATTTTGATTTGCCAAGCTGCTGAAATTAGTCAAGGTATATAGTAGATTTTCTTTATATTTTTGCTCTGTAAGTGGGATTCTTTTCCTTAAAACAATGAAGAATTTTTATGTGCCATTTCATTTAATAAACTTTCAGTTTTTAACTAAATATCTCTCTAGCACACAACAAAATACATGAGTTACAAAAATTACTGTAAAACCTAAATGCAATCTCATCTAAGTAACTTCTAGTGGAACTGCTAACAATATATAATTAATGTTATTTCATACTATTTTATAGCCATATTCTCATAATATATCAAAAGACTCATTTTCTATAAATCTGGCACAAAATAAAGATGTAGCCTTGTACTTGGAAGCAAAGCCATGACGATGACTCATGAGTGTCTGATTACCAGTTTTCTGCATAAGTTCTAGGTTCTATAATGTTAATCATTTTGACAAGAAAAAAATCTATAAAGTAATATACTTCTTACATACTTCTGTTAAGATATAAACTCCTGGCAAAGTTACCATTATCATAGTTTTTTAGGTTGAAGTTATAAAAACAAAACAAAACACTATTATTCCAAAATTTTACATAGCAAGTTAGAACACCATGAAAAAAGAAAGGGATATGAAATAAATACATATCAAATGCCAACCAATTGTACTCAACAATTATTATCATTTCTTTATTTTTTTAAATTTTTTTAGTTGTCAATGAACCTTATTTTATTTATTTATTTTTTATGTGGTGCTGAGAATCCAACCCAGTGCCTCACATATGCTAGGCAAATGCTCCACCATTGAGCTACAACCAGCCCTATTATCAGTTATTAAAGGAGCATATTAAAATATTTTATTTTTCCCCTATCCAATCTATGGTTTCCTTTATTTAATATTTAAATTATTAAGAACATATTTACTATTTTTTCTAAATCATATAATGTCCAGTTTCAGAATGTTGACTGAGAAACACTTCATATAACTTTTTTTTTTTTTTGTACCAAAGATTGAACCCAGGGGCACTTAACCACTAAGACACATCTTTTGTTTTTAAGTTTTTAATATTTTATTTGTTTTAATTGGTTATACATGACAGTAGGATGCACTTATATACTTTGATATATCATAGATGGGATATAATTTCTCATTTTTCTGAGTATACATATTGTAGAATCACATTGGTTATACAGTCACATACATACATAAAGTAATGATGTCTGTTTCATTCTACCCAGCCACTTTTTATAATTTATTTAGAGACAGGGTCTTGCTGAGTTATTCAGGGCCTTGCTAAGTTGCTGAGGCTGGCTGTGAACTCGAAATAGCCTCAGCCTCCCAAGCCACTGGGATTACAGGTGTGCGCTGCCACATATTGCCTTCATATAACTTTTAAATGTAGTTTGCAAACAAAATATTTTGGTATACCACACCAATATACCTTCTATAGAATGTTTTCCCTTAAGGATTGATTATTAAACTAATCATGAAAATTAGAAATACTCAGAAAACAAGCAAGTCCTTAAGTTATTGTAACACAAAAAGTCTTTTTTTCTAGGGCTTTTAATATATACATATTCAAGTTCTGATATGAACTATGTTTTTGCCAAAATAGCCAATTCCTGATAGAAAAATATAGCATTTTAATAAGTGTCTTTGTGTAGTTTGACATAACAAGGGATTCTGAATTAAACTAAGGCAGTCCTTGAGTTTAAAACTTTGGGAATTTGGGCTGTGACTGTGGCTCAGTGGTAGAGTGCTTGCCTAGCATGCATAGGCATGAGGAAGTGGATTCCATCCCCAGCACTCAAAAAATAAAAGAAAAAAAAGAAATTTGAATAAGCAGAATCATGTAAAACATAGCATGTTAAAGGTTTTGTGATAGTGGTTTTTAATGAAAACATTTCCTCATATGATTTGATCTTTAGTCTATTTTGCAATAAATATTTTTCTTTTAATTCCTGAGCAAGTAACTAGCTTATCTTTGATTAGCTGATGCTTTATTATCCATCAGAATGCACTGACATTTTTAAAATGTATAAGCTTGTCAGTAAACCATACACTGTATACTCATATTAATAGAAAAAATAGTATAGCTTATAATCACAGTTTTTAGTCTTTAATTCTTTAAACTATCAACCAATATAAATAATTAGGTGTTTACTATTTCTCAGACATATTAATGAGGATTTAAGAGAGGAAACTAGAGATAATATCTCTTTTATTGAGAAAACTACAGAGGAGGAGAATAAATATATGAATTAAATATAGAAGTCTAGTATTTGCAACATATACATAATTACATGTGTACAAATAGCAGCTTTAAGCACTTCTAGGGATAAGTATAAGGTGATATAATGAATCATTCTGTGTCTTAGTTTAGTCATGTACTAAATAAGGGTAATTACACTTCATAAGATTGTTGTAAAGATTAAATGAACAATGTAGGTTGAAGTACCCCCCACCAAACTTTAAGAAGATGGACAAACAGGGTGCTATAATTGTGAGTTGAATATAAAAATAATGACTTTGTAAAGGATAAAAGAATAAGCAAACATCTGGTATTTGTTAAGGGATATCTCTTGTTATACGTGGAGCTTTTAAATCTTGTCTTGCAGAACTTTAGGAAAACAGGGAAAGCACTCATGTATTTTGAGGAGATAAATTTGGTAGAGAATAAATTTTGTAGATAAATTTGGGAGAACAGCCTCAAAGAAAAAACAGACCCTACCAAAGACAAAGATAAGTTGAGTTATAAGGGCAAATAGAGCTGGTATAGATGGTCTACAAGGTTGAAAATATTTGGCCATAAATGTTATAGGAAGAAAGGAAAGACACTAATTAAATCCCTAAGCATCTTAAAGATGTCTTGTCAGATATCCTGATTTACAGTTTTCTTAGAATGTTTTTCAGAATCAAGCACACCCACAGTCTCTCTCCTAGGTGCTTCACTTTCTTTGTGACAAAAGTCCTAAAACTTAATATGTAAATCTAGCTGCAATATGAAGATAGAATTATTAATCTTCCTCGAAGGGGCAGATTTCCCCACAAAGCTAATGAAATGAAGCTTCAAGATCCTGAGAGTGGCCCCAGCAACAAGTTGACAGTTCATACAATTCTATAAAGTTTGTGAAAGTTATATTTTTTTCTTATTTTTGTACCTGAATTATACATACATACATATGTATCTACATACATATATGCATGTATATGTGTGTTCGTGTGTGTATATATAGATCTTGCAAGTCATATAAGCTGCAGGACTCATAAAATCTGTATCACTCCTAAAAAAATAGGGAAGAATTAACTACTATTACTTCATTACTAAATTGATAAAACTTTTGGCAAAGGTAAAACAGCAAAATATAAATATAAATATATTCAGGAATTTTAAGGCAAAACTTGTAAATGTAAATACCTATGGGTAGGATCAGCTACATAATTTGTGGAACCTAGTACAAAATTAAAATGTGAAAACCTTGATTAAAGATTATAATGCATTTCAAGATGATGATAGTGAAACA